>NC_092708.1:309080075-309392859 GCF_047496885.1 Scyliorhinus torazame
TTTGGTCACACAAATGAGTTACGTTTTGATATTCTTCTATCTGATTTTTTTCTTCTTGTTGTTTGTGTCATTCCTTTCATGGTAGCTGAGAGCTATTAATGTATGTTTTCCTGATGCGCTGATGGAGAATTTGTTGAGTCTCTCTGTGGTGGATCTCTGTGTCTATTCGGAACCCTGGATATCCGTTATCCCTTCTCAGTTCCCAAATAACAGAGGTCAAGTCTGTGCTTTTTTGCAAAGTCCACTTGTACTTTATTTGTCAGCTGTGCCACTGATAAACTTATTTTCAATACAAAATTTAGAAAGATTCCAACCAGCCCTGCAGCAAGCCAGTCAGATTGATTATCTTTAGCGAATACAGTAGTTGAGTTTTCAGATCGTAGTAATTCTTCAAATCATATTACACAGGATAAAATAACTAAGTGATTTAAACAAAAGAAAGATAGCGATTAGCAAAAGCAAGCAGCAAAAGAAATAGGTTTCAGAAATATAGATGGGGTGATCCCGGGATGAGTTTTTCCATCCCGGTAAGTGATTCTTAAGGAGTTTATTATCTTAAGGTCTAGCCTTCCTTTTACTTCTGGTTGGCTTTAACTAATTTATAATTTACTCAATTCGGCCAAAATGTCTGTCCATCAATTTAAAAGATATATGTATTTAAATATATTGGTGCAAATTTCCCATTCCATCGCTTGCCAATTTTCCAAATTATCCACACCTGCATCTAACGTTAATTAGAGAAACACAATTTTCGTTAAGGCATTATCACCCTTGACTGGCTGTTACCATAGAAACGGGACTACTCGTACTGTACAAAAATGGGGCCTTTTAGCTAGTTGACGTCACTGACCTTATAGCCTCAAGCAACTTGCTAATGTGAAACCTAAGAAATTACAGAAATTAAAGTGTATGATCTGGATTAACCCTTAGTGGATTCCCAGCTATTGTTGCACTCAGGTAATGCTTAATATGATTACAGTTAATTATTCTTAGTGAGTTCTCATTTAACCCTTTTACCTCTATCATCTCCCCTTACGCTCATGGTTATAGCTGACTAGAAAAGTCAATTTCTATCACTCTGATTGCAAGTCATCTAAAGGTAGTTTAGGTGTGAGCACATAGAGTCACATTTTCTTCTATTTAATGACTTTTGCAAAGATGTTGAGATGAGTAAAATGTAATCAATAGTATAAGTCTATATCTGCCATGATGTGCTGAAGGGCCTCCTTCTGCACTGTAGCAATTCTGTGATTCTGTGAAATGGCTGCCACTGCAGCATTGAACGCAAAGTTCCAGCCCACAATGAATGATGATGTTGCAGAGACATTTGATATGCTACACCAGAAGTGCAAACTGACATTCAATAACTTCCCTTTCTAACAGGCACCAGTGAAGAGAAAAGGGTCAACTACATCCTTTTGTCGGCAAGAGAGAAAGGGTAAAAAAAAATTACTAGCTGGCGGATGATTGAGGACAACAATAAATGCCCAAGTAATTTTCAGAAATATTCAGTGCGCAACTCCAGCCAAAGATAAACCATCAGATCCACTAGTATGAAGTTGAAAGCTTGATGCGTGAAGCAGTTGAGTCTCTTGACAATTTCTGAACAAGGTTGAAAAATGTAGTCAAAGGAGATAAATTCAAAGACCGTGATGATAGGATGTGAGATTAATTTGAGGTTCTGCACAGTTTTATTGGAAAGGTCAAGTTCTCAAAACCACAGGCTGTGGTGTCATGATGATTGTTCAAATCCCAATATTACATACGGACGGTTTGAACTTTTAAATAAGGCAAGGTTTTTAAAAAAGGATATATAAGCCGAATGTGGCTGATAATGTAAATTCAGTGACTATCTGAATTGCTCCTGTGGATTAAACTAAGACCTGAGAGACAGTGGAATGTCTCACCCTTTTTTCAGACAGGGACATGTCAAACAAAATTGCAATACAGAAACTGACTGCAGTCTCCTGTGGAGACAATGGAAGCGATCTTTGAGCTTTGCATTTAATTCTCCAATTTTATTATGCCAATTTGTTCATGGCTCAGATAGTAATCCAGAGATTTTTGACTGGTTCTGCTTTTTAAATAATAAATTTAGAGTACTCAATTCATTTTTTCCAATTAAGGGGCAATTTAGAGTGGCCAATCCACCTACCATGCACATTTTTGGGTTGTGGGGGCAAAACCCACGCAAACACAGGGAGAATGTGCAAACTCCACACAGACAGTGACCCTGAGCCGGGATCGAACCCGGGACCTCGGCGTCGTGAGGCAGTAATGCTAACCACTGCGCCACCGTGCTGCCTTGGTTCTGCTTTTTAATTTACTTCTTGGCGGTTCATATCCCTCACAAGTACCTCTTTCTTAGTCCTATCTATATCATTGGTAGCCACATGAACCAAAACAACTGGACCCTTCCCCTTCCAGTCCAAGTTCTTCTCTGGCCCTGTCCTTAACACTGGCACTGGGCTGGCAACTTTGCCTTCAGGATTCATGTTCTCAGCTGTCGAGAGCAGTATCTACACCCCCCCCCTCCCCCAATGTTATAACATTTGTAAAAGTCTGTAGAAAAGCTCACTGCAATTGTATTCACATAGGAAACCTAACCACCCAATTGAAGTATGATCAAAACGCACTATAATGATAATAACTTATTGTCACAAGTAGGCTTCAATGAAGTTACTGTGAAAACCCCTAGTCGTCACATTCTGGCGCCTGTTCAGGGAGGCCGGTACGGGAATTGAACCCGCGCTGCTGGCCTTCTTCTGCATTACAAGCCAGCTGTTTAGCCCACTGTGCTAAACCAGCCCCTTAATCCCCTGTGTAGCCATCTGTTTGGGACAGATTTTTGTATTGATAATGTTTCATTAAATTATAACAGTAGCTATCCCCAGCCCCCCAAATGATACTGCTCCTTATTACAACTACATTTCTTTTAACTCCTCCCACTTGAATAGCTCTCTCTACGCACTGTACTGTGGTGAATTTGATCATCCTCCCTGCTGTCTCTTCTCTTGTTCACACAAGCTGAAAGAACCTTTAACCTGTTGGGCAATTACAAGGGCTGAGGTCCCTCCAGCACTACATTCCCGATTCCTGTGCTGGCCACACATGGATCATACCCTCCTGTCCCTGATCATGGGCCAAGCCACTCAAAATACACATAAAGTTACTTCTGATAGATTAAATTAATTTAGGTAGCTACGATAGTTTATCCTGAAAACCTGAAGCAAACATCGATGATATTGATGGAAATTATTAGTAGAGAGGTCACTCCATTACAACAATATGTTGAATTTTTGTGAAGAGAAAATAATTATGTATTTCTTGGTTGTTTGATGTAATCTCTACAATGGTATCTGCAATAACCAGTAGGAGAACATGTATCAATTACAGGAAAATGTCTGTATTGTTAAAATGAATTGCTTTTGGAAAAATAATTTAATGAAACATTATCAATTTAAAAATCTGACCCAAAGAGACGGTTACACAGGGGATCTCAAGGTGCTTTTTGATTGTGCTTGAATTGGGTGGTATCTTTCCTATTTGAATACAATTGCAGTGAGCTTTTCTACAGACTTTTACAAAAGTTAGACCAAGAATCAGTTGCATTATCTGATTATGTTCTCCGTGTATTTTATTTCATTTCGCAATTGCAAATTATGCATGGACTCTATTGAACAACATCTAAAATAGCGTCCACAATCTTTCTGATAATCAGATTCTTTCAAGGGATTATTTCAAGACAGTATGTTTCTTATTAATACAATGCCTCTTATTACCACTTTCTCTTTGGATTAAACAGCCTCATAAATACAAATGACAAAAGACGAGATAAATAAGTCAGAGGTTTGGAGTGGCACAGAATGAATGAAAGCAATAAACAATTGACAGTATAGTGCACTGCAATTGGCACAAATCCAGCTCTGAACAGTGGGCTAAGATCAGGAGAGTACACAGAGCTAATCACCTGGGCATTCTCTTGGTTGAGGGTGGCAGAACTAGAAGGGCAAATACAACAGGTGAGAAATTAGAATGTAAATCCCTTTTTAAAAGACGAAAGAGAATGTAAAACTGGAAGCAAATGAAAAATTAACAAGCATGATAAACTCACAGTATTTGGAAATGTACCTGGTTTAACAGTTGCAAACTATTTCAAAGGCAGCTCTGCTTAGAGGCAGGAATAGTGGATGTTACAGTGAATCATAGAAACATGACATTGAAGCATGCAACAGAAGACTTTTATTGATGTCACACAGATCTGGCCATATTCATTTTGCTGTTTTACACAAAGACAAGCAGCCCTTGGCATATATTCCTTGCCCGATAATCCACTTCCTTGAGTACTCTCGACCATCTCATGTGAAACCTCGGTTTTCCGACGATGGGTTGAGTTTGTTAGATTAAGTCGGGGAAGTGAAAGTGGCGGAGTGAAAACATGCTTCCTGGGGGTGGAAACCTATTTACTGTTACTTTGCATATATGAATATTCATTAATTGTGAAGACCACCAAATTAAGTCTGACTTTCAAGATTAAGTCAGTGACACATGGTAAAACCGCACCTCCTGTTCTCCGACATCTTAAAGGCCATGTGCACCAAATGAGGTTGTTCAACCTTTGGATCTGAGGTGAAGTTTTGTCTTTGTCGAAGTCAGCAGCACGGGGAAGGGGCGCAGGAGGAGATGGATGGTTTGGAGCAGGAAGGAGATGGGGGAGGGGCTTGTAAAGTGTGGTGATCAAGTCCTCAAATAGTACAGCAGTTGGACTGGCAAGAAGGTGGTGCTGTTGGTCATTCCCTCAAATGTCAGCACTGCAAGGCACTGGCAGGTTTGGGTGAAAGGGAGTTGTCCAAAGGGGACCAAGGTCAGGCCTATAAGGGGAGGTCCCTTGTTGCAGCAGTTGTGTACTATGTCCAAAGAGATGGTTATATGACACATGGCAGGCCAACAGTCAGGGAGGGGACATCATGTTTGAAGCAGCAGGTCCATCTCGGGATGGGGGTGCAGATCAATGTCCCTGAGAGAAGACTGAAGCAATGCAAAGGCAGGTGAAGGATGATGGAACCAGACTACAGGGTGACAGCAGGATGGTTGAGTGTGAGGGTGGAAAGATCGACGATCAGTGGCTCCTAGTGAAGCATGATGGTTGGATGCTTCAGGACGATTGGGTGAAGGAGTAGGGTGATGTTGGGATGGCCGCGCAAGATGGGAGAAAGCTTGAGGGTGATAGAGAGAAGGTGGAGCTTGATAGGCTGCAGCTACATGGCTAAAATGCTGAGAAAATGTTAACCTTCTGGAGATCAGGTGCTGCTACAAAATTATTACCTTGCACAAGATTAGGTTGGCTTGGGACAAAGCCTCTGTGGGATTCAAAGAGACCTGGGAGTGGCCCATGGGTGGGCCATGTATTCCTATTGGTTAACTGTAACTGCTCTACGAATAAAAGCCTTGTCTAGAGAAGTGCTCATATCATTACTTGCCTTCTTCACATTATTCACTTTGGGATTTGCTATGCGTCTCATTCACCCAACCTTGAAGTCTCCAGCAGTGGAGGAAAGGATTTGACAGAGAAGGGCCACCAGGCCATCAGCCTGGAATCAGGGGCAGGGAGATCAGGAGGAACCCAACCAGCATTACCTTCATCATCGAAGGACATTGACACATTAAGGTGCACCATCGACACCCAGATACCTTTGAGGCAATGTAAGAGGCACAAAGGCTTTTCTAGGAGGCAGTCACTTTCCTGGCTGTGCATGATGTTACAATAAGATCTTCAGCTCTGTGGCTTTTGAGGAAACAAATGCCTGTCACATTCAAGCTAATAGGATCCTAAACATCTTCATCAGTGGCTCATTCCAGGGTTCCACAGGGGACGTGTGTGTCATTTCCCAGATTGCAATATATTTGGGAGATGGCAAATGCCCTCTTCAGAAGGGCCAATGAATCAGATTCTGAACAGATGCTGATAGCCAGGCTGCTAGAGTAGTTAGTTTCGTGGCCATCTCGCGTTTCCCAGAGGTACAAGGTGCAATTGGCCATTACATTTCCGTGGGAACAGCCAGCTGCATTTCTAAATCAGAAGGGGTTTTCCTCCCTTCATGTTCAAGTTGTGTGTGACCACTGAAAGATAACTATGCTGGTATGTGCTTGTTTCCCAGAGAACTTTCAAGACTCCGACATCTTAAGGAACTCCCAGATGTAGCAGCTTTCCATTCGCCTCCTAACTCGAGTAGTTGGACCTTGGGTGACAAGGACCATCCCCTCAGAATGAGGTTCATGTCACCAGCTCATCATCATCACCCTGTGGTAGAGCGTTACAATACTGCATGTGGCTCAACAAGGGCCAGCATAAACAGACTATAGAACTGCTCAAAATGGGCTTCTAATGCCTGACCCATCTGGCAAAGCAATACAATATCACAGAGGGTGCCCAGGATTGTCATTGTCTGTTGTCCCTTGTACACCTTGGCATTGTAAAGCGGAGAAGAATTGCCAGCTGAGGACCTGGAGCAGTTCCTAACTGCTACAGGTGAGAATGATGGGGAGGAATATGAGACACAAAGGTTTCATGACAGCTCTCCAAGATGAGAAGACCTTGGGGAAATGTGTGACACTGTCAGGTACCATCTCATCTTCAATTGTTTTGACCGAGAGTGATGCCCCGACCTGATCATAATTTCTTCAAATTCCTCGCCTGCTCCAATTTTGTGCCCACTTCTACCAGCCTCCATCTTGACCTACCTCAGTACAGACATCTTCTACCCCCTAGAAGGCCAAGGGGAATGGAATTTTCTTAAGTGGGTTGAGAAGATACGATTGTCCTCGAAGATACCAGCTTTGGTCTGACAATTAATTTGGTGAAGCTATCATGAGCCATGTCTCTGCTCTTTGTCCGCATTGGCAAGGCCAGGATAGCATGATTAACATATCACTTAGTGTGTTCATCAGTGACCTTGGCCAATCTCTTTGACATATCATTGTATGGGAAAGCCAGGAGGTGCTGCATGCTCCACCACGTTCCATTGCCTTGAGAATACAAATCAAGCCACACACCTGACTATCCAATAAAGACTTACCTCGAACACACTGCCACATCACTGCTTACACAAGTGAAATTTCCCTCAGTCCTCTTCATTCAGCAATGATTGCCAAACATGCTGTCTGGTTGTCCAAGGTCTTGAGGGCCCCGGCCGATGGGAGAACCTCCTGTATGCGTGCAGGAGAACCCTCCATGCCTTTGTCTTCTGGATGCACTGGGATGAATAGCAAAGGAAAAGATGAGGAGTGACCACTCATCCAGGGAGTGCCCTGAGAGGATACACCAAAAGTAGTTAGCTGTTGCTCCTCCTTTCTCTCACTGCATAGCAGCATCTCCCTGATGAGAAGGGGCACATGGAGCCACTAGGTCCAGGCGCCTCTTTCCCCTCCCGACCAGGGTGACAGAATGCAGATGCTAGCGCATGTTGTTCGTACAGTAAACTTGACTCTTCATGGCAATCTCCAACTTCTCCCTGGAGGAATCCATGGATCACATGCTGGAGCCATGGCTGAAGTCAAGGTGTAGATAAATTCTTTCGTTATCTGTGTGAGATTCTGCATAGTCTCTGGCACCTCAACCAGACATTCCTCTGTATCTCCAGCAAACATATTGCAGCTGAGACCAGAAGTTCGTCTTCGGCCTGTAGCTCAGCATGGGCCTCATCCCCAACAGACCTCCCACCATCAGGGAATTTGGCTGACACAGCCTCCCTTAGCTGCTGAGATGTGCCTGTTCAGTAATTACCACAGTAATCACCAGCATGTGTCCCCAATTTGGTACACAAATCATTGGAAAGCCATATGAAGCACTGGTGAAGGGAGAGGGAGAGGCCAATAATGGTACATCCTCTTTGTTTTGCACCCTCATCAGAGATGGTGTTGTCTGTTAGCCCTGAACTGGAACTGAGTCAGCTGTTAGTGGAGGGTGGACACTTCCTGCCCATCTCACCATGTAACTACAGTGCTCAGTGGATATGAGATGTCTCAGCCATGATCTCATTGAATGGTGGAGCAGGCTCGAGGGGCCAGATGGCCTACTCCTGCTCCTAGTTCTTATGTTCTTATATGCTGAAGTCTGTGGAGAGAGAAACAAGAGTTAATGCTTCAGTGTTATATGACTCTCCTTCAGAAGTTGACTCTTTTTCTCTCCCAATGGATGCTGCTGGTCCCGCTGAGTCCTTCCAGCACTCTCGATTTTCAGCATCAGCAGCATTTTGCTTTTATTTTACTTTTCCTATAAAGTAAGGGTTTCTATTGCATACACCGACAATACCGTGAATAACGTTGCATTTTGCGATACACTTTGACCACAGCTAACACTTGGAGCTTCAATGCTCCATGTTATTAAAATGGCCCTCCTTCACTTATTGTAGAGATGTGGTTGGAGTTAATCTGGAGTAGCTCTGTTCAGTTCTGGGCTCCACAATGCAGACAGGATAGGCCTTGGAGAGGCTGTAATGCAGATTTACTGGACTTAAATGAGGGTTTAAGGGATTAAATTGTGCAGCAATTACTTAAAGGTGGTTTCTCTTCCTTTACATGTCAAAATTAAAGGAGCACTCTAATTGGGTTAATAAATAATAAAAGGATTTGATAGGGTAGATTAAAGTGAAACTACTTCCTCTGGTTAGGGAATCCAAAACCATCGGACATATGACATCAAATAAGATTACATATGCACTTGGGCCAAAGGGGGTGAAAGAATATGAGGAGAAGGCGGGATCAGGCTTTTGAGTTGGGTGATCATAATGAATGGCGGAGCAGGCTAAAAGGGCCGATTGACCGCTTCCTGCTCCTGTTTTCTATGTTTTTAACACATGCCCGCCACATGCACGTATAATTTACATTCTAATTCGTAGCGCCGATGCTAGCCCCTCCATGGCTGTTGAATCGGTCCAGGAATGGTGCCAGTTTTGCTGTCATGGAGGTCCACGAATCCTGCCCCAACATCAACACCTATTCCATGGGGTGGCAACGATGGGCACCAGCTCCACTGAGTTCCATCCATCTGATGAGGCCGCAACTCACAGCGTGCACTTGGAACAGGGCGACCCGGCTGTGCATGTGCCGCTGACAAGAGAGCCAGGGCCCTCTGGCCCCAGAGCCCCCAGAGGACATTCGCCAGGGGCATCGAAGGCCACGGCGCATGGTAAGCAGCTGGCTGCCTCTACCTCTGACCTGCATCCTGGGGACACACCTTAATCTTTATTATTAGTGTCACAAGTAGGCTTACATTAACACTGCAATGAAGTTACTGTGAAAAGCCCCTAGTCGCCACATTCCGGCGCCTGTTCGGGTACACTGAGGGAAAATTCAGAATGTCCAAATTACCTAACAGCACATCTTTCGGGATTTGTGTGAGGAAACAGGAGCACCCAGACGAAACCTACACAGACACGGGGAGAACGTGCAGACTCTGCACAGGCACAAGCGGGAATCGAACCCAGGACCTTGCCACTGTGAGGCAACAGTGCTAACCACTGTGCTATTGTGCCGCCCACCTAGACATGATGGTAGAGCTAGGAAGGCAAAGCACATCAAGGATCACTGAAGGCATCAGGGCAGGGGGAGGGAGTAGAGGGGTAGGTAGGGGGAAGGGGTGGGGTGGGGGGAGGGGAAGCAGCACCATCAGGAGCGTGGGGAATTGATACACACAATAAACGCCCTTGTGCACAACTGCTATGATGGCTCTGTCACTTTCTTCCGTAATGCGGGCCGACCTCCGAACCCTTGCCCTATCTCTCCAGGCATCCCGCCCCCTTCCCCGGGCACGCCACGTGCAGGCGATGGGTAAGAGCGAGCACTCAGCAGACAGGCAGGGGTCAGACTATGGCATATATTGAGGAGCACCGACGCTCAGCTCTCTGCAGGTTATCATCAGGCCCCTGCCCTCGACAGTGACCTGCTGATAGAGCCGATACAGTCCCAGCATCCTGAAATGATAACCGCTGGGAGTGGGGAGGTAATGGATCAGGCCACATCCTAAATTAATCTGGTGAGTATGAGGGCCTCCTTGGCCCTCCGGGATTGCCGGACTGCCACCTGCCGTGCAGCCTCCGGCTGGTCCTCCAGTTCCTCCCTGGACCTGTCCTCAAACCCCTGCTGGTCATGTGACGCCTCATCATCCTAATCGCGTCCTCCACCTCAGAGGTGGTCACATGTTTCTCATCCCCCATCTCCAGCACGTCGCCCCGCTGCTGTGTGCGGTTGCGGAGGACACAGCAGATCACCACAAAGCGGGAGGCCCTCCTTGCGTCATTAGGCAGGTCCTCAGCGGGAATCCCTTATTTCCCCAAGAGCCAGCCGCCCATCCTGGGTTGCTCCTCAAAGAGGCCAAGAATTACCGACTGCCCCAGGATGTAGCTGTCATGCACATTCCCCAGAAATTGTGCACACACAGGCATGATCATCATCTGGTGGTCGCACACGAGCTGTATGTTCAGGGAGTATAACCCCTTTCCGTTAGCGCGGGTCACTCTCAGATGACATGGTGAGCACAGGGCGACAGCCATGGGATCCATGAACCCCTAGACCTGGGGCATCCTGGTAATGGCGAAGAAACCTGATGCCCGGGCATCTTGCTGGGCTTGGCCCATGTCAAATATGATGCAGTTTTCTGCCCGGGCAAACAGAGTATCCGTGACCTGTCAGATGCACCTGTGGGCTGTGGCCTGTGAGATGTCACACAGGTCCCCGCTCGAGTCCTCGAATGAGGCATAAAAGTACAGAGCTGCAGTGATCTTGACGGCCACCGGGAGCTGGTGTCGTCCCATCCACGTGGTGCCAAGTCCGTGAGCACATGGCACCGGTCTCCTTGTTGAGGCGGATGTGATGTTCTCTGTTGTGTCTATCAGGGTGTTTTGAGAATGTGGCGTTGAACAGAGAACATCAAGCTAAGTTACTGAACAAAGCTGATTTATTTACGCTACTTAAATAAGATTCGAAAAAGTCACAAGGCATAAGTTATTAAATTAATCTATAAGATATCCCTAACTACAGAACTCTACACTATACAACTAATCTATCTCACGCCTAAACACCTTCTCCCAGAACCCCAGGAGTCACATGATATTTATATGACTGCTCCTTATCTCTATCAGGTGGTGAGAAGTATGGACATCAAATTGTTAACTCTTTGTGTTCCTTACAGTATGCATATTGTTACATCCCCCTTTCTTTGAAGATGTTTATTCATCATTACAAACATTTATACATGGTAAGAAATGTATGTTCTGTACATTTAAATGCATATTGTTACATGTTAACAATTTTAAAAACGTTTTAGAGTTCATAGATTGAGTCTGTCTGGCTTTCTTTTGATTTGAGTCGACCTCCTCAATCTCGGTTGTTCAGCATCAGATGCTTCTGACTTTTCCATAGTGACTACATCTCAATGTCTTGATGTTGAAGTTGCAGCAGTAGAAGTAATTCTGTGTTGAACCCGAAATTCGGAAAGATCGGCTGAGTTTCCTTCACTTTTAGAAGTGTCCTCCTGTTCCTTCTTAGAATAGAACCTTCATTTGTCATCACGATGTATGAATGTGGAGCTGCTTGGCATATCACACATTCCATATAGGACCATCCTCCAGTGGGAATTTGTATCTGACGTGATCACCTGGATCTACCTTTACTAGTTCTTTAGCTATTCTCTCATAATACTGTTGTTGCAGTTGTTTGTGTTGTTTCACCCTGTTTACAACATCTTCAGTAATAGGATCTGCTAGTTCTAAGCATGGTAACATTGTACGTAGCTGTAAATTCATCAGCAATTGAGCTGGTGACAAACCTGTAGCTAGTGGTGTAGCTCTGTAGCTAAGTAGTGCTAAAAATGGATCACTTCCTGAATCCAGTGATTTCTTTCGGAGTTTATTTGCAATGTGAACACCTCTTTCTGCTTTTCCGTTTGATTGAGGATGTAATGGGCTAGGGGTTGTGTGTTTAAAATCATATCGCTGTAAAAATTCATTCCACTCGCAGTTGTCGAAGTGTGGACCATTGTCTGTCATGACCGTGAGCGGAATCCCATGTCGAGCAAACACTCCTTTTGTGGCTTTGATTACTGCTTGCGAACTAGAGTTCGGTAATCTTATCACCTCAGGGTAATTCGAAGAGTAATCGATGATTAATAAATAATAGTTACCATGAAAGTAGAATAGATCAATGCCAACCTTTGACCATGGAGTCTTTACAGGATCACGCATCGTCAATTTCTCTTTCTGTTGCTGTGATTGGTTGCGTGAACTTGTTTCGCATTCTAAGATGAGGTTAGTGATGTCTGTATTAATGCCTGGCCAGTAGACTGGCTGTCGAGCTCTTCTTTTGCACTTTTCGATTCCAAAGTGTCCCTCGTGAACCTTGGTTAAGATCATCTGGAGCAGCATGGTGGCGCAGTGGTTAGCACTGTGGTCTGACGGCTCCGAGGTCCCAGGTTTGATCCCGGCACGTTCTCCCCGTGTTTGCGTGGGTTTCACCCCCACAACCCAAAGATGTGCAAGGTAGGTGGATTGAACATGCTAAATAACCCCTTAATTGGAAAAAATTAATTGGGTATTCTCAATTTTTTAAAAAATAAACAAAATAAAAAGATTATCTGCCTTAGGATAGTTGGAATCACTATGCAATCTAGCCTGAGCAGGAATCCATTGATTATGCTTAGATCAGTTAGAATGTTCCTATAACTAGAACAATTTCCTTTCGGCCAATCATCTGTCATATAGTGCATCATACGCTGTAATGTGTCATCTTTGTTAGTTTCTTCTTTTATCATCTTGAATTTTTCATCTGAGACAGGTAGATTATTTTCCAAGAAATTAGCTTCAGCTTCTACGACCTGAACTATGCCAGTCATCCCAATATCTTCTTCAGTTGCATGTGACAATGCGTCTGCTACCACGAGATCCTTACAGGGTGTGTATTCAAGCTCGAAATCAGAACGTCAAAGTTTCATTATGATACTTTGTAGTCTCAGTGACATATCGTTCAAATTCTTTTTAATGATGTGTACAAGAGGATGAAGATCCATCTCCACAGTAAAGGTTGGTAATCAGTATATATAGTCATGGAGCTTCTCAATGCCTGTGAGAAGGCCAAGACATTCCTTTTCTATCTGCGCGTAGCCGTGTTCAGTCAGAGTCATCGCTCTTGACACATAGTCAATGGGTCGCCATTGCTCATCAGAAGTTTTCTGAAGGAGCACAGCCCCTATGCCATCCATCCTTGCATTGGTAGAGATCTTTGTTTCCTTCAATGGGTCGAAAAATGATAGTCCAGATGCAATGGTAAGTGCTGTTTTCAAATCGGACCACTCATTTCCATGTTCTTCTGTCCTTGAGAACAGGACATTCTTCTTTATCAGTTGTCTCAAAGCTATTATTCCAGAACATAAGTTTGGAATAAACTTTCCAAGGAAATTTACGACACCTAGCAATCTGAGAACTGCTTTCTTATCTTTGGGCATAGACATCTTGTTAATTGTTGCAACTTTCTCGTTGTCAGGTTGCACACCATGAGCAAACATCTGGTCACCCAAAAATGTAAGTTTGGATATACCAAATTGGCATTTGTTCCGGTTGAGCTTCAAACCAAATTTGTCTACTTATTGCAGTACCTGCAGAAGTCTTGCATTATGTTCTTCACAGGTTGATGACCATATAATTGTATCATTAATGTAGACATGCACACATTCAATTCCTTCAATCACTTGCTCCATTGCAGGATGGAATATTTCTGAGGCAGATATTATACAAAAAAGGCATTCTGTTGAAGCAATATCGACCATAGGGAGTATTGAATGTACATAATGTCCTCTTGGATTTGTCCAGTTTCAGTTGCCAAAATCCTTTAGAGGATGAGTGAATAACCAGCTTGGCATTCTCCTTCAGTTGTATCTTGTACTTGAATGGTAATGTACCCATTCCTTGAAACACATTTGGAAATTTTTCAATGATGGCATCTATTTCATCTTGTGCATGGATTGAGATTTTGTCTGCGTTGTGAATTCTTTTCACCAGCTGCAGTAACTCACATGCCTGCACGGCTAGTAGTGATGAACGTTTTGGTCCCACTATTTCAAATTTTAAAGGCATCTCTGTATCTTTGTTTTGTACTGTGAGATTAATGACATTGCCATTGTAATCTCGCAATTGATAGTCATTGTCATATATTGGAAGCTGTCGGTTAAATTTGGCTAAATCCAATTCATTAATTAAATTAGCATGATATTTCTTTTTATCACTGTCCTTCTCGAAGTGGAATGAGTTATACAATTCTAATGCTTTCGGACCAGCCATGGTTAAGAACAGAGCAATCCTTCGCTTATCACTGTCGGCTTTGTGGTCTAAGGCTGAGAGGTAGAGTTCAAACTGTTTGAAATGCCTCCAGTTCACATCTACTTTACCCGATGTCCTGAACTGCTTTGGAGTCTGCAACACCTCCAGGAAGCTTTGACTGGGCTCTGCTGTTCGATGTGACTGGCTTCCACGATGTTGTTGCCATCGGAGTCTGGATGAGATATTTTTTCTTCGGGATCTTCGAATGTTGGTTTTTTGTGATTTTTGTTCTTTCTCTCTCTAAATCTAATTACACTACCCTGGTGACCACACCTGGTACCATGTGATGTTCTCTGTTGTGTCTACCAGGATGTCTTGAGAACATAGTGTTGAACAAAGAACATCAATCTAAGATACTGAACAAAGCTGATTTATTTACACTACTTAAATAAGATTCAAACAAGTCACAAGGTATAAGTTATTAAATTAAACTATACTATATCTCTAACTACATAACTCCACACCATGCAACTAATCTATCTCACGCCGAAACGCCTTCTCCTAGAATCCCATGATATTTATATGACTGCTCCTTATCTCCATCTGGTGCTGAGAAGTATTAACATCGCATTGTTAACCCTCTGTATTCTTTACAATATACATACTGTTACAGCTGAGTCTTGTTTGGCACACGCTGCCCGTCATTTGTTCAAATGGATAGCGATGCCTATACACCCTGGGCCATCACGGGATTCCCCCTCTGTGTCCCTCCCTGGCCTGATGGACGGCTGATCCTGAGGGTGTGGGACGGGATCCGGCACATGGTCCGCCGCCTCGAGCATCTACAGTCTCTGGCATTTGGTCACCCAGCCTACCAGCAGCACCACTAAGGCAAGTTCTGATTCCAAAATCCCGCCATAGCATTCAATATCTGTAAGGAATTGGGAGAGGGTGTTAGACTGACAGACAACAGTGGCTCCCACCCTGGAACCCTCCATTGTCACATTGATCCCCCCCTCCACCACCCTCTCCCGCCGCCACCCGAAAAGCCCTGCCCACGCACACTCGGCCACAGCAGGCCACTGTCACCTGACACCAGATCCTGTATATCGAACACCAGCTCATAACGTCACCTGGACCGGGTTCTGGTCTCCTCCCAGTGGCACTCACCCATCCTCCAGTTGTGGACATGTTCCCAGATCTATGTCCCATCCCCTGGGTGATCGGATGTTGCGTATGTGGCGTTGCTTCCTGAAGTGTTCAGGCACGGTATCTAGGCATCACAGTCTGATTGGTATGCTAAGCAGTGACTCCCACATGCTACGTGGCAAGCCCACCCACGGAATCCGCTTGGGTTGTGTGAAGTGTTCACTTAATCATGACTCCCTAACATACAATAGCCTCAGCCGCATGGCCAGAGCCCTTGGCAGTTGGTGGGGTGATGGGTATTTGGTGGGGCAGACGGGCAGGGATGAGGGTTGCTCCCGGAATGGGTACACAAGATCCAGGGTTGGCATGGTGGTGCAGCACGCGGTTTCCTCTTGGTTGCCCATCCCATGCCTCCCCCCAACCATCCCGTTGCGGCCCACCCATGCAGAGCAACCCAAAGCCCCAGCTGAGGGTCCCCTTCCCTCCGACGAGCACTATGGTGGTACGCCCAGCGCCCCCAGGTGCTTTGCCTGTAAGCAAAGATGGCTACTCACCTCCTTGGCTCCCCACAGAAGTCCTTCTGTCTGGTTCACGTTTTCCAAAGGCGTACTAATCGGCGCCAGCGTGTGGACTTGCTGGGGAGGCTGATAAATCACAGGAGGCTGCTGGATATGGGGTGGCTTCCGTTAATTATCTGGAGATAGAGATTAAGTGGTACTAATTGATTTCTCGCTATGCTACTGTGGGCTGGTTACACCGTAAATTGTTTGACGCCTGGTACAGATCTCGTTTTCGGCCTTTCCCACTATTCACCGGCATCGTTTCACTTGAGCGAGTGTGCAATAAGGCCGAAGAATTGCGTCCTGTTTGTATTCTCTGTCATGGCTGTGACAGCCATTCCCACAGATGTAATGGTTGCAGTGGTGGAGTGTTTCTTTGTTTTGCACAGGACTGACATTGCCCCACTTCCTCTTCGATTTGAACATCTAATCCCAGCCACCTAAAATAACTGTGTGCCAGTTCCTTCATCCTTATCACACCAGGATGACCCTCATGCAGTTGATCAAGCACTTTAATATGCAAGCACGGAGGAATAATAACTTGGATTCCCTATGATAAACTCCATTCTGGACTGATGAACGTCTGTCGTTGTTTCTTTTTGGATCCATGTCCATTATCTTCTCCATCACTGGATCGGTTCTTGTGTATCTCTGAAAATGAGATAAAGTCACAGGTACATTATCCACAAGTGAGAAATACAGGATGATGACAAAATTGTCTTCAGGTTCTTGCTTGACGCATAATGGGAATCTTGACAAAGCATCAGCATTTGCTTGTTGCTCCGATATACGATATTGTATATTGTACATATGTGCCGACAATAGACTACCTGTTAAGGAAGGAATACCATTATGTCACCCAAAGATTGTCCCAAGGGTCAATGATCCATCAAAAGTGTAAAATGACATCCATAAATGTAATGGTGAATCCTTCTTCCCCCGAAAATGATGCTCAAAGCCTCTTTTTCTACCTGCGTGGAATTCATTTCTGCACTACTAAGAGTTTGTGAAGCAAATGCTATCGGTCATTCCTCTCTTAAAGGCATTATGTGCTTTGTCTCCTTGTGTAAACCATCTTTATCGATCATCTGGCCCATATAATTTATGGTTGTCTTGAAAAAGTCTCGCTTTTATTTTTTAACTTGGAGATTATGGTTTTGGAGACATTTCAGAGTATCTTCCAAGTTCTTCAAGTGCTCTTGTTCACTTGAACTGGTGATGAGAATGTCATCTGAATAACATTGCACCCCGTTTAGCCCACTCAGAATTAGATCCATGGACCTCGGAAAAAGAGCAGGAGCAGATGTTATTCCAAAAGGAAGTCTTCTGCAATGAAACAGGCATTTGTGGGTCAGTGAATTTGCAGTCACATTCATTTGTAAATAGCCCTGTGATAAATCAGTTTTACTGAATTTCTGCTCTCCGGAGAGTCCAGCAAGCACGTCTTCAATCAATGGCAGTGGATAGTGATCTGCGCACCATACTGGGTTAAAATTAAAATCTCCATATTCGTACTGAGCTATCATGTTTCAATACAGGAACTATTGATGTTGCACAATTACTTGTAGCAACTGGTTTAATGATCCCTGTTTGGACTAGCCTTTTTAGTTCTTCTTTGACTTTTGTGCTGATGGTGTATGGTACGGTTCTAGCTTTGAGGCATTTTGGTGTGCTGTTTAGCGTGATTTTTAGTTGAACTTCAACTCCAGTCATTGAACCCAGTGAATCTTCAAACACATTTTGATGCTTCTCCAGAAATCAGTGTAGGTCATTCTTGAATCCTTTAGTAGATTCACTGCTCCCCAGTTGAGTTAATTGTTTTCCAATCATGCTCTACCCGATAAAGCAGGAACATCTCTCAGGACAACATGGAGAGGCAACTCCACTCTTTGCCCATTTATTTCTACTTTTACATAATGTATCTTTTTAATGGCACAACCTCTTCTGTGTATGTCCTAAGGATAACATTTGATGGTTTTAACTTCTGAATATAAATTGTCTCAATGATAGAGCTGCACCTGTAGCAACTTCCATCAAGTATTGGGAATGCCCAGAAACGTTGATCACCCCGCATCAACAAGACGCCTAGTTTTGGCTCCTGAAATTGTTCAGACACATCGGGCGTGATTCTCCAGCCCGGATGGGCCGAGCAACCGCGCGGAAAAACCAGAGTCCCGCCAGCGCCGTCCACACCTGGTCGTTGCCGGCATAAACTCTGCGTGAAGGGTCGGGGGGCGCCCTGTGGGGAAGGGGGAGTATAACTGATTTATCACAGGGCTATTTACAAATGAATGTGACTGCAAATTCACTGACCCACAAATGCCTGTTTCATTGCAGAAGACTTCCTTCTGGAATAACATCTGCTCCTGCTCTTTTTCCGAGGTCCATGGATCTAATTCTGAGTGGGCTAAACACGGGGCAAGGGGGGCTTCGTCCCCGGGGGGCCTCCGATGGGGTCTGGCCCACGATCGGGGCCACTGATTGGCGGGCCGGCCTCTCTCCCCCCCCGCCTACTTTGTTGCGATTATGGCCCCCTCTGGGGACCAGAATCGCTAGTGCCCGCTCCCGTTTCGCGACGTCGTGAAACGTGACAGCGTGCACGACGTCGCGGACACTCTGTCCCGTGATCGGAGAATCGTGTCCATCATCTCCTGAGTGATCCTGAACTTTGTCTACTAACCTATAGACACGACTAGTCTGCTTAGATGAGGTTTTTTTCTTGCACATCCTTGGCGTACGTGAGGTTTTCTGTGCCCAGCATGCTTTGGCAATCTAACCCTTTTTTTCACAATTCTTGCATTTATTCTGCCTACTCCAACAATCTCCTCCTGAGTGTCCAACTTGTGTTCATGGGTGACAAAGTTATACCCTTACAGCCTTGTTTCTGATGGTCTCCATGTTGTGGATCTTTGCTCCAGTCCCTATCTATGAAGCTTCTTTTGTTGCTGGGCCCATTTGAGAGTTAAATAGTTTACAGAACGGTTTCCTCGGAATAGCTTTATCGCGGAGTCCACATACCAGCCCATCACGATGGGTGTCATCTCGTGTTGCACTAAACTTGCGGCATTTTGCTAAACTTCTTAAAGTCGCTACTAATTGTAAAACGCTTACACCTTCTTCCTGACTACGGCGGTGGAACCGAGGCCTTTCTGCAATTGACAACGGTCAAGGTGAGAAATGCCCTTCTAAAGTCTTCTTTAGTTTGTTTATAGGTCTTTACTCCCAGTTTTGCTGGATGAACTAAATTTTGCAGCAGCATAATAGTTTTACGCCCTACTGAACTGAGACATGTTGCAAACTTTAAATCCTCTGGTGTTTGATTCACTGTATGATAGAGTTGAAATCTCTCCTCATATGAATTCCAACTCTCAGAGCCGTCATCAATGCGTCCATGGTGCCAGTTCGTTCCGCCATTCGAGATGTCAGCTCCTCGAGTCTATTCTTCAAACAGCTTCCTGCCTTCCAATTCTTTTAGATGTATGGCACACATGTTTCCCTTATCCACAATGCAACTTAGAAATATACTTTTTGACTGGCTGGTTTGACTTTTCCCGAGTAGTGGTCTGGACAGTGTCAGAAGACTTCTGAATCCCTGTTCCCCCAGCCCATTCAACTTCACCACTTGCGTGGTTTCTACAGCCAGACTCTACCCATTTCAACGGCAAGCAAGTTTTTGAACTGTCATTCTTCTTACTCATGGTTGTATTCCATTTTTTTTACAACCTTCATCATCAATGGCTTTTTCTTCAACCGACATGTGCGCCCGGTCCCGAGAATCTTTTCCACTCTCAATGCCGTCTCCACTGTCTTGCCGACAAATTTGTAATTCAACAATTTTGTTTTCTTGCTTCAAACCTCATCGCCAGTTTTCTCTTTTGTTATATCGCTGCGTTGTCGCAAAGATATGGAGGTGCTACACAGTTGCATTTCTTACTAAAATGATGAAAGGTTTATTAGGAGAAGTTGCTCATACAATCAAAGATGGAGAACTGAAGCCTACACAAAACATTCTCTGACGTCACTACAGATCACTTGCTGTTCCACCAGCAGATATGTATACACTGGTACATAAGAACTAGTAATCCAGCAACCCAGGGTAATGCTTTGACAACCCGAGTTCAAATCTCACCATGGCAGACAGTGAAATTTCAAAACTCAATGAAACTTCCGGAATTAAAAGTCGAACTATGACCGTTAAACCATGTGCTTGAGGGAAGAAAATCTGTCGCCCTTACCTGGTCTGGCCTACATGTGACTCCAGCAATGTGGTTGACTCTTAAATGGCCTAGCAAGCAACTCAGTTGTATTCAACTGCAAATAGAACAAAAGGGAAATAAACTGGATGGACCTAGGCACCAGAAGAGATAACGGCAAACTCAACCCTGTCGACCCAGCAAAGTCACGAACAGCTGGGGGGTAAAATTGGGAGAGCTGTCTCAAAAGCTAGTCAACCAACAGCCTGATATAGTCATTTTCATGGAGTCATATTTGTTTCTGTGTATGTCCTGTCTCAATGACAGGTCAGACCCAGCAGAGGTGGTGGCACAGTGGTATACATTCGGGAGGAAGTTGCCCTCCGAGTCCAGGGACGAAATTCTCCGGAAACGGCGCGATGTCCGCTGACTGGTGCCCAAAACGGCGCAAATCAGTCGGGCATCGCGCCGCACAAAAGGTGCGGAATACTCCGCATCTTTGGGGGCCGAGCCCCAATCTTAAGGGGCTAGGTCGGCGCCAGACGAATTTCCGCTCCGCCAGCTGGCGGAAAAAGCCTTTGGTGCCCCACCAGCTGACGCGGAAATGACATCTCCAGGCGGCGCATGCGCGGGAGCGTTAGCGGCCGCTGACGGCATTCCCGCGCATGCGCATTGGAGGAAATCTCTTCTGCCTCCGCCATGGTGGAGACCGTGGTGGAGGCGGAAGGGAAAAAATGTCCCCACGGCACAGGCCCACCCGTGGATCGGTGGGCCCCGATCGCGGGCCAGGCGACCGTGGGGCACCCCCCGGGGCCAGATCGCCCCGCACCCCACCCAGGACCCCGGTAAGGTAGGTGGTTTAATCTACGCCGGCGGGACAGGCATTTTAGCGGCGGGACTTCGGCCCATCTGGGCCGGAGAATCGCGGGGGGGGGGGGCCCGCCAACCGGCGCGGCGCGATTCCCGCCCCCGCCGAATATCCGGTGCCGGAGAATTCGGCAACCGGCGGGGGCGGGATTCACGCCAGCCCCCCGGCGATTCTCCGACCCGGCGGGGGGTCGGAGAATCTCGCCCCAGAACATTGACTCAGGACCCCATGAAGCGTCATGGCACCAGGTCAAACATGGGCAAGGAAACCTCCTGCTGATTTCAATGTACTGCACGCCCCCCCCCCCCCCTCATAGAACATACAACGTAGAACATTACAGCGCAGTACAGGCCCTTCAGCCCTCGACGTTGCGCCGACCTGTGAAACCACTCTAAAGCCCATCTACACTAATCCCTTATCATCCATATGTTTATCCAATGACCAGTTAAATGCCCTTAATGTTGGCGAGTCCACTACTGTTGCAGGCAGAGCATTCCACACCCTTACTACTCTCTGAGTAAAAAACCTACCTCTGACATCTGTCCTATATCTATCTCCCTTCAATTTAAAGCTATGTCCCCGTGTGCTAGACATCACCATCCAAGGAAAAAGGCTCTCACTGTCCATCCTATTTAATTCTCTGATCATCTTGTATGCCTCAATTAAGTCACCTCTTAACCTTCTTCTCTCTGACGAAAACAGCCTCAAGTCCCTCAGCCGTCCCTCATAAGATCTTCCCTCCATACCAGGCAACATCCTGGTAAATCTCCTCTGCACCTTTTCCAATGCTTCCACATCCTTCCTATAATGCGGTGACCAGCACTGCACACAATACTCCAAATGCAGCCGCACCAGAGTTCTGTACAGCTGCAACATGACCTCATGGCTCCGAAACTCAATCCCTCTACCAATAAAAGCTAACACATCGTACACCTTCTTAACAACCCTATCAACCTGGGTGGCAACTTTCAGGGATCTATGTACCTGGACACAGAGATCTCTCTGCTCATCCACACTACCAAGAATCTTACCATTAGCCCAGTACTCTGTCTTCCTGTTATTTCTTCCAAAATGAATCACCTCACACTTTTCTGTATTAAACAACATTTGCCACCTCTTAGCCCAGCTCTGCAGCTTATCTATGTCCCTCTGTAACTTGCAAAATCCTTCCGCACTGTCCACAACTCCACCGACTTTAGTGTCATCTACAAATTTACTCACCCATCCTTCTACGCCCTCCTTCAGGTCAGTTATAAAAATGACAAACAGCAGTGGCCCTAAAACAGATCCTTGTCATACACCACTAGTAACTGAACTCCAGGCTGAACATTTCCCATCAACCACCACCCATTGTCTGCTTCCAGCTAGCCAATTTCTGATCCAAACTGCTAAATCACCCTGAATCCCATGCCTCCGTATTTTCTGCAATAGCCTACCATGGGGAACCTTATCAAACGCTTTACTGAAATTCATATACACCACATCAACTGCTTTACCCTCGTCCACCTGTTTGGTCACCTACTCAAAGAACTCAATAAGGTTTGTGAGTCGCGACCTACCCTTCACAAAACCGTCTTGAATATCGCTAATCAAATTATTCCTTTCGAGATGATGAGAAATCGTATCTCTTATAATCCTTTCCAAGACTTTGCCCACAACAGAAGTAAGGCTCACTGGTCTATAGTTACCGGGGTTGTCTCTACTCCGCTTCTTGAACAAGATAACAACATTTGCTATCTTCCAGTCTTCTGGCACTATTCCTGTAGACAGTGATGACATAAAGATGAAAGCCAAAGGCTCAGCAATCTCCTCCCTAGCTTCCCAGCGAATGCTAGGATAAATCCCATCTGGCCCGGGGACTTATCTATTTTCACACTTTTCAGAATTGCTAACACCTCCTCCTTATGAACTTCAAGTCCTTCTAGTCTAGTAGCCTGTATCTCAATTTTCTCCTCAACTACATTGTCTTTTTCCTGTGTGAATACTGACGAAAAATATTCATTTAGCACCTCTCCTATCTCCTCGGACTCCACACACAACTTCCCACTGCTGTCCTTGACTCTTACTCTCGTCATTCTCTTATTCCTAACATACCTATAGAAAGCTTTAGGGTTATCCTTAATCCTACCTGCCAAAGACTTCTCATGTCCCCTCCTGGCTGTTCTTAGCTCTCTCTTTAGGTCCTTCCTAGCTAACTTGTAACTCTCAAGCGCCCTAACTGAACCTTCATGTCTCATCTTTACATAAGCCTCCTTCTTCCTCTTGACAAGTGATTCAACTACTTTAGTAAACCACGGTCCCCTCGCTCGACCACTTCCTCCCTGCCTGATAGGTACACACTTATCAAGGACACGCAGTAGCTGTTCCTTGAACAAGCTTCACATTTCAATTGTGCCCATCCCCTGCAGTTTCCCTCCCCATCCTATGCATCCTAAGTCTTGCACATTGCATCATAATTGCCTTTCCCCAGCTATAATTCTTGCTCTCTGATATATACCTATCCCTTTCCATCGCTGAAGTAAATGTAACCGAATTGTGGTCACTATCATCAAAGTGCTCACCTACCTCCAAATCTAACACCTGTCCTGGTTCATTGCCCAGTACCAAATCCAATGTGGCCTCGCCTCTCGTTGGCCTGTCTACATACTGTGTCAGGAAACCCTCCTGCACACATTGGACAAAAACAGACCCATCTAAAGTACTCGAACTATAGCGTATGCAGTCAATATTTGGAAAGTTAAAATCCCCCATAACAACTACCCTGTTACTTTCGCTCCTATCTTGAATCATCTTTGCAATCCTTTCCTCTACATCTCTGGAACTTTTCGGAGGCCTATAGAAATCTCCCAACAGGGTGACCACTCCTTTCCTGCTTCTAGCCTCAGCCCATACTACCTCAGTAAACGAGTCCTCATCAAATGTTCTTTCTGCGACCGTAATAGTGTCCTTGACTAACAATGTCACCCTCCCCCTCTTTTACCACCTTCCCTGAGCTTACGGAAATATCTAAACCCCGGAACCTGCAACAACCATTCCTGTCCCTGCTCTATCCATGTCTCCGAAATGGCCACAACATCAAAGTCCCAGGCACCAACCCATGCCGCAAGTTCACCCACCTTATTCCGGATGCTCCTGACATTGAAGTAGACACACTTTAAACCACCTTCCTTCCTGCCGGTACACTCCTGCAACTTTGAACCCTTACTCATGACCTCACTACTCTTAACCTCCTGTATACTGGAGCTACAATTCAGGTTCCCAACCCCCTGCTGAATTAGTTTAAACCCTCCTGAAGAGCATGAGCAAATTTCCCCCAGGATATTGGTACCCCTCTGGTCCAGGTGTAGACCATCCCGTTTGTAGAGGTTTGTAGAGAATGAGCCCCAATTATCCAGGTATCTGAAACACTCCCTCCTGCACCATCTCTGTAGCCACAGGTTCAACTGCTCTCTCTCCCTGTTCCTCGTCTCACTAGCATGTGGCACGGTAACAACCCAGAGATAATAACTCTGGTTGTTCTAGATCTAAATATCCACCCTAGCTCCCTGAATGCCTGCCTTACATCCCTATCCCTTTTCCTACCTATGTCGTTGGGGCCTATGTGGCCCACGACTTGGGGCTGCTCCCCCTCCCTCTTAAGGTTCCCGAAAACACGATCCGAGACATCGCGGACCCTGGCACCTGGGAGGCAACACACCAACCGCGAGTCTCACTCATTCCCACAGAATCTCCTTAGCTGACAAATCAGTGATCCTCCATATTGAACACCACTTGGAGGAAGCACTGAGGGTGGCAAGGGTGCAGAATATCCTCTGGGTGGGGGACTTCAATGTCCATCTCTAAGGATGGCTCGGTAGTACCACCACAAACCAAGCTGGCCAGGTCCTAAAGGACATACCTGCTAGTCTGGGACTGCAGCAGGTGGTGAGGGGAAAACATATTTGACCTCACCCTCATCGACCCGCCTGCTGTAGATGCATCTGTCCGTGACAGTATCAGTCGGAGTGATCACCACATAGTCCTTGTGGAGACAAAGTCCCATCTTCATATTGAGGAGACCCTCCATTATGTTGTGGGGCAACACCACTGGGATAGACTTCGAACAGATCTAGCAACTCCCGTACCAGCCTCCCCGAACAGGCGCCGGAATGTGGCGACTAGGGGCTTTTCACAGTAACTTCATTTGAAGCCTACTTGTGACAATAAGCGATTTTCATTTTTCATTTCAACTCAAGACTGGGCATCCATGAGGCGCTGTGGGCCATAAGCAGGAACAGAATTGTATTCACCCACAATCTGTAATCGCATGGCCCAGCATATCTCCCACTCTATTATTACAATCAAGCCAGGGGATCAAGGAAGAGTAGCAGGAGGGTAAGTCAGGACCAACATCAGGCATACTGCAAAATGAGCTGTTAATTTGGTAAAGCTACAAAACAGGACTACTTGTATGCCAAGCAGCATAAGCAGAAAGTAATAGACAGAGCTAAGCGATCCCACAACCAACAGATCAAATCTAAGCGTTGCCTCATCCAGCCGTGAATGGTGATGGACAATTAAACAAAGGAGGAGGCTCCACACATATCCCCATCCTCAATGATAAGGGAGCCCAGCACATCAGTGCAAAAGATAAGGTTGAAGCATTCACACCAATCTCCAGCCAGAAGTTCCAAGTTGATGATCCATCTCAGCCTCCTCCTGAGTTCTCCTGCATCACAGATGTTAGGCTTCAGCTAATTCGATTCACTTCATATGATATTAAGAAATGGCTGAAGGCACTGGATACTGCAAAGGCCTTGACAATATTCCAAAATCAGTACTGAGGAATTGTGCTCTAGAAATTCAACACCTCTAGCCAAGGTGTTCCAATATCGCTACAACACTGGCATCCATCCGGCAATGTGGAAAATTTCCCAGGTATGTCCTGTACACAAGACACAGGATAAATCCAACCCGGTTAATTACCACCCCACCATTCTACTCTCGACCATCAGTGAAGTGATGGAAGGACTCATCGACAATGCTATCAAGCGGCACTTTCTCAGCAATAACCTGCTCATGGACACCCAGTTTGAGTTCGGCAAGGGTCACTCAACTTCTGACCTCATTTTAGCTTTGGTTCAAACATGGACAAAAGTGCGGAATGCCAGAGGTCAGGTGAGAGTGACTGCCCTTGGCATCAAGGTAACATTTGACTGAGTATGGCATCAAGGAGCCCTAGCAAAACGAGAGTCAATGGGAATTCAGGGTTGGAGTCATAACTGTGTTGTGTTATTCACCCTGGCGTAACACGGACTGCAACTGGATGCAGTTGTACTTGAAAGTAGACTCCAAACTGTGATGTTAGTTCAATACGCTTTATTGAACTGTTAAGCAGTGCACATAGTTCGCTGTGGGTTTGACACCACTAATATAAGCGTGCTTACGATAACTAACTAGACCAGACTAGCTCTGAGCCACGTTTGAAGGTGCTAACTGATATATATACCCTGACTGTCACTACAGTTGTCACCAGTGGAAAGAGGCAGAGTGCTGATGCCTCGTGAGTTTTATAGTGGGAGACCACCCTCTAGTGTTCTGCCTGGTGATTGGTTGTTATCTGTCCTGTGTGTTGATTGGCTGTACTGGGTGTCTGTCACTGCCTGTCTGTATCTCATTATGTGCATGAGTGCATATCATGACATCCCCCAAAATGTCGGTTGCTTGGAGCATATGCGACTGTATTTACATGTATAACTATTTACATTAAATGGCGATTGGATGAATATATACATGAGAGGTATCTAGCGTGCAGATACAGAACAAAATTTACAAGATATATGTCTGTAAGTCCAATCTTTGGGTCTTGCGTCGGATCCTTGTCGACCGCCGGAGAGGTGGAGGTGGGGACGAAAGGAGCATTGACAGGCGGGTTTGCTGCCTGATTGGTGGCCTCGTGGTGCGAGGTGTCCGGAGGAGACATAACAACATCTGGAAAAGTATGATCTGGTGGTGGGCAGGCAACTTTGCGCAGTGCCCTTCTGTTGCACCTGACAATGGAGCCATCAGCCATACGAACTACAAACGATCTGGGAGCAACCTGTTGAACAACAACAGCTAGAGCTGACCAGCCTCCATCAGGTAACTTGATCCGAACAGCATCTTCCGGAGATAGCACAGGCAAATCGGTAACATGAGCATCGTATGTCAGTTGCTGCACCTTTTGCAGCACTGGGAGGTGATCCAGGTCAGGTAAGTGTATGGCTGGAACAGTCGTCCGCAGGTCTCTAGTCATGAGGAGTTGAGCCGAGACATTCCGGTGGACAGAGGGGTTGCCCTGTACGCCAACAGCGCAAGGTTGAAGTCAGAAGCTGAGTCCGCAGCCTTGAAGAGCAGTTGCTTCACTATATGGACCCCTTTCTCAACCTTCCCGTTGGACTGTGGGTAGTGTGGGCTTGAGGTGATGTGGTTGAATTGGTATGACTTGGTGTAATTGGACCACTCTTGGCTGTGGAAGCAGGGACCATTGCCACTCATGACAGTGAGTGGAATACCATGCCTGGCAAATGTCTCCTTGCAGGCATTGATGACTGTCCTTGATGTGAGGTCTGACAGCTTCACAACTTCCGGGTAATTTGAGAAGTAATCTATGATGAGCATAGTCTCGCCCATTGGAAAAAGGTCGATTCCCACCTTGGACCACAAAGAGGTCACAATCTCGTGTTGCTGGAGTGTCTCTTTTGTTTGAGCAGGCTGGAAACGCTGGCAGGTCACACAATTGAGGACCATGTTGGACATGCCCTGGTTGATTCCAGGCCAATAGACAGCCTGCCGAGCCCTGCGCCTACACTTTGACACCTAGGTGTCCCTCATGGATTTGTTTGAGCACTAAGCTTTGCAGGCTGTGAGGAATAACAAAACGATCTAGCTTGAGGAGGATCCCCTCGACGACTGTCAGGTCGTCCTTCACATTAAAGAACTGAGGGCATTGCCCTTTTTGCCAGCCATTTGCAAGGTGGTGCATTACACGGTGCAGAAGAGGGTCTTTGGCAGTCTCTTCACGAATGCCTATCACTCTTTCATCTGAGGTCAGGAGGTTGCTGGCACACAGTTGCACCTGTGCCTCAATCTGGCGGATTAAGTCAACCTGTTCACAGGGCGAGGTGATGGAGCGGGACAGGGCATCCACAATTATCAGCTCCTTGCCTGGTGTGTATACTAACTCAAAATCGTATCTTTGGAGTCGAAGGAGAATGCGCTGAAGCCTGGGCATCATGTCATTCAAGTCCTTATGAATGATATGGACCAAGGGTCTGTGGTCAGTCTCCACTGTGAATGTAGGTAGACCATAGACGTAATTATGGAACTTTACAATGACGGTTAGGAGGCCCAGGCACTCTTTTTCTATCTGGGCGTATCTCTGTTCAGTAGGAGTCATGGTCCTTGACCATAAGCAACTGGAGCCCAGGGAGAGGAGTCATCCATCTGGAGGGGCAACGCACCAATGCCATCCTGGCTTGCGTCCGTGGAGATTTTTGTTTCCCTGTCCGGGTCAAAAACGCTAGTACCGGAGCAGTGGCGAGCTTTGCTTTGAGCTCGAGCCACTCTGCTTGATATGTGGGTAGCCACTGGAAGGCAGTGGACTTCTTCACCAGATGCCTAAGAGCCGTCGTGTGTTAGGCCAAGTTGGGAATGAATTTTCCCAAGAAGTTCACCATTCCGAGGAAATTTAGTACTGCCTTTTTGTCTTCCGTGGTCTTCATGGTGTTAATGGCCTTGACCTTGTCCGAATCTGGTCGCACACCCTGCTGGGATATCTGGTCGCCCAAGAACTTGATGGATGACATGCCATAGGAGCACTTGGCCTTGTTCAGCTTGAGGCCATTTGCATGGACACGTCGAATGACTTGTTTGAGTTGAGATATGTGTTCCTCGGGGGTCGTGGACCATATGATTACATCATCTATGTAGACATGCACACCCTCATTGCCCTCCACCATCTGCTCCATGATCCTGTGGAAGATTTCAGAGGCTGAGACAATGCCGAACGGCATACGGTTACAACAGTACCTGCCAAATGGTGTGTTGAACGTGCAGAGCTTCCTGATGGACTCATCTAGTTGTATCTGCCAGAAACCACGCGATGCATCTAGCTTCGTGAAGAATTTGGCGTGTGCCATCTCAATGGTCAGTTCCTCCTGCTTCGGGATCGGGTAGTGTTCCCGCATTATGTTCCGGTTAAGATCTTTGGGATCGATGCATATCCGCAACTCTCCTGAGGGCTTCTTCACACAGACCATCGAGCTGACCCAGTCAGTCGGTTCCGTCACTTTGGAGATTATACCCTGGTCTTGGAGCTCCTGTAGCTGTGCCTTTAAACGTTCCTTCAGAGGAGCCGGCACCTGGCGTGTTGCATGAATTACAGGCATGGCATCAGGCCTGAGTAGGATCTTGTAGCAGTATGGCAGAGTGCCCATTCCATCAAACACATCCGGATATTGAGCAAGGATGTCATCAATGTCAGCCTGAAGATCCACATTGGAAGAAGACATGGCATGGACTCGCTGTACGAGGTTGAGTAGCTTGAATGCATGGGCACCAAGCAGGCATGCCTTATCAGGCTTGACTATTTCGAATCGCAATGTGGCATTGATAGTCTTATTGGAGACGAATAGATGACAGTATCCTAGTGCAGTTATGGCATTGCCATTATAATCGAGGAGCTGGCAGGCTAGCGGAAGAATTTTGGGTTGCTTTTTAATGCGGTCAAAATCAGCTTGAGAGATGAGATTGGCAGAAGCACAAGTGTCCATCATGAACAGGATGCTGCATTGATTTACGTGTATGACAGCACGTCATTCGTCCGCGGAATCCACATTGAGGATAGATAGGCGTCTTTCTGAATTTGAGGAGAAATACTCACATGTAGTTATGATGCCCACACGATAGGGGGACTCCAGGCAGTCCTCTGGATCCGTAATGCTACCAGGATCAGAATCCAGTAAACCTTGCTGTACACATCGAACGCGCTTGCGTTAAAATTGGGATTGCTGGCCCTTGACTGGTGGTGAAGACCTGTACAAGGCTGCATAATGTCCAGGCTTCCCACAATTTAAACAATGCCTGCCTTTTGCAAGGCATTGCCACTTTAAGTGGGCGGTGTCGCAGTTCGGGCATGTCATGACGTTGACGTCGTTAAGCTCTGTGCGTCATCACACATGCGCAGTGCGGTCAGCCGATGTTTGCACCTGCGCAGTTTGGTTTTCGGCCGCTTCGTTCTCCCGGTCGTGTTGCGCATGCGTGGGGCCCCGGGAAAAGCGCTTGGAATGGCCGCTTTCATTGATACTGAGGCACCGCATCCGGGCGATGGCTTGTACACTCTCTGCCTCGTGGGAGGCAAGTTTTTCGTATTCTGCCGATTTGAGACGGGAGTACCGATTTCTCGCATGCTCATGCACTATACACGTCTCGATTGCGACTGGCAGGGTCATGTGCTTAATTTTGAGGAGTTGCTCCCGCAAGGAATCGGAGTGCACCCCAAACACGATCTGCTCCCTGATGATGGAATCAGCGGTTGCACCATAATTGCAGGACTGCGCTAATATGCGGAGATGAGTTAGAAAGGATTGGAAACGTTCATCCTTACCCTGAAGGCGTTGCTGGAAGATATAGCGTTCAAAGCTCTCGTTTGTTTCGACTTCACAGTGACTGTCGAATTTCTCCAAAACCGTCTTGAATTTGGTCTTGTCCTGGCCGTCGGTAAAATTAAGCGAGTTGAAAATCTGGATGGCTTGATCCCCCGCATTTGATAGGAGCAGCGTGATTTTTCTGGCATTGGATGCATCCTCGAGGCCTGAGACCTCAATGTAGAGAAGGAACCTTTGCTTGAAGACCCGACAGTTGGCGCCAAGATTACCGGAGATCCGTAGCTGTGCAGGGGCCTCGATCTTCTCCATGCCGCTGGAAGGCACTTGCTGGTCGTCACGGAATCACTCGAGGTAAACCACTTAGAGAAAGTAGACTACTGGTACCATGTCGTGCTATTCACCCTGGGGTAACACGGACTGCAACTGGATGCAGTTGTACTTGAAAGTAGACTCCAAACTGTGATGTTAGTTCAATACGCTTTATTGAACTTGTTAGGCAGTGCACACAGTTCGCTGTGGGTTTGACACTACTAATCTAAGCGTGCTTATTATAACTAACTAGACCAGACTAGCTCTGAGCCACGTGTAGAAGGTATTAACTGATATATACACCCTGACTGTCACTACAGTTGTCACCAGTGGAAAGAGGCAGAGTGCTGATGCCTCGTGTGTTTTATAGTGGGAGACCACCCTCTGGTGTTCTGCCTGGTGATTGGTTGTTTTCTGTCCTGTGTGTTGATTGGCTGTACTGGGTGTCTGTCACTGCCTGTCTGTATCTCATTATGTGCATGAGTGCATATCATGACAAACTGCTACAAAGAAACATGGTTATGGTGATTGGCAGTCAATCTTCTCAACATGTGGGGTGGCACGAGGCACAGTGGTTAGCACTGCTTCCTCAAAGCTCCAGGGACCTGGGTTCAATTCCCGTCTCAGATGACTGTCTGCGTGGAGTTTGCACTTTCTCTCTGTGTCTGCGTGGGATTCCTCCGGTTTCCTCCCATAGTCCAAAGATCTGCAAGTTAGGTGGATTGGCCATGCTAAATTACCCCTTAGTGTCCAACGGTTGTGTGGAGTTGCTGGGTTACAGGGATGGGGTGGAGGTGTGGGTATAAATAGGATGCGCGTTCAGGGGCTGGTGTCGGCTCGATTGGCTGAATGACATCCTTCTGCACTGTAAATTCTATGAATTCAGGCATCACTGCACGAGTTACTCAGTGTCCTAGGACCAACCAACTTCAGGTGCTTCATCAATTATCTTCCTTCCATTATCAGGTGGGAAGCAGGGATGTTTGTTGATGACTGCACAATGTTCAGTATCATTCATAACTTCTCAGATACTGAAGCAGTCCATGTTCAAATGCATCAAGGCCTGGACAATATCCAGGCTTGGGCTGACAAGTAGCAAGTAACATTCATGCCACACAAGTGCCAGGTAATGACCATCACCAACAAGAGAGAATCTGAACATCGCCCCTTGACATTCAATGGCATTACCATTGCTGAATCCCCCACATTCAACATCCTGGAGTTACCATTGGTCGGAATCTGAACTGGAACAGCAATACAAATGCTGTGGCTATCAGGGCAAGTCAAAGGCTAGGAATCCTGTGGTGAGTAACTCACCTGCTGCCTCCCCAAAGCCTGTTCACCATCTACAAAGCACAAGTCAGGAGTGCAATGGAGTACTCTCCACTTGCATGGATGAGTGCAGCTCCAGCAACACACAAGAGGCTTGACACCATGCAGGACAAATCACCCTGCTTGATTGCTACTCCTCCAACAAACATTTGCGGCACAGTAGCACAGTGGTTAGCACTGTTGCTTCACAGCACCAGGGTCCCGGGTTCAGTTCCCGCTTGGATCACTGTCTGTGCGGAGTCTGCATGTTCGCCTCGTGTCTGCGTGGGTTTCCTCCAGGTCCTCCGGTTTCCTCCCACAAGTCCTGAAAGACGTGCTTGTTAGGTGAATTGGACATTCTGAATTGTCCCTCTGTGTACCTGAACAGGTGCCAGAGTGTGGCGATTAGGGAATTTTCACAGTAACCTCATTGCAGTGTTAATGTAAGCCTACTTGTGACAATAATGAAGATTATTAAAGATAATTTTTATTACATTCAACCCCACCACCACTGATGAACAGTGGCAACTGTGCTAGTACCATCTACAAGGTGCACTGCAGGAATTCACCAAGGCTCCTTAGGCAGCACCTTCCAAATCCATGACCACTGCCATCAAGAAGGAGAAGAACATCAGATACCTGGGAACGTGACCACCTGGAGGTTCCCCTCTAAGTCACTCACCATCCGGACTTGGAAATGTATTGTCATTCCTTCAGTGTCGTTGGGTCAAAATCCTGGAACTCCCTCCCTAACAGCACTGTGGGTGTACTTATACCTCAGGGACTGCAGTGGTTCAAGGAGGTAGCTCGCGGGCAACTAGGGATGGGCAATAAATGCTGGTCTAGCCATCGACGCCCGCATCCCACCAATGATTTTTTTTAAAAAGCACTTCAAACTTAATGCCTGAATCATAGAATTTACAGTGCAGAAGGAGGCCATTCGATCCATCGAGTCTGCACCGGCTCTTGAAAAGAGCACCCATCCACTTTGGGATGAAACCGGAGCACCTGGAAGAAACCCACAAAGACATGGGGAGAACGCTCAGACTCCGCACAGGCAGTGACCCAAGCCTGGAATCGAACCTGGGACCCTGGAGCTGTGAAGCAACTGTGCTAACCACTGTGCCACCGTGCCGCCCATTGTAAATAGTTCCATCATAACAATCACGGGAGGAAGCTTTGGACAACAACTTCCAGAGAGACCCAGCATTGTGCAACCATGCACTTTCCACTCTTTTTAATTATTAATATGTTTTTAATCAACTAGATATTGGTTTGGATAATTTTCCATTTAAATCTTACACCTCATGAAAGTCTGCACATTGTTTTTAATATAAAAAATAAGTAATGAGCAGTAAAAGTAGCTCATTGTACTGTCCCAGTGACAGAGTGGCAGATCTAGAAGGACTGCTTATGCAAACTGAAGCAAAAGGAATTATGTGAGTGCACGGCTCCTTAGAGAGAAGCATTAATAATGTAAAGCCTGCTTTGCATTCCAGTACATGATGTACTAAGAACAGAATGGGCTTTTTTTCTCACAGTTCCTGATTCCCCTGTTTAAAAAAGAACAAAATCACCAGGCTCAATAAACATACACTGGATAATGATCTGCAATTAATCACCCATATTTCATCAATTTAGCAGTGAACTTCTGCCTCTTTTTCTGCTTCATTTTTCTATGGAATATTTTCATCCCACTCCTTACCACCAACATCCCTCCCCCTCAACACAAACACGCGCACACACTCAGTTCTCTCTTCCCCACTCAAAAAGCAATGCTGTTCTTAAGCCAACTGCTAGGGCCTTCACAAAATGGGCCATGGTTGAATGTTTGGTCTGTTCCTACCTTCCTGTTTTCAAATGCCTACTCTGCTTCTCTGTTCCCTTTAATGGTACAGATAATGCTTTGAGCTAGTTAATCTGTTGGCATCATAGTTCTTTAAAGAAAGCTTGAACTAACAGTGCACATACAAAAATGTTGCCCACAAATTCTAGGAGTATTGTAATAAATAAAACATAGAGGCCAGATTTTCCGGTCACGTTGGGGAAGGACCCGCCATGGGAAATTCGACAGCCCAGTGAAAAGTCCGTTGACTTTTGTGGGGCCGGATGATCCTGGCAGCCGGTGGGGTCAGAAAATCTTGCTCAAAAGGTGTTTTGACTACCTCTTCACATTTCGCATTGTCGGTCCCTCGAAACAAGGATGACATTTGCCATGCTCCATGATTTGTGCGTCGTCAGGTGCCTCAGCAGGTCATTCCTTGAGGCACAGGCCCTTGGGCAGAGAGGAATAGAGTTGCCATGAGGAAAACAGGTGGTTCTAAAGCCAGGGCTCTGCCACCACCACATGGCAAGGCTAGCCTCAAGTGCCTCGTCTGCGCTGTTGTCAATCTTCTACCAGGCCTAGCTTCAAGGAAACTGGGAAGCACCTAAAATACAACGGGTGATAAATTGGGCTCATTAGCACCTGCCTTTTGAGAGTTACAAGTTGTAGAGCTCCAAAATGACATCTGTGATGCAGGTATGTACTTGTGGGATGTTTTGCACTGGACATCATACTGATCTAGACACCAATATAAGTGCAACAAATGGCCACAGGAACTTCAGAGTAGGCAGATCGTGATGTCAGTCAGCATGCAATGCTGATTTGATGCCAGCACTGCCATTTTGGAACTCATGATGTGGAGATGCCGGCGTTGGACTGGGTTGAGCACAGTACGAAGTCTTACAACACCAGGTTAAAGTCCATGCTCGCATTCTAAGCATTGTCTGGCATCTTTGAATTTGTCTATATCTATGTTTCTGGAACATGCCTCTTCATTCACCTGAGGAAGGAGCAGTGCTCCGAAAGCTAGTGTTTGAAACAAACCTGTTGGACTTTAACCTGGTGTTGTAAGACTTCTTATTTTGGAACTCAGCACTCCAACTCATCTCATAATCTCACATAGTTTTTTTTTTTAAATTGTTATTTTATTTTATTAATTTAGAGCACCCAATTACTCTTTTTTCCCCAATTAAGGGCAATTTAGTGTGGCCAGTACACGTACCCTGCACATGTTTGGGTTGTGGGGGTGAAACCCATGCAGACACGGGGAGAATGTGTAAACTCCACATGGACAGTGACCAAGGGCCGGGATTTGAACCCAGGTCCTCAGTTCCATAGGCAGCAGTGCTAACCACTGTGCCACATGCCACCCTTACAATCTCATATCGTTGAACAGTCATTCACAAATGGACAGGAATCCCCCACTAATGCCACCTAAAGGGATCATAACTTACTTCCATGTTGGTTGCCATTTACTTTTTTCTGGTTATTGCGCACAAATGGAAGTCATGCTTCAACTCAAAAGGTGATGCAACAGGCTGTCGGCTTGCTGGAGTAACGGCTGCATTTTACAGAGGGAATGTTCTGGACCCCCAAGTCTGGTTCAGGATCCCAAGTCTGCTGATGTCCTCACCAGGCCCACCAGTGCAACATTCTGGGATGCAGCCACCTAATTGTCCTGTCAAGGACAGCAGATGCATACATAGCGATATCAGGCCAGCAGTCCCACTGGGAGAGGTGGGTCTCACTGAGGCAGCCAAGTGACTGTGAGGGTACATTAACAGGGCCGTGTGCTTGCAAGCCTGCATAAGAATGATCAACAAAAGGTATCTGAAGCCAAGGGCCATTTTTCTGGAATAAGATCTCTGTAGGTTTATTCATGGAAGAGGCTTTAGCCTTTCATCCCTCTTCCCTTGTCACTGGGGCATGACATATCTTCGGAGCATCTGGCTCCTGCAGCCCATCAACTGCCTCCAGTAAGTTGTCAATCACTGTAGACAGTGAGGGCGGGGGCACATGGGTGCTGCTTCAATACTGGTGAAACACTGACAATGTGGCAAAATGGCCCCTTAATTGCACTAAATGGCTGGACCTGCTCCAAGATATTGGCAGCTGACTCAATTCCCAGTTCATTCCTGGGAAAGCCCCCAGGTGGCGGTAATGAGTCTGGCATCTGTCCTGACACACTTTCCATCCCAAAAATTCAGGTCCTGATTCCAGGCCAGTCTTCCCTGGGCCTTAAATTCAGCTTCTCCTGGCTGGATAGACCATGCAGTACTCAGCAGAACGGGTGTCAAGATGCTTGGAGGTCTACCATGTGTTGCAGAACCTTACCATTATGAGGGAACTGCCCTTGCTATCGGGTATATTGGGAAAAGCTGAGGATGATGAGGAAAAAGAGGAGTGAATGGGGCAGCAGAGAGAGCCCCTTTCAGCTCAGGTTGTCCATGAAGTACTCAGCTGAATGTGATATGAGTACTGCAATCCTAATTCCCTATTCACCAACAGTCCCACACATTAACCTTTCTCTGTCAATGACTATCACAGTATACTATTGCAAAAAATAAAAGCCACCGCAATTCAAACATTAAAACAAAATTGCTCAATCAAAACATGCCAAGTACCAAACAAATGTCAGCTAAACACCATTTTGGATTTCCTCCATGTCTGTCTCAAGTGTATCTTTGCTGGGTCTAAGTGCTCCTACATAGTGCTACCCCAGTGGTTGCAACATGGCTGGTCAAAGGTTGCTGACTTTCAGTGGAGGGATTGTGTATAGCCTTGTAGGATGGGAAAAAGCAACTCTGGACCTAGAAGGCACCAACTCTGTACAGGTGGCAGGTGTCTAAACTGTCTGACAGAGAGAGACAAAGGTACTGGCTAATTGACAGTGATGGGAGACCACCCGCTATCTCCTTGAGGGGGGACTACAGATCATGGTCATTCCCCAGGGTGGCACCTAAGAAATCCTAATAATCTGTTGAACAGCTGATTGCTAGACCACTGTGACAACCTTAAAGTCCCCCCATGCCTGTAAAGATGCACTTTCACAGACTTCATTTGCAAACAAAAAGGTATTTATTAACAAGAATTGTACAGAATGCCCTTGCCTAAGATTCTCTCACACCATGGAATCAGCGAATTGGAGAATCCCTGCAGCACAGAAGGAGGCCTTTGGCCCATCGACTCTGCACCGACCCTCTGAAAAAGTACTCCACCCAAGCTCACCCCCCTCCACCCTATCGGTAGCACAGTGGTATCACTGTTGCTTCACAGCGCCAGGGTCCCAGGTTCGATTCCCGGCTTGGGTCATTGTCTATGCGGAGTCTGCACGTTCTCCCTGTGCCTGCGTGGGTTTGCTCTGGTTTCCTCCCACAAGTCCCAAAAAATGTGCTGTTAGGTAATTTAGACATTCTGAATTCTCCCTCCTTGTACCCGAATAGGTGCCGGATGTAGCGACCAGGGACTTTTCACAGTAACCTCATTGCAGTGTTAATGTAAGCCTACTTGTGACAATAATAAAGATTATTATTATTGATTATATCCTAATAATCTCTTAACCTAACATACACATCTTTGTTGGACACTGAGGGACAATTTATCATGGCCAATCCAGCCAACCTGCACATCTTTGGACCATGGGAGGAAACCGGAGCACCTGGAGGAAACCTATTCAGACACGGGGAGAAACCATGGGATGATTCCACACTCTGAGTCCCGATTGGTCCGCATAGGCCAAGAGACCCTTACTTTGCTGTGTTGCCCTTAAATGGACAATCACCACATTGCTCCCCCTTTAAGTCCTTGAGACTATATTCAATAACTAATTCACCCAGTCCTAAATACAAACTAAACATTATGTACATGAGCAGGACAATTATAAATGGAGTCTTTCAAGGGGGGCTTCTGTTTCTTGTAGAGCAGCGTAATTCTGTTGTCTGAGAAGGTTCCACAGGATTGACACTGACATGAGTTGCAATAAGAGTACTCTTCGGGCACAGGCGATTCATCACTTTGCTTCCACGGAGATGTCAGTTATGTCGATAACAGGTCGATCCGGTACTTTGGTGGTTACAGGTTCAAAACAATTCTTGTTGGCAACACTGACTACTGGAATGTCTCCCTGTTCCTCAAGTGGTCCACGTATTTATCAATGATCCATCCCTCTATGGTCCTTGGTCCTTTTTATTATGAAAGGGATCCGTTCTTCGAGACAATAAACCCGGGGATCCAACTTGATCCACTACCGAAGATTCTCACATATACGACTTAATTTACCATAAATGATCATGCTGTATTGTGTGAATTGTGCTTTCTGATTACTTTTTCTGGCTTCTACCCTCCTTGGAAAATTTGGAAACACGAGGCTCAGTCTAGTACGTCTCATTAGTAGTTCTGCTGGTGGAACTCCTGTTGTTGTATGTGGAATGGTACGAAAGCTAAGGGGAATAGTGAGATTTTGGACTCCAGAGTCCCTCCTGAGAGTTTCTTCAGGCCAGACTTGAAAGTTTGGATGGCTCACGTAGCTAGTCCATCTGATATAAGGTAGTAAGGCTCAGTTCTAATGTGTTTAATACCACTGAGAGTGATGAAGTTTTGAAACTCAACACTTCTGAATACAGCATCACTGTTTGATGCCATGGGCTGGATTCTCCGATTCTGCGGATTAGTGCTGACGCCGGCGTGGGAACTGTGGCATTTTACGACGGCAAAATCGGTGCCGAACCCTCACCGATTCCAGGACCGGTGAGGGGCTAGCAGCGGCGCCGGGTAGAACTCCCTGCTCCCGCTCCAAAAATGGGTGGAGAGTGGCCGGGTGGAGAATGGCATGGCAAAGACCTGCAGCAGTCACGCCATACAACATGGTGCCGGCCGCGTGTGGACCCGACTTGCCAGATAGTGCCACCCTGGAACCCCCTTCGCCATCCCCAGACCACCCCTCACCAGTCCCCCCTGCCCTGGCCGAAGCTCCCCACCCCCGCCAGCGGTTGGGCTCCTCCTCCCCCGCCCCCCCCCCCGCCCCGCCGACTGTGGCGCTGCTGGACATAGTCCGCATCCATCACACGCGGCTCACAAAAGCTGAGAGCACAAGTGAACCATGCCGTTGTGAACTTGGCCCATCGGGGGTGGAGCATCGGGGGGGAGCCTTCAGGTACCATCCTGAGGCCATCCCAACGGCGTGCGGCATACTCCTCGAAGATGCCATTTTGGTGGGGGCGGAGCACCCGAAAACAGGCACCGTCCCTAATTCGGTTGTTAAGAAGGGATTCTTCACCCGATCGCCGATTACAAAATCGGTGTCGGCAAGCAGAGAATCCCGCCCTGTGACTTCAGGGGCGAAATTCTCCCCCAACGGCGCGATGTCCGCCGACTGGCGCCAAAAACGGTGCCAATCAGACGGGCATCGCGCCGGCCCAAAGGTGCGGAATGCTCCGCATCTTTGGGGGCGGAGCCCCAACATTGAGGGGCTAGGCCAGCGCCGGAGGGATTTCCGCCCCGCCAGCTGGCGGAAATGGCGTTTGTTGCCCCGCCAGCTGGCGGAAATGGCGTTTGGTGCCCCGCCAGCTGGCGCGGAAATGCGGCGCATGCGCGGGAGCGTCAGCGGCGGCCGACAGTTTCCCGCGCATGCGCAGTGGGGAGAGTCTCTTCCGCCTCCGCCATGGTGGAGGCCGTGGCGGAGGCGGAAGGGAAAGAGTGCCCCCACGGCACAGGCCCGCCCGCGGATCGGTGGGCCCCGATCGCGGGCCAGGCCACCGTGGGGGCACCCCCCGGGGTCAGATCGCCCCGCGCCCCCCCCCAGGACCCCGGAGCCCGCCCACGCCGCCTGGTCCCGCCGGTAAATACCAGCTTTGATTTACGCCGGCGCGACAGGCAATTTCTGGGCGGGACTTCGGCCCATCCGGGCCGGAGAATTGAGCGGGGGGTCCCGCCAACCGGCGTGGCCCGATTCCCGCCCCCGCCCAATCTCCGGTACCGGAGACTTCGGCGGCGACGGGGGCGGGATTCACGGCGGCCAACGGCCATTCTCCGACCCGGCGGGGGGTCGGAGAATGACGCCCCCCCGCAACCAGTAAATTGAAAAGCATTGACGCAATCTTTCAATGGTAGTATGCAATGTAGATAAGTTCACCTCAAAAATGTCCATTCACTGAAAGTGTGCATTGAGCATGAGTAAAAATATTGTGCCCAGGAATGGACTAATCTAATCAATATAAATTTGTACCCATGGGTGGCCAGGCCATTCCCAAGGGTAAGTGGGGCTGTAGCAGGCAACATTTGTTGCAGTTGGCACTGGTAACAGTGCTTGACTAGCTTCTCGATATCAGCATCAATACCAGGCTAGCGCACATAACTCCTGATGAACATCTTCATAGTAGAGATCCCAGGATGAACACTGTGTAATTCAGTGAGGAGCAGCCCTCTGCCTGGGACAGGAATAACTATTTTTACTCCCCAGAGTTTGATGCCATCCTGTCAACTCACTTCATTCTTGCGGATAAATAATGGTTTCAATTCCTTGGAAACTGGTTCATTTACCCATACTATAAGTATTTTGTCTCTCACTTTGGACAGAAATGGATCTCAATTGGGCTAGTATCTGATCACCTTCACTGAGACTGGCAATGTGTCTAAAAAATGTAATGCCATGATGATTTCTTATGGTACGAGTGTACATGTGATACTTTCTTGCAAGGGTAGGTGGCTTAAGAGCCTTCGCATTCATGATGTGTGTTCGAGGTCAGTGCCTGAAAGTTTATTCATAGGTGGATAGAAATAACGCCCATCATTGAATTCTTGCCAAGGAAATCGGCAGGATCGACTTGTCTTCTTTGAAGAGACCCAAGAGCGGTCTATGGTCTAAAATTATGGTAAAGTATCGACATATGAGTACTGGTGGAATTACTTGACGCCAAAGATTATTGATTGTCCTTGCTTCTCAGTTTGAGAGTAGCCTTTTTCAGCCTCTGAGTGGGTTCTTCGCATATACTCTAGTGGCCTTTCAGATCTGTCGTCCATCGCACGGGACAACATCATATGGAAAGGCATTGCAGATCAATATCAGCACCTTACATGGGTTGAAGTGTACTAATAGGTTGGACGAAAGCAACAATTACTTTACTCTGTTGAACGTTTCCTCCTGGGGAGCCTTCCAAGACCAACAATGGTGTTTTGTCCGCAGAGTATGCAACGGGGCTAATACTGTCAATAGGTTTGGTAAAAAACATCCATGATGGTTTACCATCCCCCAAAACAATTTGAGTTCAGATGAGTTTGTGAGGGTAGGCGCCTCTTTTATCATCTTGACCTCGCCTTCCATGGGGTGTAATCCTTGTGCATCTACATGGTTCCCCAGGTAGGTCACCTCAGTGGTTTGAAAGGTGCACTCCGCTTCCTTGAGGTAACAGTGCACAGTGTCAATAACTGAATTGATGAAAGTAAGTGGTGGTGCTGCTGGTTTATCATCATCACTCTGTGTCCCTCCACTGCCTGACCAGGTTACACCTCTGGGTATCTGAAAGAAAAAAGGCACAAGGCTTAAATGTAGGGTTGAGGGGAGGAAAGAAAGGAGGAGGTGCATACTCATACCATCTGCAGTTTGCAAATCAGAGGTGAGTGTGGAATGGTGGGGGAGATGGTGGAATGTAAGAAGGAGGATTAGATATGAGGACGCTGTCATATTGAATTTATTACGTTCATCACTAGTCCTAGCCTCAACCGAGGCCATCCTAATCATGTCCATAACCATCTCCCCAAAGGGGGTCAGCACATGTTGGCGCACACTATTCCCTTTGCATGAGCTCCATTGTACACCACTTTATCCTGCAACACAGCAAGAGAAGTTTGTTCGTCAGTCCGGTTTGATCAATGTGTCCTGCAACAGTTAAATAGATGACATTATTCAAATGGCATGAGGCACAGCTCCCGGCAACAGCATCTGAAGTGGGTGTCGCTGCCGCACATGAGAAATGCAGGAGGTCACCTGTCCGAGCGCAACAAGAAGAGTCTCTTCCATTTGACCAAACAAGCCTGGACAGAGGTTGTAGAGGCGGTCAGGAGCCATGGCATTATGCAGTGGCACAAACAGGTCAATGACCTCCGCTCTGCCAGGGTGAGTGCTCCATTCTGTTCTCCTCTTTCAGACTTATATGTGGAAACACATGATGGTCCATTAGATGGGGAGGGAGTAACCACACAGATGGCGACAAGGCAGTGGGCACCAATGGCAGCAGGAAATCCCTTTGACACATGGTGCCATCTCGGTGACAACCAGTTGTCTGTCTTTGCTGACATCCACCATTTCCCTTTGAGAATGGACAGCAGGAGGTGGCCCTCAACGGGCCAAAGAGCTGCCATCAGCGTAAATGTTGTGTCAGCCTGCATGGGGACTAAAAATGTCACTCCTGCTTGCAAGAGAAATGCACAGACAATTACAAGGAAGTGGCAATGAATGGTAAAGGCAACCTTGATATTCAGTCTCTGACGGCAGCAGAGAAGGAGGCCTGGAACTGGCTGGCTTGCAGAGCAGCCTCACAATTGTAGATGGTGAAACAGCAGTGTGAACCCAAGAGAGTGAGGAGGCATAGTGCCCATGTGTCCAACATGCCATGTTGGAGATCCACAATAGGCTAGGAGGAGGTGATCTGTAGCCCTAACCCTTCACGGTTTGTGTTCTTTCATGCAGGTCTGGGAACTCCACAAGGACGGACAGCTGCAGCGGGCTGTTGTCGCTCCTCTCTGTTCATTACTCCGGCTTGCCCACTGGCAGGCTGGTCCTTATGCTGTTCCTGCAGCTGCTGCAGTAGAGCTGCTGGTGTCTGTTCCTCGCTCCCTCTGCATCATCCTCCTCCTTATGGGACCCATGGCAATTGATCTCGCCCTTGTAGCGCACAAAGACTCCGTGAGACGAATAGAGTGAAGTCGATGAGGCTTTATTAAGCGTGTCTGTTCCCCCGCAGCTCGATAGTAGAATGGCCTGCGGGGGAGGACTCCGGCTTCTTATACTCCGCCTTCAGGGCGGAGCTAGAGGTCAACGGCCAACCAGGACCCGGGATCTGTCAGCCAATGACATTAGGGCTTCCAGTCCCACATGACCCCCAATACATACTACCACAGCCCTTCTGCCCTCTCTTGAACAGGAAATATCACAGGGCTACCAAGAAATAGCAAGAGCATGGATCTCATTGGATAATTCAAGAGCCAGCATCAGCAGAATGGTTTCCTTCTGTAGAAATCTATGAGGGATAGATATCCCTCAAAAACTGGTAGATTTGGGTTGCATGGCATGCATACATTAGAAAAATTGCCAACACACACTCAACTCACCTTGAACATGCCAACACTTGCTTTAATGGAGATGGGGTTGAGAGTGGGCAACTAATCCACAAGGTGTATTGCTTATTTAAATATTTTAATGAGGCTGCATGCCTTGAATTGTGTTTCTTGTCCAGGGTTTAAACCTGGTCAGCTGGCTCTCCCAGACCTTGGGGAACTTTACAGCTTAGAGGAAGCAAGAACTACTGCATGGAAATATTAGGGGTCTTTGCAGCACTGCTTGTGGACCAGGAGGAACAGGAGTCCTTCCAACCAATACCCAAGCTAAACTGCTTTCAGTCCCCCACCCCTCTCAATGAGATCCTTCTGTGTGATTAATCGCCCCAAGCTATGAAACACACTTACACAAACAGCAACCCTAACAGTGACAACCCCCCACAATCACTGACCAACCCTGAGATCACTAATCCATCCTGATTTTCACCAAAACTCCCCACCGTCATTGATTCCCCCAACATCACCAACACTCAACCAAGATCAGTGGACTTGGCAATCATCAATCATACTCCTATAATTAGGGAATTTCATCATAATTCATGATCATTGGCAAGTCATTGATAACAAATCCTGTGATCACTGGCCCACTGACGCATCATCTCTGCCTTTCTCTGAGTCATTCCCCAATCCTGCTTGCCACGCTCTACCCATCACTGCACTTTAATCTCTACTCAGCAACATGAACGTCTGTAACTTTCCCAGCACAATGGGAAACTAAGTCTACCAATAAGGTGCGGAGATGCAACATTTAATACTCTGCAACATTTGTGGATCAGAGCTCCTCCTTACCATTTGGAAGACAATCCTGTAAGGATTGAGATATATGATTTGAAGATAATGGCTCAAAGTATGCAATGGTAAAGATGCCTGAACATTTCTTTCCTCCATTGAAACTGACAGCGACTTTGGGAGTTTTCATAGTCACAGTAACTCTACGTTTTTCCAGACGATGCACTGTTAAGGCACCACAAGAGCGCCAACAATGGAAAATGTTATGAATTCTTCACTCTTCACTCTTACTTTATTAATCTCCCTCTAAAAACCCGAGAAAAAGTTACACCTTGTGAAAGAGGTTTTACATGGGGTCTCAATTATGTGGTTCGACTACAGGTCCCAATGTTGGGGCTTGAATCAACGAGCCACACACAATCTTCCTTGGGGAAGTGTGGGGATCGACTACTGGGCGTACAGTGGTGAATTCGAGGCAGTGGAGAGGGTGCTGAGGTGATGCCATGGCAGGTGCTGCCACCATATTGAAAAGTGTTGCTAACTTTCCCTTAGTTTAATTGCTCTGTTTTATCACCTTTGCTCTTGAGTCGCCAGGTACCTTTATGATACTGCCACATGGTTCAAGTCCGAGTAATGATAAATAATCCAATACACCGCTTAGTAAGATTTAAATCAAAGCACATTTATTATACACAGTAATCACAACTCATGTACAAATTCTACGTCTAAGCTACTTCTACAGCTAACAGGCCAATACTTAACTTGGAACTGGCCCACCAGGTCAAGGAAACGAATGGCCTTTCGTTCGGGTTCTGAGCCTGCGGGATTCGAAGTTGGTACAGATTGGTAGCTCGGAGCGCCTATCTCGTAGCGAGCGTTGAAGTAAGACTTACAGTTTTGAGCAGCTGTTGAAGAGTTAAGAGAGCTGGGAGTGGTTGAAGAGAGAGCGCCTTGAACTTGGGGCTCAATTCTTATAGTCCCCAGGGGCTTCCCGCCTTTCGGGGCTGACCCTGTACCTGGTCCCAAGTGATTGGACTTTGGCCCAATCACTTGGTTCAATTTTCTCCAATGCTGTAGCGGTTCTCTGATCGATGGGCGGTCTTGAGGTGGGTCGTTCACCTCCCTTTGTGTAGGCTTCTGCTGGTGCCGAAGAGTCTGGTTTTTCTTTATGTGTCTAAATGTTGCTCATTGTTCCCGGGGATTGCTCATTAGTATGCAGAAGGCTGGTGTTTTGTTATGCTGATGGTTGCTGGTATCGATCTTGTCTGGCCTTTCCAGAGGCAAATACACAGTTAACCTGCAGCTGCTCATTTTTGTCCTGTTGGCTGACTTTCCCATCAGCCTTTGCCGTTCGCCATTTTGAATCGTGAGTTGGCCATTTTAAGTGGCTACAAAAGGTTGTCAGAATTGCTTTTAATGGGGACTCCCTGTCTGGGGATCTGAGACATCAGAGGAGGTCGGCAGCCACAATAGCAGAAGGAAGTCCTTTGGTGCTTCCACTGAGCACTCCCTTCAGCCTCTCCCCCAGGCCTGCTTCCTCAGGGACCAGAGGAAGAAGCCTGCCCACAGAACAAGCAAGCCTGGATGGAGATCACGGAGAAGGCCAGCAGCTCCCGAACTTGAATCAAGAGCCATGAGCGCAAAAATGACATTGTTGGGACTCCAAGCTGAGTACTTCCATCGCTCTTTTTCCTTTGGGCCTTGCATGTGACAATATGGGAGGGTAAGTATGGGAGCGAGGGAGTGACCACACAGCCGATGACAAAATGGTCAGGCAGTAGCAGATGCTGTCAAGGCATGGCTGCATCTCAGTAAGTAATGTTTGTCTGTTATTGTTGGACCATCAGAAGGTCCCTCAAGGACGGATGTGTGCAAGAGGCATTCATCTGCCCCCATCATGATCCACGAGGCTACCAACAGCATCGGTGTTGTGCTCGTCTCCTTGCGGAAATGAACAGTGTACAATTTTGTAATTGTCGGAGAAGACACCCATAACATGAAGGAATGGAACAAGACCAGTGGCAGGGTACTGTACCTATATACTCTGACCCCCAAAGAGATAGAGGTGTTCGAACAGCACAGCAGCTTTTCCATTAGAATCGTAGAGCTATATGATCCACACAATGCAGAAGGAGGCCATTCAGCCCATCAAGTCTGCACCAACCCTCTGAAAGAGCCCCACCCTATCCAGTCCCACTCCCCCATCCTATCCCCATAACCCTACCTAACCTAAGGGCCAATTTTATCAGGGTCAATCCGCCTAACCTGCACATCTTTGAACTGTGGGAGGAAAAAACCCATGCCAACACGGGGAGAAAGTGCAAACTCCACACAGACTGTTGCCCAAGGTCGGAAGTGAACCCAGGTCCCTGTGAGGCAGCAGTGCTAACTACGTGCCACCGTGCCTCCCACCATTGCCGATGGTGAGACAGGAGCGTCAGCCAAGAAAAGATTTGGGGAACAAAATGTGAGGGAGTAAAGGTGCATCAGACACGCAAAATCCATAGTGTTCATGTGTCCAGCACTGGACACATGGATCTCCACAGTCAGAGCAGTGTGACGAACACAAAGGGAAGCGCATAACCTTTCAAACTATCTGCTGTCTCAAGCAGGTCAGGTTCAGCTCAGCACACAGCAGACCAACACAATACACAAGACTTTTACTGGAGTATACTGAAGGACTTCACCTGCAAGATCAAGGCAACTGAATCGCATCTTAGAAGCTTGATGGTTGCTCGCGTTCGCCGGCGACAATTCTGCATCTCCACATTGGGTTCTTCACGTGGTGTAAGTAACCATGTCCTCAGTGGGTGGCGTTTTAGTTCTCGATTCCTAAAGGTGCATGGTGGAGTGGGGGTTCGGAGGTGGCAGTAAAACCATGGCACCTGGGAATGCCCAATATGTTAGTGACATGGTGCTTCCAAGGAACATGCACACATTGAGACAATGGAATCCATTCCTGTTCATGAAGGCCGTCAGCTGGTCTGTGCATCTAAGTAGCCACAGGCATGTAGTTGACACCCTTTATACCGGTGGGAACCATTGATGGCCCTGAATCCAACAAAACTATCAGAAAGACTGGCTGGATCGGTGTTATAGTGCACACAGTTGGTGACCTTCTTGAACAGGCCGTTGGTCACATGTCTGTGCTAATGTCTATGAATTCTCACACACATGTCCAGTGGATCACTGGAGAAATCCAGAGATGTAGAGGTCCATGCCACAGTGACCTTCAGTGTCATTGGCAATTGGTGGTCACCATCTCCCATGGGGCTGAGCTTATCCTGCAGCATGGTTCAGTGTTGGCCTCCCATGTGAGGTGCAGTCTTCATTGACACTGTCATTTGAATCTGGTGCTAGTTGATTCTCTCTGTCAAGTAAAATCTTCTGCACAAAGGAGAATTTTAGTGTGCCTCTTTGCCACTTTCTCCTGCATCCCTATCCTGAGGTAAGCCATCTTGTTGGCCCTGAGGTTACTGCTGTCTTGCTTGCTGGTGTATGTACCTCCTTTCCTCTCTGATGCCCTCCTCCTCAATGGGAGCCCAAAGGCCTGGATGAATGTGGCAGATGGCCTCTCTCAGTTTGCAAGGCCTTTTGTGCAAATGGACACTGATACCTTTCTCCTGTTTTTTTGTGCTCACTCGCAATTCCCCAATGGTAGACTGACGGCTCCCCCTATAGTGCTGGCACCATATTCGTAGAATCATAGAAGCCCTACTGGGCAGAAAGGAGGCCATTCAGCCTATCACATCTGCTCTGACCCTTGGAAAAAGCACCTTACCTAGGCTCCTTCCCTATCCCCATAACCTCATCAATAAATAATCTTTATTGTCACAAGTAGGCTTACATTAACACTGCAATGAGGTTACTGTAAAAAGATCCTAGTCGCCACATTCCGTCACCTGTTGGGGTACACAGAGGGAGAATTCAGATGTCCAAATGACCTAACAAGCACGTCTTTTAGAATTTGTGTGAGGAAACTGGAGTACTTGTAGGAAACCCATGCAGACATGGGGAGAAAGTGCAGACTCCACACAGACAATGACCAAAGCTGGGAATCGAACTTGGGTCCTTGGAGCTGTGAAGCAAAAGTGCTACGCACTGTACTATCGAGCCCCAACTAACCTTTTGGACACTAGGGGCAATTTAGCATGGCCGATCCACCTAACTAGCAAATATTTGGACTGTGGCAGGAAACCGGAGCAGCCGAAGGAAATCCACGCAGGCACAAGGAGAACATGCAAACTCTGCACAGGCAGGTCGGAATCGAACTGGTGCCTGGCGCTATGAGGCAACAGTGCTACCACTATGCATCGTGCATATTCCTCCCTCCTGGCTTCATTTTTTTGGTGCCTGTGCTGCTTCACCTTCGCTGGCATGCCTTATTGACTTATTCCATGGCTGTCTGAGAGATTGTGCATTGAGCTCCAGCTATTGCCCTGCTGCCTTCTTTTACGCAGTAAAGTTTTGTTGCCCTGTGCTTCCGTTGTAACATTCAAAACCCCTCTATAAAATTGCTATCGATTGGCCAGTAAATTGCCTGAAATACCTTCCTGCTACGATCATGCATGAAGTTCTCCTTCTATGTTGGCCACAACCTGCTTAATACAGAAACAGGAGAAGAGATCGGACTTCCCATCAAATATAATCCATTCCAAGTTTATTACTGCTCCCCAATATCACTACACCTCCCCACAACTCCCCCATATCCCACCCCCCCCCCCCTCCCCCCCATCACGCTACCGAACATTTTTTAAAATTTGTTCATGGGATGTGGGTGTCACTGGCTGGTCCAGCATTTATTGCCCATTCCTGAGGGCATTTGAGAGTCAACCGCATTGCTGTAGATCTGGAGTCACATGTAAGCCAGACCAGGTAAGGATGACAGATTTCCTCCTCTAAAGGGCATTCGTGAAACAAAAGGTTTTTATGACAATCAACAATGGTTTCATACTCATCTATGGACTTTTAATTCCAGATTTATTTGACTGAATTTAAATTTCACCATCTGCCATGGTGGGATTCAAACTCAAGTCCCCAGAGCATGATTCTGGGTCTCTGGATTACTAGTCCAGCGACAATACCACTATGGCACTGCCTCCCTACATTACATCCACCGCCCCCCCCCCCCCCCCCCCCACCCCCACTTCACCTCCGAAGTCATTTTCAAATGGCCAATAAAATATTGGCTTGGGTTATTATTAAACGTTTACGCTGGCCCGTAGAATCTCATTTTATATTTGTGAAATGCTAAATTTCTCTACAATGGTTCTGTTTTCAAAACCTTTATTTTAACTTCTTCCTTAAACCAATCATAAAAGTTTATTTCGCTGTCCAGAAATGTAAATTCAAAGGGAAGAATAAAGATGGGCCTTTAAATTCCTGACTTGCTGTGTGCGAATACTTCAATGCGATTGCCTACTCATTAGCTTGCTGCCATCCCTGTTGCAGCACGCCAAGATATTCTGTTGACTTGGCAGCAGATTTGAACTGCTGCCAGGCAAGGGGAAAACTGTGCCACAAACCACTCCATCTCTTCTGGCAGCTGTCTTGGAGGTCAGCAGAGATGTAACATTGCCCCACTGCTGACTCCGGAATCTAGGGTATAAAAACATAGCTATGACAAGAAGCAAGAGGAGATGTTTTAAAACTGAAAAAGCAAGGCGGGGTGGGGAAGACTGCTTGCAAAGAGAAAACAGTGAGGAGAAAGGGATCTGCAGGGGGAACAAAATAAAGGAGGAAGAGAATTAAAAAGAGATGGAGGTCTCTTTTCAAGGGGGAAGCACCAGGGACAGTGGGTGAGGGAGATGTAAAAAACCCCCAGAAAAGTAAGTTGATATGAGGACGCCAAAGGGTATTTCACGTAAGGTGACAAGACCAGTTGATTTGTGAAGGTAAGCAGTAAATTAACTTGAGTTATAACATTTCAGATCTGCCAAGTTTCAATTATGGTGAGCGACAGATGTGCTGGTAAAAAAACAAATCTAGCTGCAGCTATATTAATTTCAGTGGATTTGTTTTCCTGCTATTACTTTGCCCATCAAATTTCATTTTTTCATGTGTGGATGTCAAGAATACTGTCACCATATGAAGTTGATTGCTTTGAAAACCCACTGAATGAAACAGGCAAGACTTGAAATCAAGAGCTGGATGGCTTCAAACATGAGACAATGCAGTAAATGTTCCATCTGCAACAATCGGCAAGAACTCCGTGCATTTGGACCAACTGAATTGGACACCTACCTGTTAATGTTCAGTTTCTTGCCTCATCAGAATGAGGTTGGACAACATGTGCTAAACGGTGCAATTTTAACGGGGCCTGGACTGCTTTGCACACAAATATATCTTGTTCAATAATATTACTGTGGTACCTAATCCGTGTGTCAAACAAGCTTTTGTTTCTGTTTTATGTACACTGTTGCAAGCACCAATTCATTCCTGTACAGATACTTATCCGTCATCAACAATGTGTAGGTAGTGGTAGTGTTGGAGTAGAGCTGTGCTCATACTTATCATCCATTCCTGTTGTCTCACCCAAGACATTTCCACTATCGGGAACACCTAGCTATATGTCTATATGAACACGCAGCTTTAGTGTAAATTTTGTGCGAATGGAAATAAAACTACATGCCTCCCTACTTTTCATTCCACTGTGCTTTCCCTTGATGTCCCTTTCACTCTTACATCCCCTTGAAGTTCAGTCAGTGGATGTAAAGTGATTAACTGTTGCTTCCTCCATAAGCTCTTGAGAACTGCAAAGGCCTTTATCAGACTGAAACCCCAGGTGGAACATATTGCAGGTTACAATCTCCTCTGCAGCTCCAAAGGCATTTTACATGCATACATTGTATGGATCTAGTGACAGGATTCACACACACTGCATTATCCTCATGGAAATGCTTATCTACCATCCGACTGGTAATGAGCCCTCAGTCTGTATTGTTTCTGATCTTTGGGAAAGCAAGCTAAGTGGTTCCGGTAAGATTAGTGAATCATTGACAGCTATTAGTTCCAGTCTGAATCACTTGGAGACTGAAGACTCCACCATTCTGATTTTCAAGGCCTTGTAGGCAGCATTTGCAGGTTCAGTGCTGGAAAGTATTATCATTTTGCTTATTCAGAATCAGTATCTGGTCCAGAATTATGAAGGTGATGCGTACATAACATTCGCAATTGTTCCACAGATCTGGGTAATAAGCTATTTCAACTGAGTCACCGCCTGTCACATCTGTTTGCCCATTATTGTGTCTCTGTTAGTATTTGATATTCTTGAGGCATTGTTATTTTAAATTAATATACATGGGGCAGGATTCTCCCAACGGGAGTCTAAGTGCTGACGCCGGAGTAAAAAACCGGAGTGTTTTACTCCGGCGTCGGCGCCTGTTCCCAGACCCCTATTCTCTCCCTTCCGTAGCGCTAGCAGGGGCGTTGCGCGATTTACGGGGGCGGGGCCTCGGCGTGGCATCAGAGATCCGGCGCCGCGTAAAAGATGCGGCGCCTTGGGTCCCGCGCATGCGCAGTTGGGCCGGCGCCAACTAGCGCATGTGTGGTGGCCGTCCTCCCCCAGGCCGCCCAGCACAAACATGGCGGATGGATCCAGGATCACCGGCGGAAGAAAGGAGGCCCGCCGACAGAGAGGCCGGCCCGCCGATTGGTTGGTCCCGATCGCGTACCAGGCCACTCCGGAGGCCCCCCCGGGAACGGAACCCCCCCCCCCCTTCACAGGCTGCACCCCCAAGCCTTCGCGACGAGTACCCACCGTCAGCAACCAGGTGTGGACGGAGCCAGCGGGACTAGGCCGTTTAAGTGCGGCCGCTCGGCCCATGCGGGCCGGAGAATTGCCGCTCGCCGTTTGCGGCGATTCTCCAAAAGGCCCGGCGCGATCCACGCGGCGCTGGTTTTGAGGGAGCGAGAGAATCGCGTGCGGGGGTCGGTACGGCGTGGCGTGATTCGCGCGGCGCCCCGGCGATTCTCCCACCGGCGGGGAGGGGGGGGTGAATACCGCCCCTGACATCTGCATCCCTCTGTTCCCCTGGCAAGGGGAGATATTCCTTACTCTCTGTAAAATACTTGTCTTCTCAACTTTGAGCATTCTTGATCCCTTGTCCGCCACACTATCCTGAGCACTTTCCTGTGACTTATTAACTACCTCTTCCCATGTTAGGCATCCCGGAGTTGCTATCTGGTAGTGGAGAGAGTGATGACTGGTGGGTGGGAGGCAGTGCCGTCAGAACTTAAATAGAATCGTAGCAATTCACAGCATGCAAGGAGGCCAATTATCTCACTCTGTCTGCGCGGTCCAACAAGGAACCATTCAGCCTAATCCCGATTTCTGGCTCTTGATCTGTAGCCTTGTAGATTAAGGCAATTCAAGTGTCTATCCAAGTACTTTGTAATTGTTGTGAGCATTTCTACCACCCTTTCAGGAAGTGAGTTTCAGATCACCACATCTCTCCAGGTAAACAAAATTCTTCTTAAATCCCCTCAAAACCATCCACATCTTACTCTCAACCTATAACTCCTGGTCAGCCCCTCAACAAAGGTGAATTGGCTTTTCCTCCCCAATCTTTACACACCCGTCATAATTTTTTGCACTTCATATCGGTTTCCCCTCAGCTTCCTGTGTTAAGTAAAGATCGCTAGCCTATTCAATCCTTCCTCATAACTAAAATTATCCTATCCAGATAAAATCCTTGTAAATCTCCTCTGGACCCTCTCACACCTTCCTGTATGGCCAGAACTGCAGAGGGGTCAGGTTACACTTCTGCTTGTTGCTTTGACACATTGAGGAGGGCACAAAACGTGGAGAAAGACAGGGTGGGTAGCTGACTGGGTAGCAATACGGCATCCACTTTCAGTATAAGGAATGGTGTTAAAGCTTCATGTTGCATTTTAATGAGAGATTGGAGACAACACTTGGCAGCTCATTCTGTTGTTAATGATCCTCTGAGATGGCCAGGGTGAGGTCTCAGTAAAGAGTTGAAGTCTGTGCCAGGGACAACCATGTGAAGGCTCATTAAAGGGATGGTTCCAATTTAAAATGCTTGTTGGGTGCTCATTAAGGAGGCTGTGCAGCATTTTTGGTGGCCCGTGTTTGTTCCAACTCCGGTCGGAATACTCCATTTGGGAGATGGGCTGGATTCTTGGGTGGGATTCTCCGCAAACGGCGCGATGTTCGCCGACCGGCGCCAAAAACGGCGTGAAACAGTCTGGCATCGCGCCGCCCCAAAGGTGGGGAATCCTCCGCATCTTGAGGGGCCGAGCCCTAACCTTGACGGGCTAGGTCCGCGCCGGACTGATTTCCGCCCCGCCAGCTGGCGGGAAAGGCCTTTGGTGCCCCGTCAGCTGGCGCGAAACTGACTTTGCCGTGCGGCGCATGTGCGGGAGTGTCAGTGGCCGCTCACGGCATCCCCGCGCATGCGCAGTGGAGGGGGTCTCTTCCGCCTCTGCCATAGTGGAGACAATGGCGAAGGCAGAAGGAAAAGAGTGCCCCCACGGCATAGGCCCGCCCGCGGATCGGTGGGTCCCGATCGCGGGCCAGGCCACCGTGGGGGTACCCCCCGGGGCCAGATCGCACCGTGCCCCCGCCAGGACCCGGGAGCCCGCCCACGCCGCCTTGTCCCGCCGGTAAGAGAGGTGGTTTGATTCTCGTCAGTGGGACAAGCATTCCAGCCGCGGGACTTCGGCCCATTGCAGGCCGGAGAATCGCCGGGGGGGGGGGGGCCGTCAACCGGCGCGGCGCGATTCCCACCCCCGCCGAATATCCGGTGCCGGAGAATTCGGCAACCGGCGGGGGCGGGATTCACGCCAGCCCCCGGCGATTCTCCGACCAGACAGGGGGTCGGAGAATCACGCCCCTGGTGTCTAGTTTTACGACAAAAATGCCAGCAGCGCCCCCGCACCGATGCTCTGTCCGGTGGGGGGGGCTAGCAGCCGCGCCACGTGAAGCCCCAGCTTTACCTGCAGATATGGGCGGAGAATTGCCAGGTCCATGGCCGCGCGTGCTCACGGCGGCGATCTGCAGCGGTTGTGCCATACAACATGGCGCTGGCCATGCGCGGACCCGGCCTGCCAGATAGTGCCCACCTGTAAGCCACCCTCGCCTTCCCTGGACCATCCCCCGCCAGTCCCCCCAAACCCCGTCGAAGCACCAACCCGCCCCCCACCCGACTGTGGCGCCGCTGGACATAGTCCGCAGCCGCCATGCGAGGTCCCTGAAAACTGTGAAAACACATGTCCCACGCCGTCGGGATCTCGGCCCATCGGGACGGGGCATCGGGAGAGGGTCTCAGGTGATGTCCTGAGGCCGTCCCAATGGCCTGCAGCGTACTCAGTGATGATGCCGTTTTTGAGGGGCGGATAATCCAAAAAATGGCACCGGCCCCAATTTCGCCGTCAAAACAGATTCTCTGGCTAATCGGCAAATGCAATTTCAGCATCGGCAATCGGAGAATCCAGCTGTGTGTTCTCCCACTAGAGCTGAATCACACCTGATTTGCACTCACAGTGGGAGCGCAAATCCGGAAGCGAGTCACAATCCTTAGCCATGAAAATTTCTGCATGGCGGGGATTGCGAGGGGTTTCCTAGAGAATCCCGCTATTGGACCGCCCTTTTGAGTAGGTGGCCTGATATAGCAAGGTTAGCTAGCATCCACCCAGATTTCTGAGTCACCTCCCCATCTAGTACGAGGGTGTACCTCCCCCACCCGTGACCCCATTGAGAGAGCTCCCCAATTACAGAGACCCCACCAAAGACCTCCCATAAGGGAGACTCCTGGCTGTAAGACCCCGAGAAGAGAGGCCCCTGCCTGGAAACTAGAGAATTGTGCAGCCAGAGACAGTGAAAAAAATCACAGCTTTAAACGTGCGTGTGCAATACATCTGCTGGCTCGAGCAGAGGAAGCAGCACCTGTCAATTCCTGGAAAGAGAAAAACAGTCAGCTGGGTTTAAACCCACTCAGATCTTTGATCTGCAAGGCTTTCATTCCGATCAATGTGGGATTGCTTTAACTGGGCTGTGATTGACATCTTCCACATTCCCCCAGTTGTCTGCACTGTTTAATTCATCTTCCTTCATGTTTTCGTGAATTCCAAGTAGTCAGCTATGAAACTAACCACAATGTTTATAAGCATCTATGATTGACAGCTCCTGGACCACATCAAAGACAGTTAAGTGCTTTCTTCCATGGAAAAGAGGCAATGAGAGCACTTAACTGATTAGTTTCACAGCTGACTACTCGAAAGTTACTCAAGCATGAAGGGAGATGAATGAAACAATGCAGACAGGTGGGTCTGTGGAAGCTGTCAATCACAGCCTCAGTTGGGGAAGCACAACTGAATTGAGTAGATTCTCATACTCAGGCAGAATGTTGGGGATCAAGGGGATAAGCTCAATTAAATAATAATTCACCTGTCCAGGAGGTTTGTCTCTCAGGATTAAATGTGCAGGGCTGTGAAATGGGAGAATGAGGGTGCCCTATAGATGTGTGCTTGTCATGCTAACTGCAGGTTTCACTCTAATCAGCTGCGCCTCCTCTACCACAAGAGGTGTTCATTTGCTTGATATACAATTTCACCTTTCATTGACAAGTTAATTCTGCCAACAAAATATTTAAAGCTAAAGAACTGGAGGGATTCTATGAAATCCGGGATGAGCAAACCTGTGGGAGGCCATGATTCTCGTGGGGAAACTTTTAAGAGCTTCAAAATTCCCTTTTTTCACACCACTTTTCACACCAGAACTGACACTTTGCCATTTTATTGGACAGATTCTTCCCACTGAGAGACTTTCTGGGAAAACCTTCACCTACACTTATTCTGGAAATTCTCTGAGAACTTTATCCACGAAGAGCGCTTTGCCACTCCACTTTGTAGGAACCACCAGGAGAAAGGGAATGCTTGGTCATTGGCACATTGCGAAAGTTTCCTTTGTGGCCTCGGTAAGGAACTGGGAGGAAGACAAGTGACCCGGCAGAGCAGCAGCAGTAGCTGCAGACAGGAACAGAAGAGTGAGGTGGTGTTTTCCCCTCCCCATGTGGATGCAGGATGTACTCCCCATCATTTGACTTTCTCCAACAGGACCTCCAATGTCATGTTTGAGTACTTTTGTGCTAGTTCCCGCTGTCCCTGAACAGAAATGAGTGCATGAAGTGCAGTCAATCTCCATCTATTGCTCGCAGAAAATTGCTCCGAATCAGCACTTGAATTCTCAACCTACGGGTGTCTTTTCCCACCTCCAGGCAAGTTCAAATTATGGTAATTGTGGTCAGAATAATACAGGTGTCTTTTATTAGTGTTGCACATTAGTGACATCGATGCAGAGCAGGCTGATCGTGAAGACAATCACTGTGTGAGGCTGATTTGACGCCAGCGTTTTTAAATTTCTTGCGCCAACTTTCTTAAGCTCGCATACTTGAACATGCTGTGTGAAGGGAGCCTCGAGTGCTACTTAAAGGGATCATCAACCACTTCCATATTAATTGTTAATTGATTTCTTCAGGCTGTTGCTATAATTCTACACATTTGTGGTGCTTTCCATAGTTGTTTCGATTTTCAAAAACCGACAGGGAATGGCATAAAGGACGTTGAATGACTTCATGCTGAGTTCAAGGCTTCTGAACAAAACAATGGCTCCTTCTTACTTTTAAGATGGCATGCTGCTTGTGTCATAATATCCACTCATGTATATAATGAGATGCAGACAGGCAGTGATTGACACACAGGATAACCAATGAACACACACAACACATAACAACCAATCACCAGACAGGACACCGCCACTATAAAGCACACAGGGCATTAAGACTCTCCCTCTCTCTACAGGACACAGCTACTGAGATAGTAAAAGTGCACAAGCCAGTGAGCACTATCATCATGAGGTTGACGCCGACAAGGTGCTGGTAATCAATGCCATGAAGACACCAGAGGACAAAAAGGGGGTCCTCCGCTTCCTCGGGATGGTAAATTTTCTCGGAAAATTCATTCCCAACATGGCATCCCACACCACCGCCCTCTGGCATCTCATTAAAAAGTCGACAGTGTTCCAGGCACCTCAAGCGGAGTGGCTTGAGCTGAAGGCGAAGCTCACCACAGCCCCAGTACTGGCATTCTTTGACCCAACCAAGGATAGCAAGATATCCACAGACACAAGGCAGGACGGCATTGGGGCGGTGCTCCTCCAGCGAGACGATTCCTCGTCCTGGGCTCCAGTGGCATATGCCTCCAGGGCCATGACTCCAACCGAACAACGGTATGCCCAGATCGAAAAGGAGTGACAGGAATAGTCAAGTTTCATGACTACGTATACGGTCTGCCGAAGTTCACGGTGGAAACAGACCACAGGCCTTTAGTCCACATAATCGAGAAGGATTTAAATGACATGACACCTCGGCTGCAGCGAATTCTTCTTCGTCTCCGCCGATATGACTTTGAACTCGTCTGCACACCGGGCAAGGAGCTGATCATTGCGGATGCCCGATCCCGATCCATGACCATGCCGTGTGAACCGGGCGACTTAATTCGCCACATCGAGGCACAGGTGCAGTTGGGTGCCAGCAACCTCCCAGCCACTGATGAACGAGTTGTCCAGATACACGAAGAAACTGCCAAAAATCCTCTACTGCAGCGCGTGATGCAACACCTTGCCCATGGCTGGCAAAAGGGGCAGTGCCCCCAGTTCTTCAACGTTAACGACGAGTTAACGGTTGTCGAGGGGATCCTTCTTAAACTGGATAGAATCGTCATTCCACAAAGCATGCAAGCCATGGTGCTCAGACAGATCCATGAGGGTCACCTTGGGGTCGAAAAATGTGGACGCAGAACTCGGCAGGCACTCTACTGGCCTGGCATCAGCCAGGACATCGCCAACACGGTCCTCAACTGCACAACATGCCAGACGTTTCAACCAGCTCAGCCCAAGGAAACACTGCAACAGCACGAGATCATGACTTCTCCGTAGTCCAAGGTGGGGATAGACCTCTTTCACGCAAATGGACGCGATTACGTGCTCTTGGTCGACTACTTCTCCAGCTACCCGGAAGTGGTGAAACTGTCGGACCTCACATCCAAGTCAGTGATTAAAGCCAGCAAAGAGACGTTTGCCAGGCACGGCATACCACTCAAAGTAATGAGTGACAAAGGCCCATGTTTCTACAGCCAAGAGTGGTCCGACTTTGCACGATCCTACCACTTCAGTCACATCGCATCCATTCCCCATTACCCGCAATCAAACGGGAAGGCCGAAAAAGGGGTCCATATTGTCAAGCGATTGCTGTGCAAGGCTGCAGACTCAGCCTCAGACTTCAACCTGGCGCTGTTGGCATGCAGGGCAACCCCTCTGTCGACTGGTTTGTCTCCGGCGCAGCTGCTCATGAACTGCAACCTGAGGACGACTGTTCCAGCCATCCATGTTCCAGACCTTGACCGCCTCACGGTGCTGCAGAAAGTGCAGCGATCCAGGGACCAGCAGCAGATCACGTCTGATGCTCATGCCAAGGATCTACCTGCGCTGACTCCAGACGATGTTGTTCGCGTCCAGTTGCCTGAGGGAGGTTGGTCAACCCCAGCTATTGTCGTCAGGCAGGCTGCCCCAAGATCCTTCGTTGTCCAAATGGCTGATGGCTCCATTCTACGGCGCAACAGGAGAGCACTATGAAAAGTTCCCTGCCCACTGGTTGCACTTCTCCGCATGTCATCATGCCTCCTCCGGACATTTCGCACCACGAGGCCACTGCTCTGGCAGCGATCCCGCCTCTCCATGAGGCCACCGACATGGCAGCAATCCCGCCTGTCCAAATGCCGGCGTTCCCCCCTCCACCTCTGAGGCGATCGACAAGACATCTTCCCATGTACATATGTTGATTCACTCACCACTTGTATATAATCATGCATGTATATATATCGTCACGTCCCAAAATTTACTTCAAAAAGGGGAGATGTCATAATATCCACTCATGTATATAATGAGATGCAGGCAGGCAGTGATTGACACACAGAATAACCAATGAACACACACAACACATAACAACCAATCACCAGACAGGACACCACCACTATAAAGCACACAGGGCATTAAGACTCTCCCTCTCTCTACAGGACACAGCTACTGAGATAGTAAGAGTGCACAAGCTAGTGAGCACTATCACCATGAGGTAGAGAGTTAGTCTGGTCAAGCCAGTAGGAGGTTATCAGTTAGATTGATAGAGTGTCAACTCGCAGCAGACTATGTACAGCAATCAGGAAGTTCAATAAAACAGTGTTGGACCATCTCCTGTGTCAGAAGCCTGTTTCTAGTTTCGCTGCATCCAGTTGCAATCAACGTTGAACCAACTTACTGAACACATCAACTTGTACTACACTGAATGGTGGCCGAGTAGCCGAGCAGCACAATCTCGGCACTTGCTTTTGGGGCTTCCGATTTAGTCCCTTGAGACTCTTACAGCTTTGTCTCACATTGTCTTCATGTGTAAAAGAATATATGCAAGTCGAAATGGGTGTGAAGTGTCTGATAGTGTCTTCTGTATTTTACTTGAAGTTGTTGAGCCACTCCATCACAGTCACAGCTGTTTATGTATGCCATTACAGTTTATTCTTGCACAGTGTGATAACATGTGCTTATTTCTTATTCCCTAGTGAATTCATTGAGGTTCGTGTAACAGTGAGTTGTCATGAGGTGTGTGGTGGAGATAGTACTGAACGCCACAGCATTGATATTGTTCTTGGAACATAACTGGCTGGCCTCATTCTCTCAGTTCCAAACATGTATTCACTTTCTTTCCCTTATTTGGAAAACTAAAACATAAACGAATGCTTCTGAAAACCTGGGTGCTCTTTGCTGTTGCTGTGATGTTCTCACAATGCTCCTTTGGTAGTATAAAATCTTCAGGAGACCAAAAAGGTGATCCAAACATAGGTCTATTTTCTAGTCAAAAGAAAAGGCTGCAACGTGGCATACTGCGCATAGGCCCCAACCGGGACTACCGATCATGCCGGTACTTCACGAGCCCCTGCTAATAGGTCTCTGCCCATCAGTGGGAGAGCTCATATTCCACAAGCCCCAAGGTGGGGGGACCAATTATGTTGTCGGATCTGACGGGAGACAACAGGAATGCACGGCAGGATGGGATTGAACAAACGTTTTTTATTCTTTTTTCAATTGTTTTCTAAGGTGCAATTTAGTGTGGCCAATCCACCTACCCTGAACATATTTGAATTGTGGGGGTGAGACCCACGCAAACTCCACATGGACAGTGATCCAGGCCGGGAGCGAACCCGGGTCCTCAGCATCGTGAGAACAAGTGATTTATTACAATATACACAAAGAACAAAACTACAACTACACTCTCCCCTTTGGATCACCCTTCCTGATCCAGATCAGGGTATTTATCCTGAGTGGGTCCTCCTTGTTAAGGGAAAACTCTGCCCCAATTGCCCGGGGTAATCATATAGAGCACAGTCCATGGCCTGCAAAGGGGTCATAACAGCGCCAAGCCCATGGGTATCGTGAGGATCATTACAGGTAGAAAGCATCTTCCATGCTCCCAGATCAAAAATCTGTGCCTCTGCCTCTAAGTTCCTGCCATAATTTAACTGCTGCTAAAACTCTACGTTTCTTGTCTACTACTTCACATGAGCCTTGGGGCCTGCCCTCAATAATAGGTCTGATAAAACCCCATGGGGTCAACACAGGCTCACGCTCGTGGGAAAAAGTCCAATCAAAATCCAGCGACAATTCTATGGTAACTGAGCTGTTTTCATAAAATTGTGTAGAATGTCTTCTGTAAATATTTTTTTCCTTTTTGTTCAAAACAAAGCTCAAAAGATGGTGGAATTTCCAATTTGAGCTGCATTGAGCACAAATTGAGTTTTGTGACCTTAATTAATTGATGGGTTGTTGCTGTGACCGTCTCAAGAAAGATCAGTATTTATTAGCCATTCCTGATTTCCTTGGAGGGAGTGGCTGTGAGCTGTCTCCTTGAAAACTTTTTCACTTTAAAAAAAATATTGGCCGGAATTTTCTGGCCGTTCTGGTCGGGGGGAATCTTCCGGTCCCACCGATGGCGAACCGCCGCCATGGGTTTCCCAGAATTGGAGGGCGAATAGTTGCAGAAACTCTGTTTTCAGCAGAGGGATGGGATGAGTTCACTGCTGGTCAATAGCGGGCCGCCTCCCCTGCAATAAAATACATCACATGGGGGTGATGAGCATGGAAAATCCTGCCCATTGTGTTGAAATGTCACCAGTAACATTGGGAGCTATGCCCCCAAGTCGCCATGACATATTTCTGCACATTTTCTTTGTTCGCCTATACCTTTAGTATTGCTGAAGCCAGGCATTTTGTCAAAGCTTTTGCTCTTGCACTCATCAAGACAGTCACAAGAATACCAATGTCGGGGGAACAATAACTTCATACTGTATGAGAAGAGAGCATTGATTGGTTGGCAAGTGGACCCTGATTGGTGGAGGCATTGCCATGGATATTGCACCAGTTGATGGTGAGTGACAGTTAATTGCCAAGCATTGTTAGAAAATTTACACCAAGCAGCTTGACATTGATTTGTCAAGACATTGCCCTGAGGAATGATCCAGTGAATGGCTATCACTTATTTTCTTCAGCTGAAACAAGCAAGATGGGCGAAAGTTTCCAATTCTTTCTCTAAGTGCTGGTTCGGGCGAGAAAACCAATGAGCAGCTCTCCGACTGCGCAGCTGGCTTTTCCCACCAGATAATTCAGTGAACAAATGCTGCAGGTGTCCCTGACACTGACATGTTGGCAGGGCGAGGCCTGACAGAGCCAACAACAACGGCTGCGCAAGTGGCACCCCAGTCCACGCTTGGAAATAACTAACCCCCATGGATATGAGGAACCCCCCGCCCCTTCATGTGAACCAGGGCAACACCCCCCAGTCCTCTCCCCCTCAGGATAAGGGGAAATCACATCCTGCAAACAAGCACCAGGACAACCCTCCCACCCATAAATAAGGGGAACCCGCGCCGCACACACAAGTACTGGGAAACCCACTCTACCCAAGGATTTGGGCCATCCCCCCGCCCCAACACAAGCACTGGGTTACACCCTACACATAAGGCGAATCACCTCCAATGGAGCGCCCCAGGAGGGCCCCTTTGGTATTGCCACTGGCACTTTCCCTTGGCACGGCCATGCCAGGAGAAAGTATTGGGGGCTGTGACAAGGGGAAGTGCCAGGGCACTACCCAGACAAACCTCACCCCGGTACTATTGGCACCCTTTAAAAGATTTTCAATAATAAATGAATATTTGTTTTACAAAATAAGACTCAACAGTACAGACCAATGACTCTCATACTGCAGATTCCACAAATCAGAAATAAAAACAGAAAATGTTAGAAGTATTCGCAGAGGTTTCTGGGTGCATTCGCAGAGGTTTCTGGGTGCAGATGCGTGCTGGGTGCACAACCTGTTTCTGTGCTCTGCCACTGTGCTTGAATAAATTAAAAGTAATGAAATAAAAAACACCCCTCCAGCCACATACCCCCACACACTCCCCCTACCCCATCACATAGTATCCTTAGATACTTCCTGGACAGCCTTTGCAGCTCTGAGACTTCCTGTACAGCTTTGACAGCTTTAACAATTTGTGATTATCTTTTAACTGTCTTTTACCATTTCTTTCTTTCTTAATATATATTTAATTTCCCCCTCCCCCAATCTTATCCATCTTTCCTTCACCTTTCTCCTCTTTGCTTCCCCTTCCCCTCCCCCCATATCTACAGGTCATCCTCTGATGTTAGTTTCCCTGCTGTTTGACCGTTCACATCTTTTGTCCTCCTTGGGGACTGCCATTAGCACTCTTTCCCCTTGGTTTCTGTGGCCATTAGCACCCAGTTTCCCTGGGTTTCTGTGGCTATGACTCATCTTTCATTCTCACTCCACAGTATAAATATTTCCCACTTCTCTGTCTGTTAGCTTTGACAAAGAGTCATCGGACTCGAAACGTTAGCTCGTTTCTCTCCCTACAGATGCTGCCAGACTTGCTGAGATTTTCCAGCATCTTTCGTTTCAGATTCCAGAATCCGCAGTAATTTGCTTTTATCCAGTGTTTAACTCACTGCCACCTCTCTTCCAGGAATGCCTACCCTGTACTGCTCTTTGCGACAGAATTTCCGTAAGTCCTTCCCTCACTGCTTTCCATTTCTCTCTTAGTGTTGATGTGGAGATGCCGGCGTTGGACTGGGGTGAGCACAGTAAGAAGTTTTACAACACCAGGTTAAAGTCCAACAGGTTTGTTTCGATGTCACTAGCTTTCGGAGCACTGCTCCTTCCTCAGGTGAATGAAGAGGTATGTTCCAGAAACATATATATAGACAGATTCAAAGATGCCAGACAATGCTTGGAATGCGAGCATTAACAGGTGATTAAATCTTTACATATCCAGAGATGGGGTAACCCCAGGTTAAAGAAGTGTGAATTGTGTCAAGCCAGGACAGTTGGTAGCATTTTGCAGGCCAGGTGGTGGGGGATGAATGTAATGCGACATGAATCCCAGGTCCCGGTTGAGGCCTCATGTGTGCGGAACTTGGCTATAAGTTTCTGCTCGGTAATTCTGCGTTGTCGCGCGTCCTGAAGGCCGCCTTGTAGAACGCTTACCCGGAGATCAGAGGCTGAATGCCCTTGACTGCTGAAGTGTTCCCCGACTGGAAGGGAACATTCCTGCCTGGTGATTGTCGCACAATGTCCGTTCATTCATCTCTTAGTGTTGGACAAGGTATTTACCAAGACTCGCTTCCACAGCCATATTTCCTTCCTCAGTGACTGTCTTCGTCTCTGACTTACCCCATGGGGATTTCAACTTAAATTCCACCCTGCATGTAACCTCCAGGATTACAGGTACCTCCAGGATATACAACATTCTTCCAACTGCTGCTCTCGCCACATCCTGAAAGCCACACTCAGTACCATGCGCCGCCACATGAAGACACTTGACATCTCTCTCCAGCAGCACCGTCTTACTCTCTCTCAAAGCTGTCCCTCTCCCCAGTTTCATTTCATCCTTCGCATCATTCGACGCCGTAACAAGAATCTTTTCCTGTTTCTTACAGATGTTAAGGAACACAAGCTTCAACAACTCATCAACACCACAGCCCATCCTATGCCCTCCACCAGTCCCAATCCCTCGTACCCCATTTCCCCCAGGATCAACACCACTGCCCATCCCAGGCCCTCCACCAGTCTCAATCCCTCGTACCCCATTTCTCCCAGTATCAACACCACTGCCCATCCCAGGCCCCCCACCAGTCCCAATCCCTCGTACCCATTTCTCCCAATATCAACACCACTGCCCATCCCAGGCCCTCCACCAGTCTCAATCCCTCGTACCCCATTTCTCCCAGTATCAACACCACTGCCCATCCCAGGCCCTCCACCAGTCCCAATCCCTCGTACCCCATTTCTCCCAATATCAACACCACTGCCCATCCCAGGCCCTCCACCAGTCCCAATCCCTCGTACCCATTTCTCCCAATATCAACACGACTGCCCATCCCAGGCCCTCCACCAGTCCCAATCCCTCGTACCCCATTTCTCCCAATATCAACACCACTGCCCATTGCAGGCCCCACCACCAGTCCCAATCCCTCGTACCCCATTTCTCCCAACCCTAGCCCTAGCTGCGTGTTCACTATACCCTCCGACCTTTCCCTCTCTGAGGCTGAGCGTGCTGTTCTCAGCAAAGGACTCAGCTTTGTACCCTTACGTCCGCACCTCAATGATTTCTGGGCTCGACATGATGTTGAACTCTTCTTTCACCGCCTTCGTCTCCATGCCCACTTCTTTGGGTAAGAATCCTCCTCCCGTTGCGCTGATCCTTTCATGTGCCTCCAACATTCTGCCTCCAAGTGGACCCCCCTGCCGGCACAATTACCTGCCCTTGATCTTTTCCTTGACAACAGTCGACGGGACATTGCCCGTCTTAATTCTTCTGCCCCCCTCACCCATTCCAACCCCTCTCCTTCCTAAACTTTCTTCTCTTCACTCCGTCAGGTCTAACCCCGACTTTGTCATCAAACCTGTCGACAAAGTGGATGCTGTTGTCGTCTGGCGCACTGACCTCTACCTCGCAGAGGCTGAGCGCCAACTCTCAGATACTTCCTCTTACCTCCCCCTGGACCATGACTAGACCACTGAACATCAAGCCATTATCTCCAACACCGTTAGCGACCTCATTTCCTCTGGATGCCTTCCCCCTACGGCTTCCAACCTCATAGTCTCCCAACCCCGGACAGCCCGCTTTTACCTACTTCCCAAAATCCACAAAAAGGACTGTCCCTCAGGCCTATTGTGTCAGCATGCTCCTGCCCCACCGACCTTATTTCCTCTTGTCTTGACTCCATCCTCACTCCTCTGATCCATTCCCTCCCCACCTACATCCGGGATTCCTCTGATGCCCTGCGTCATATTGGCAGCTTCCAGTTCGTGGGCCCTATCCGCATTCTATTCACCATGGATGTGCAATCCCTCTACACCTCCATCCCACACCAGGATGGCCTGAGCTTCTTTCTCGAAAAGAGGCCTGGACAATTCCCATCCACCTACACTCTCCTCCGCCTGGCTGAACTCGTTCTATCTCTCAACAACTTCTCCTTTAGCTCATCTCACTTTCTCCAAATCAAAGGTGTAGCAATGGGTACCCGTATGGGTCCTAGCTACGCTTGCGTATTTATGGGGTATGTGGAACATTCGTTGTTCCAGGCTTTTCCAGGCCCCCTCCCACAACTCCTTTACTGATACATTGATGACTATTTTGGTACCGCGTCATGCTCTCGCCCGGACCTGGAAAAATTCATCAACTTCGCTTCCAGTTTCCACCCCTCCATCACTTTCACCTGGTCCATCTCAGACACTTCCATTCCCTTCCTTGATCTTTCTGTCTCCATTTTTGCCAATAGACTATCCACTAATATCCACTACAAGCCCACTGACTCCCTCAGCTATCTGGACTACAGCTCTTCGCACCCTACACCCTATAAGGACGCCATCTCTTTCTCTCACCTCCTTCGCCTCCGTCGCATTTGTTCCGATGATGCCGCTTTCCAAAATGGTGCTTCGAAAATGTGTTCCTTCTTCCTCAACCGTGATTTCCCACCTACAGTTGTGGACAGGGCCCTCAACACTGTGCGGTCCATCTCCCGCGCCACTATCCTCGTCCCCTCCACTCCCTCCCAGAACAAGGATAGAGTCCCCCTCGTTCTCACATTTCATTCCACCAGCCTCCGTATGCAAAGCATAATCCTCCACCATTTTCACCAACTCCAGCGTGATGCCACCACCAAACACATCTTACCTTCACTCCCTCTGTCAGCATTCCGCAGAGACCATTCCCTCCAAGACAATCTAGTCCACTCCTCCACCATACCCAGTACCTCTCCCATCACCCATGGCACCTTCCTATGCAATCACAGAAGGTGTAACACCTGCCCCTTTAGCTCTTCCATGCTTAACATCCCAGGCCCAAAACACTCATTCCAGGTTAAGCAGCACTTCACTTGCATCTCTTCCAATTTGGTCTATTGCATTCGCTGCTTCCAATGTGGTCTCCTCTATATCGGAGAGACCAAACACAGACTGGGTGATCGCTTTGCTGAGCATCTTTGGTCTGTGCGCATTCAGGACCCTGACCTTCCTGTTGCTTGCCATTTTAACAAAAGACCGTGCTCCCATGCCCACATGTCTGTTCTTGGCCTGCTGCAATGTTCCAGTGAAGCGCAACGCAAACTGGAGGAACAACATCTCATTTTCCGGTTAGGCACGCTACAGCCTTCCGGCCTGAACATCGAATTCAACAACTTCAGATGATCAGCTCTACCCCACCTCGGCCCATTTGTTTTCATTTCATTTTAACTGTCTTTTAACATTTCTTTCTTTCTTAATATATATTTAATTCCCCCCCCCCCACAATCTTATCCACCTTTCCTTCATCTTTTTCCACTTTGCTTCCCCCTTCCCCTTCCCCCACATCTACAGGTCATCTTCTGATGTTAGTTTCCCTGCTGTTTGACCTTTCACATATTTTGTCCTCTCTGGGGACTGCCATGAGCACTCTTTCCCCTTGGTTTCTGTGGCCATGAGCACCCGGTTTCCCTGGGTTTCTGTGGCTATGACTAATCTTTCATTCTTGCTGATATTTTCCAGCATTTTCTCTCTCGTTTCAGATTCCAGCATCCGCAGTAATTTGCTTTTAACAATTTGTGGACAGCTTTGACACTTCCTCAACAGCTCAACAATTCCTTGAATGTTTCTGAACAGTCCATTGACAGCTAGACAGTAGCAACGAGTTTGTGCATATTTGTGTTTATTTCTAACAATTCAAAACGTGCTTTCCCTCTTCCAAAGATCTCCTGGAACACTATCCCTTACCTCTCCAAAGGGGTATTCTGGCCATCCAAAGAATTCACCAAGTTCAGGTATTCACTTACCTGGTCTCCTCTGCGGACTCAGGGATTTGCACAGCTGGAGTTCAAAAATTGGAAATCAGTGATTAAAAAGACCAGCTGCCTCTGCAATTCATGCATACGTGAACTCTGACCCGACTCCAATCCTGTCCCGCGAAGACAGGGAATGTCAGGTTCATGGGATGGCAATTAAAACATTTTGGACATTTTGGGATTTTTTGCCACAACTCTGTTGTGGTGAAAATCTGGGCCAGAGTTAACATCTAATCGTTCTGATGAAATGAAGCTTGGAAATGGTTGTGTCTAGTTTTTGTCAATATATTTTCAGGAATTTAAAATAGGGTTACCCACAGGTGATGTACTAAGATTCTGATCAAAAATGTTTATTTTTTTTAAATTTAGAGTACCCAATTTTATTTCCAATTAAGGGGCAATTTAGCGTGGCAGTCCACCACCTTGCACATCTTTGGATTGTGGGGGTGAAACCCACACAGACACGGGGAGAATATGCAAATCCATACAGAGAGTGACCCGGGCCCAGGATCAAACCCGGGTCCCTGGCGCTGTGAGACAGCAGTGCTAACCATTGTGCCACCGTGTCGCCCCAAAATGTCTCTTTTTGATGATAAACCCATCTTCAACCGAATTAATCAAACTGCACCAGGTTACCATTTTTAAATGTAGCAAGCAATATGTTTCATGCAAGTGTTAAAATAACAGTTATGTCTGAAAACACTGCCCAATTGTGCTGGTTTTTGGCCAATTTTAATTGTTGATTATGCAAATAAGTTTGAACAGAAACTTGACCCATAATTTCCCTTGAGAAAAACAACATAAATATAAAAGCAACACGCTACCACATCCCTGTTCCTATTTTATAAATTCATTTACGGGATGTGGCCGTCGCTGGTTCGGCCAGCATTTATTGCCCATCCCTAGTTGCCCTTCAGAAAGTGGTGGTGAGTTGCCTTCTTGAACTGCTACACCCACTGTGCTGTCAGGGTGCGAGTTCTTGATTAACACATTTCAATAACAATGAAACTATTTACAATATTATACAACAACTGGATTGCAACACTGTCCCTTGTAAGGTAAGTCTATCCGGGGGCTTCCTGATTCTTTGGGAGCATTGTACTTCGCTAGCAGTTCCTCCAGCAGTAGAGATAACTTTGGGTTGAACTTCAATGTGTTGACTCTGACTTGTGAAGGTGCGTCAGTGCAGATAACTTATCAGTTCCCAGTGGAACAATATTTGCCTCTTCCTTGGGGTACCTTGCCACAGCATTACTTTCATCCGTAGCAATATCACTGACAGGCATATTAGAGGCGGAGTGCATCACAGGCTCTCTGTGTGATTCTCCTCTTCTAGAATTATTCAGGTGTTCCTTCACCTTTTTCCTTGAACATCTATCTCATACGACACTGAACCTGCTCTGATCATGACCATTCCAGCGATCCAATTTGGACCAGCACCAAAATTCTTTATATATACCAAATCATCCAGCTCAAATGTTCTCACAGTTTTTTGTCGAATCTTGATGTTTACTTTTCACACTTTCCTTTGCCTCCACCCTCTCCACCAAATTTTGAAATCTCCACACCCCGACTCCGAAATTGGTGTCAGTGCGGGGGCTGAGAATCAATTTTCCCATAAGGAATCTGGACCGGCGCCAGTTCTCCAATTCTGCAGGCCCCGAAAAGCGGCGAACTCCCTTATTTCCAGAGGTCCTCTCAGCCATTCTCCGCCCCCGACCAGTCGAAGACCCGGCAGCGTGGATCTATTGTGGCGCAACCTGTCGGGATGCTCGCGTTTCGGCTGCAGACTCAGTCCGCGCCCACCCTGGTCGGGGGCGGGCCGATCGGAGGGCAGGGGGGTTCTTATAGGCAGCCGGGGAATGTTTGTGCAGGTGGACAGGGTTGCTGGAGGCCGCCGCCATGCACATGCACGGCCTCCGACCCGGACGTGCGGGGGCTTGTATCTGCAGCAAAAGCTGCTAGATCTATACTGGGTCCCTGCTAGCCCCCTGTAGGGCTAGGAATTTGTGGCCCTGTTTCGCCAGCTTTTCTGGTGCCAAACCCCACAGTTTTGTTGCCGGCATAGGAACGTAGTCGCAATAGCGGAGAATCCAGACCCAGGCCTAACATGGTCCAAATATGCCTACCCATCAGCAACTTGGCAGGAGCTACTCAGTGGTCGTGTGGGGCATTGTTCAATAGGTAATAAGAAAATATGCTTATTTGGTCTGCAGGGATGCTGGTGGCAACTTTTGTTGTACCTGCCATTGGTCACCATGTTTACCAAACTTTTCATGTCTGCATCTAACGCTGGCAAGTCAACATTTTCATTTTGGACATCCCTGGGTGGGAGCTATGTAGTTCCTCCAATAACAACTTCTTGCTGGGCGTGGGGATTACCATCTTCGCTCCCCACAAAGGGACCCGTCTTTGCGGCTCAGTCGTCCTTCCTTATTTGAAAAGACATTTCCCGGTAATGCCAACCATGAAGAACCATATGCTTAACTCCGGACAATATTGGATCCTTCCTAGTCTATATTTGATCTGTTGCGACGACACAGACGATGTGTTGAGAAATTCAAGGCAAGGATAATTTCTTGTGGCACTGGCGGGGGCAGCGTGTTTTCCGGTAGTGGGAGATGTCTCAAGGCTGGTCTCTGGTCTGCGCTGGAAAGTATATTCATAAATAAAACCCCTTGCAGACACTATTGGGGGGATGACTTTGTCCTTTCTAAATAGACATAGCAGGGGTTTGTGATGAGCTATTACTGTGGAATGCCGTCCGTAAACATATTTGTGGAATTTCTTTATTCCGAAGCTGACTGCTCGATTTGCAAGCATGCCTTTTCTGCATTAGTTAGGGTCCTAGGAGAATAGCTGAGGGGCTTTCTCACCCATCCTACATTTTATGTGACAGAATAATTCCATAAAGAGATGCATCACGGGAACCTACTCCACCTGGAACCTGAAAATGCATATTTAAATGAGTTTAAAGACTTGTTTGAATATGTAAGTCTGGTTCATAGCAAGTGAGGGCGTGAAGCAGATTGCATCCAATGCCACGGGCCAGGAGCATCGCGTTTCGTTTGTTGCCTGTTGAGAGGCTCTCCCACTATTCTTCGAGAATAGCGGGAGGCACGCTGGGGGAGAATTAATCCCATGGTTTATTCACACATATAATAAACATTGCACACTTAAATTACACCACTTTACACAATTAATATATTTTCTGTCAAATTCATCTCAAGGAACCTTGCTTTTGACCAAAGAGAGAGTGTGAACGGGGGGAAGGAGAGAGAGAAATATCATGAGGAAAGAGATAGGGGCCAAGCCCTCATCTTGAGGGGGTAGGCCCGCGCCGGAGTGGTTTGCGCTCCACCGGCTGGTGGGAAAGGCCTTTGGCACCACGCCAGCTGGGGCCGAAAGGTCTATGCCGGGCGACGCGGGTCGGCGCATGCGCGGGGGCTTCAGCAGCTGCTGACGTCACCCCCGCGCATGCGCAGGGGAGGGGGTCTCTTCCACCTCTGCCATAGTGAAGACCATGGCAAAGGTGTAAAAAAAACAGTGCCCCCATGGCACAGGCCCGCCCGCGGATTGGTGGGCCCCAATCGCGGGCCAGGCCACCATGGGGGCACCCCCCGGGGCCAGATCGCCAACCCCCAGGACCGTGGGGCCCGCCCGCGCCGCCTTGTCCCGCCGTTCATAAGGTGGTTTAATCCACACTGATGGGACTGGCATTCCAGCAGCGGGACTTCGGCCCATTGCGGGCCGGAGAATCGGCGGGGGTGGGCCCGCCGACCGGCGCGGTGCGATTCCCGCCCCCGCCAAATCTCTGGTGGCGGAGACTTCGGGACACGGCAGGGGCGGGACTCACGCCAGCCCCCGGCGATTCTCCGACCCGGCATGGGGTCGTGAATCTCGGCACATTGTCTTCACTATGGCAGAGGCGGAAGAGACTCCCTCCCCTGCGCATGCGCAGGGATGACGTCAGCAGCCGCTGATGCTCCCGCGCAATTGCCGATCCGCATCGCCCGGCAAAACCTTTCAGCCCCGGCTGGCGTGGCACCAAAGGCCTTTCCCGCCAGCCGGCGGCACGCAAACCACTCCGGCGCGGGCCTAGCCCCTCAAGGTGAGGGCTTGGCCCCTAAAGGTACGGAGACTTCCGCACCTTTGTGGCGGCCCGACGCCGGAGTGGTTCCCGCCACTCCATTTTGCCGGAACCCCCCCGCCCGCCGGGTAGGGGAGAATCCCGCCCCAGGTATCAGACAAAATCAATACATGTTATTAAGCTGCAATAATCAGATATGAATGTAATTAGCAAAGTCAATTCAGGGTTAATGTACCCTTTTCAATAACCTCTTCTGAACAATTGACAGCATCCTTTGAAAATGAAGCAAACTCTTAATGGGCAAATGATATCTCACTTAATCTATTGTAACAGTACTAATCTCAATATTGAATAGAATTTAGGAATGGGCCAACATGCAAAAAGGGTGAAAAGAGATCATTGGGCCCATCAAGCTTATCCTGCCCTGGTTCAAGAATGCTTTAAATACCCAATCTAACCATCAATCTCAGTGTTAGAAGTGTAATAAAAGCAGAAAAACACAACCAATTTAAGAAAATGTCCAGGTAATTATTTTCCATTTTCCTAAGGCAACAAGCGAAGCTCAGGAGAGTCTGCAGTTCATAACTCCTCACAGACGCATTTAATAGTTTGCTGCCCAAAAAAGGGAATGACATCTTCAACTCAGTACTGCATCATTTTCTCTCTTGAAGTATCATAGGAAATCCTGACCCATCACATTTACAAAGTCTCTTGCATCAATACGTAATGATTTGCCTATCTACATATGTATACATTGGGTCTCCTCTGAAATTTTTTTCATAAATAGCAGAAAGCACAATTTTCAGTTGAACCAATAGTTCGAATGGACTTTTCAGCTAACAAGACATTTAACTCTTTTCTCCAGCACCCGGGATTTCAACTGAACTGATGTTTTCCTACAGCAAGCTTGTTTAAACTTAAAAACTAAAAATCTTGCTCGGACCAGAGCCACATACAATACCTAATCACCCCAAGAGTCATTTAAAAATGATGTTAGCAGCCAATAAGTCAAAAAAGTATTCTTGAAACCTGAATATTTCCAAAAAAGGAAATACAGGTGACAGACATTTTCCGGTGACAGTAGTCAATCATGCTTGAATTGCAGAGTTCATGAATGAAATGAATGCAACATTCAATTCATTAATTATATAATTTCTTTATTCTAAAAAGAAAACTCATGTGCAAAGACTACACTGTATGGTCACATAGAGCCCTCCTGAATGTCATTTCACTTAGCAGACAGAGGTCATTCTGAGACCAACAGTTTAAAGATTTTGATAGCTAATGTAATGTAGCTAATATAAATATTTAACTTTATGAATGGAAAAGTTTACCCTATTCTTTTAAGTTGATTAATAATTCATAGAAAGTTTGTATGTTAGCTGAAGATGCAATGCACAATCATTTCACAGAAAGCATTCTGCAGGTCAGGCAGAACCTGTGGAGAGGGATGCAGAGGGCCAACGTTTCAGGTCAATAGCATTTCACCTCTTTCCCACTCACATTTTCCCCTTCCTCCTGAATGCATTTATCCCTCTTTGTCACTCCCATAAAACATTTCTGCAGGTCCATTGCAATGTTTTTTTGTTGCATGAAGCTCAAGCAACAGTAGCCCATGCTGTTCTTGGAAGTCAAAGAAATACTCCCGCTCTTCCTGATTTCCAGAAAAGGAATTTTGCATTTTTATTTTTGAGACCATTTTGAGACCTCTTGGCCAGCCGTTTTGACCTAACTGAGTGCTCAACATGCACATCCCACCCAGTAAGCTATGGAGTCCTTAAGATTATTGAGGCTTATGTTTGCTCAGATGGTTGTCTTGACAGTAAGCAGAAGGCCCATGATGACAAAATTTGAAAGGGGTGGTAAGTTGCCCACCCTCATTTACTGTGTTTCAGCCATATGGGGGGATTTCAAATACTCCCTTGAGCCCTTTTTTCTTTTATTCCTTTTATCATTCAGAATATTTTGGCTTTTCATATTGTTCTTCCTGAAACACTTCCATTCACATTTGTCTTCATTTAACATCCCTTTGCCTCAGCTATTAGTCAGCATGCAACCACTGCAGTCACATTTAATGTCTTCATGATTAATGATGCTCTCTGTTTTTATGTTGTCTGCAAATCTAGATATTGTAGTTTATTTATCCAAATCCGGATCATTTATATTTTAAGAGGAACAATGGTTCCATCACTGACCCCAAGGGTTACCAAAGGTTTTCATCCCTCCAGTTCAAACAATACCCATCAATCACAATTCTCGATTCTCAGAGAAATGAGCATTTTGGTAGCAATGGTAATGGAGGAATATTTCCAAGCGCAGCATAAGGCTGTGACATCTTCCAAAACAGGTAGACAAGATTGACCTTCATACCCAAAGGACTCCCTGAGATGGTCATATTGATAATGGTCTCTAGTTCTTGGCATGAAACGTGGACGCCAAATTTCTGATCTGGCGGTGAGTGTCACCTCCCATATTGGTCTCAAAATTCAATCAAATTCAAAATATGTTCTGATGAATGTCGGAAATTGTTATATATTGCATTTTATATTTGTTGCAATAATGTTATTAAAAACCCTAGGTTCATATACATTCATGCTGTATATCTGTTCAAGCTGTGATTAAGGAGTCGTAAAGGTAAGGTGATCATTGATTTTAGCTATTTACTTGTTTAAAGGGAGGTGGCTAATGGAACATTGTTTTGATTTTGATCCATGGGGTGCAGATAATTTATGAGGGATGGTGCTTAGTCCTAGCTAAGAAGGTTATGGGTCATCTTAGTGGGAGGACACTGAAGAATGTCTTATGTTGCAATTAATGGGTGGAGCCAGACCTGTCTGTAGTTTTGCCGTAGGATTTTTAAGTTGAACAGAAGTGTCCGACAAGACAGCTCTTCCGTTGCTCTGGAAAGGTTCTCTCTAAGGATTCTTCATAGACAAAGCAAGTAAGCTTGATTGCTAACTTTATTCATATGTGTACTTTGAAACTCAATTGGTTTGCTGAATTCAAATATATAATGGCAGGTCTAGGTTGTCAGTTAAAGTTTTTTTTCTCTTTTATTTAAGAACTGTTTGAACTGTTAACTGTGAAGCTCTTAATCTGTTGCTAATGTGATTGATTGTGTGTTTACTTTAAAGTTTGTTTCAACATAAAAGATACCTATTGGTCAGTGCTATCACTTCTATGGTGAAGCTTCCTTTCCTCACAATTTTACAAATTGCAAATTGTTGGGTCTCGTCAGGATCCTACACAGTTGCCAGTTTCACAGTTCATCCAATAGTTCACATGACCCCAGACAACATGTTAAATTGGTGCTAGAGCCTCAATCAAAACAGTCAGCCAATGATACCAACTCTATTCATTGGCTAGATACCTAGGGGTTCTGGGAATTAAATGATTCTGATGTCACTTAAAAACAGCCAACATCGAGCTCCCCTGACCCCGTTCGAAAAATTGCTCACAAGCTGATCGACATTAAAAAGGTCAGTTCTAAATCAATGTTGCGGTGCAGGTGGCCTTAATAAGTTGAGAGTAGGACTTGTGTCCCTCAGTGAAAGCAAGTTATGTCTTCAAGAGCTGCCAGCTAATCTGATTGTCCAGCAGCTCTTGCAGTCCCAGCAGCACCAGAACTCAGTAATGGGAGCTACTAACACTTCAAACATCTCCAGAAAGCAGATGGCAACCGGAGCCAGGTAAGTTCCTGGTTTTTGAGTGCACAGGGATTGGGTATCCTGGGGAGGCAATTTCCTTTTGAAACCATTGATCAGTTTCTCATTCACCATATTTCAAATGGCAGGTGTACTCTTGTTGCAGACAAGAGGGAGCACTTGTAAAAAGCAAAATGTGGCCGCAGGATATGCAGATCAAGTTCCCGGTTCTCTAGAAACCACTTCTCTCTCTGTTCTCCCCTCACACTAAAACCCTTGTCCATTCCTTTCATTTCAGATGACAACAATGTGAAGACACTTATACCACTTCAAGAAGAGGTGACAAACCTTCCAGAAGATGCACCATGTATTGATCTGATGATTTATTGCATGCACCCACTCCAAAATTAATAATCCAAGTACTTTTGAGAGTAGATTAGAAGGCAGGCTTGCAGGTACATTTTCATCTTCACAGCAGGGGCAGTAGTCTGGGGAAGCAGACCAACTTGGTTTTCATTCCATCGATTTCAATATGAAAATGACACTGATTGTACAACGCGCGAGTGATCCACACTGCCAGATTGGACTTAACAGCAATGACAAAGAAATTACTCCCGTGTTTCCAAATCCTCTTTATACTTACATTGGGAAAACCTTTAAACAGTTTATCCAATTATTAAAACTTCACCTACGTATACAGCTTATCCATATTTGTGCCTCTGTAGATGTTATCCATAATCTGTTTCCTTTAAACATTTTAATGCCATTTTCAATCAGAGTTTTGGTCTGTTTTTATTCTCTTTTTATTCTTTCAGTTATTCTTTTCTTTCGGAAGTGGATTTTGTCTTCGGCTTCCATTGCAAAGCTTGTTGAGTATAACAACAAAGAATGTTGTGTTTAAACCTGTGAATTGTTACAATACTGCAGTATACCAAGTATTTTTCCTTAAGTCGTACTTTTCAACTGCTGGATTTATTAATCGCATGCTCAGTAGTGAAGTTGTACTGATTTCTTTTCAGAAACAGCAATTACCCCATCATTCCTTTTTGATGCTTCTGCCCTGCCAACGGGGATTTGAACATGACAGTGTGAATCTGCTGACAATTTGAGAATGAAGAGCTTGCGCTTGGGAATTGGGATAAAAAAAATAAACATTATTTCATTCTAAAATCTTAACATCGGGGACTGAGCTGTCAGGATCTGCAATTGTTTACAATACGCGGGACTAAGCCCAGCCCAGTTTCCATTAAATGAGTAGGACAGGGAAGAGAATTACTAATTCTATAGATTATCTGCAAAATACAAATCCACCATTTACTGAGATTTGTCCTCATGGTCCCGTAGCACTGTGTGAAAATGAAACTGACCTCTGTGAGAAACACTTCAACTCACATGAAAACATAAGGTCCACAGTACTCATAATCCGGTTGGGAAACAATAATTAATCAAATTAAAATTTGGGGAGATTTTCTTTGCCCTGAGTATTGTGGACAGCACAGTGGCACAATGGTTAGCACTGTTGCCTCACAGCACCAGGGAACCGGGTTCAATTCCAGTCACTGTCTGTATGAAATTTGCACGTTCTCCCAGTGTCTGCATGGGTTTCCTCTGGATGCTCCAGTTTCCTCGTATTGTCCATAGATGTGGGAGTTAGGAGGATTGACCATGATAAATTGCCCCATAGTGTCCAGGAATGTGTAGGTTAGGTTATGGGGTTACGGGGATAGCATGGGGTGGATGGGTGAGCGGACTTGTGCAAAGTGCTCTTTCGAAGGGTCAATGCAGACTCAATGGATGGAATGGTCTTCTTCTGCACTGTAGGGATTCTATCATTTTAAAACCATAACTTTTTAATAGAATTTAATTAGCTAATCAGGAATTAGAAAACAGGTATTTGAAACGAACTGACAGAGGTATTCTCCTAATCTTTTAAACTTCTCAGGCAATGCTTTATGCCCTGCTCATAACTATTCATTGAGTTACAATTTACAGAAACTGGGCTGCATTCTCCGCTGGCCGCTGCTGGTAGCGGAGTTCCTGATGCGGCGGAGAATCCATCGTTGGGCAAAAAACAGGATCAGCGCCCACTGGCGGGCGGCAGCATCGATGTTCATGCCCTGTGCCAGCTGGAGGATACAAATGGGTCAATTTGCATCCTTTTTCTGGGCTGAGCACTTGATTCTCCAAGCCCCTGTGATTCTCTGGCCCTCTGGGCCAGGATTCACGTGGACGTGAATTGGTGCAGGCATTTATAAGCATGGCCCTGACACGGTGGACCTCCCGGTGGGCCAAAAGCATAACTCTTTAATGGCGTTGCGCCCAAAGTCCATCAGAGGGCCATCCTTCCACCACAATGCAAATCCAGCCCACCCCACTTGCACCAGATCACTGCCCCCCTCCAGATCACTGCCCCCCTCCAGAGATCCCTCATAAGAGAGACTCATCAGAGACCCTTGACTTATACAGTACCCCACCAGAGACCCCAAATTACAAAGGCCCCTACCAGAGACTCGCCAATTACAGAGACCCCCCAGTTACAGAGACCACTGTCTGGAAACTAGAGAGCAGTCCAGACAGAGACAGTGGAAACCTTCTGCACTGTAGGTATTCAACGATTCTAGTATATAAACAATCACTGCTTCAAAACTCACCTGTGCAATACAGCTGCTGGCTCAGGCAGAAGAAGCAGCACCTGTAAACTCCTGGAAAGAGAAAAACAGTCAGCTGAGTTTAAACTCCCTCAGATCATTGATCTGCAAGCCTTTCATTCATATCTATTTGAAATTGATTGTATTCAGTTGTGTTTGACAGCTCCCACACACACATACCCATGTATGGGTTGTTTAATTCATTCCCCTTCACTCTTGACTGGATTTTAAGGAGTCAGCAGTGAAACTAACCAAAACGTTTGTAAACGTCTAGCTTTGATTGACTGCTCCGGGGCCACAGCAAAGACAGTTAAGTGCTTTCTGCAAAGATAAAAATCAGAAAGACCTTCTAGATATGGTTATTTAATGGTCATTTCTTTCGATTATGGCATGACTCAGATAATGAACAGAGGCCACTCAGAGCAGAGTGAGTACTAAATGATATTTTCCACCTGTCTTGACCAAGGATGGAACTACTGCCAAATAGTGAAAGAAGAGATAGTTGAGATACTGGATGGGCTAAAAATTGGAAATGAGCGCTGGCTGGCTGTACTTAAAGTCCAGAGGTGGGATTCTCCCGAATCGGCGTGAAGGCCTGACGCCGGCGCAAAAAAGGGCTCAAACCACTCCACCGTCGGGCCGACAGGAAGTAGCAGAATTCTCCGTACTTCCGAGGGTTAGGCCGGTGATGGAGGGGTTGGCGCCGTGCCAGCCGGCGTCAAAGGGACTGCACGAGTTAGCACATGTGTAGAACCGCCGGCGTAGTTCAGCGCATGCGCAGACAGGCCGGCGTATTCTGACGCATGCGCAGGGGGGTGTCTTCTCGCCCGCCATGGCGGAGCCCTAGTTGGGCTGGCGCGGAAGGAAGAAGTGCCCCCATAGCACAGGCCTTCCCGCAGGTCAGTGGGCCCTGACCGCGGGGCAGGCCACCATGGGGTGTCCCCCCCCCAGCGTCGGACCCCCCCCGCATCCCCACGAGGATCGCTCCAGCCGGGACTTAGCTGCCAGGTCCTGTTGTGTGGGACCATATCCAATTCACGCCGGTGGGACTGGCCAGAAACCGGCAGCCACTCGGCCCATTGGGGACTAGAGAATTGCCGGGGGGGGCGCTGCCAACGGCCCCCGACCGGCGTGGCGTGTTCCCCGCCCCTGCCTGAAAACCGGTGCCGGAGCATACAGCAGCCGGCATCGGAGCGGCAGGGAGGGATTCACGCCGCCCCCTGGCGATTCTCCAACCCGGCGGGGGGTTGGAGAATCACGCCCAATAAGCCACCAAGACAGTATGAGGCGCATCCGAAGATACTGAGGCGCTTAAAGGTGAAAAGTGCAGATGTGGTAGACATAATTCCACTATTCCAATCCCATTTAGATATGGAGGTTGTGCCAGTTAACTGGAAAAGTGCAGATATTACACTTCTTCCATAAAGGATGTATGGCTAACCCCCAGCAAGGACAGGCCAGTCAGTTTAACTTAGGTAGCAGGAAAGCTTTTAGGAATAATAATCCAGGACAAAAATAACAATCACTTGGACAAGTGTGGATTAATTAAGGAAAGCCAGCATGATCTTTTAAAGGCAAATCAATTTAATTAATTTGATTGAGTTTTTTGATAAGGTAACAGAGGGTTGGTGTGGATAATGCAGTTGATGTGATGTATATATCCTTCCAAAAAATATCACACAGTAAGTTTTCCAGCAAAGCTGAAGTCCATGGAATAAAAGGGACAATAGCAGTATGGATACAAAGTTGGCTGAGTGACAGGAACAAAGACTAGTGGTGATTGCTGTTTTTCATACTGGGTGTCAGTATACTTGCTGTTTCCTAGAGATCAGTATGAGGACCACTGTTTTCCTTGATATATATTAATGATGAACTTGGGTACACAGGGTATAATCTGAAAATGTGCACATCGCACAAAACTTGGAATTATAGCGTTACGAAAAGAGGGGCATCGCGTCATCTTTGGGTGGTATGACCCACGCCCACTTCTGCAGACTCATTGACACTTTGGAACACCTCAGTTTCTGGTACCTGAATGAAGTTTGGAGCTGGGGATGCAGGTATCGCCCCTTCCTGGTTCACTAGAGCATCGCTCACTTGCTCTTCGTCACATGAGATTTCAATGGTCTCTGGTTGAGCTGATCCAAGCACTGGGTCATCTTAGTCAAACTCACCAATGAAATTGTCAGCAGCTCTTCCTCAGGGCCAGTCTCAGCGCTGTCTCTTTCTGCAATCTCCACGTTGCTGTCATCACAGTCGTCATCTAGGTCTTCACATTTGTCATCGGTGCCGTCAATGGTTTGGGAGTGAATTACAGCAACCGTTTCAAAGACCTGGAACGAGTCACCACATACCTCCGAGGCCAGTTTTTCTAAGATCGGGATATTTTCTTCCATCTGGTGGTTCAGTTAATGGCTGATCTTCGGTTGTTTTTGCAGCTTCAATTTTTAAATGCGTCATCTCCAAACCACCGCTCTCCATAGAGTCCAGCACAGTCTGTGCGTCTCCTTTGACCTCCTCATCATTCCTTTCAGACAACTGGAGCAGTGCCTTTGGAGCCTTGTCTGCAAAAGAGATCTGCAAGCAGTTCATAGTGGTCTTCATCTGTCTCACCTTCCATGCCTTCACTTTTCGCATCATCGTCAAGCAGATGTCCATAGTAGTAGTCATCGGATTCAGCATCAACTGCAATGATCTCTCTTGTAAAATATAACATTGCATACGGAATTATTTGTTCATGCAGTAGGGTGCCAAGTTCAAAGTCAGCCTTTAGTTTGCCCGCCAAAGCTTGGCTTAAGATTCCACACTGTGGAACTTCAGTGGGACTGAAGAAATTGAGGAACGATTCATTTGGTACAGTTATTGTCGCTGTTCCTGGAGTACTACGACCTTTGTGCTTTGGTTTTATTCGGATTGTTCTTATCGTTACATTTTTGCCCTCGTTCCAGATGACTGCGCAGCCTGTGCAACTAAAGATTTGTGGTTCGGCAAAGAATGATTTAAGCGGCCCGTGTCCAACTGATATACTTTAGTGATCACCTCATTTGTGAAATACTAATTAGGCTCGAATGTAAACTCCAGACTGAAGCTTCACGGCTTCCCAGGCTCTGTCCATTTAACACTCACATCCTGCAGGGGCTGTAATAAGGGTTCATCATGTTCTCCTATCATGCCATTGAGCCTGTGCACGTTCTTGAAGACTGTTAACCAGAGTTGGGGAATGCTCACTGGTAGTTCCGTCCCTTCATCTGATTTGTCGTCCTCCACCAGGATTTCTTCTGAATCCTTATGCACTGTGCACATTGCAATGTCTTGTCGGGATCCAAAGTGCTCACATGACCAACAATCTTCTTGGACACACAGTCGCTCGACTAGATTCAGGGATTCGCATGATTTTATTCCAAGTACTGAGTCAATGTTCATGTCTATAATGTGAAAGAGTAGTGTGTGCTTCATGTCTGCCTCGGAGAGCATCAGCTCGCAAACATCGAAGGTCTCCATAATTCTTGTTCCAAAGTCTATCATCAGCCCTGGCCGATCGGTGAATTTCCGCTGCACGTTCAGCTTTTGCAAAGCCGACCGACCCATGAAGATGGACCAAAGTCACAACGTATTGAAGAATGGTTCTGTATCACCATCGATTTCAATTTAGATGTGAAGATCATCGGACAGTTCTTACTATCTTCAGTCTTCCTTAAGATTTTGTTTTCATCATTGTTCTGCGTACTCTTCTAATCCCTTGCTGCGATGAGATCGCTGAAAAACTGTTCTTCTGCATTTATCTTATCAACTGCATGCACCGCTCATGCATGGTCCATTGTATAACACGCAAAACATTGTTTTACAAAATTCCCAATATGACCGCACCTGGAACAAACTGTTCTGTGCGCCGGACATTGCCGTGGGCATGTCGAGTGGCACGAGGTGGTTGCTGTGGCTTCTGTCCGCTGCTTAAAATGGCCGCCCGCACTGAGACCAGGTTTCTTCATGATGTGTATCACAGCATGAATGGCGCAGGCTTCTTCTCCCGAGTTGGTGCCAAAAGTTTCTGAGCAGAGTGTGCCTATCCTCTGCACAGCTATCGCACTCGCCTGGCAACTCTTCACTGCCATAATCTTTCCCGAAGTTTATCATCAGCTACACCAAAGGCTGACCTAGTGGTCGTGGATCAACGTAGATTTCAGGTCGCTGAAGTTGCATGACTGGGCCTTCAACCTCAAGTCCGTGACAAAACTGTCAAATGATTTGGCAGGTCTTTGGGCATGCATACGGAACATGGAGCCCGCAAACCTCTCATTCTTCTTCGGGGAACAATGTTTATCAAAATGAATCATCATTTCATCAAATTTCTTGTGATCCTAGTCATTATCGAACACAAATGAGTTATACAGTTCAAGCACTTGTGGATCTGTCACCGTTAGCAGCAACGCAATTCGTCTTTCATCAGGCTGGGTCTGTAGGCCCAGGGCCGAAACATAAAGTTCGAACTGCTGCTTGAACAGCCGCCAGTTCTCATCTACGTTACCAGACATCTGAAGCTGGTGGGGGCCCTCTGTCTGTCCATCTCGAGCTTCAGCATTTTCGTGCACGCTGGGTCGCCTCAGGCTGCAGTTCACCAGACCGGTCTTCCAGCCGAATGCTTAATGTTGCCACTGCCGTCACTGTCTTTAAACCTTCAGCGCCATGCTGTGCTTGGTCTTCTATACCTTTTGAAGGAATCCACCAAACACCTAGACTTGCCCAAACCAGGATCTTTATTGGGTCTCGTGTGGTAAGATCTGTTACAGAGCACGTTATCATGCAGTCTGCTTGTTACTCCTCTGGAACTGCACCTCACATCGACCATTCATTTGTATGTCTTATTACCCTCTGCAATCTTCTGATGATGCCCGGATGTGTCTCCCCTTATATGGGAGTCACTGGTCACATGACCTTGGTCTTGAGACTGCATGGAGTGTCCGCACCACCACCTGCTGGTTGGAGGTCACCCACCATCCATCTGTGATATAGCCCATCAGCATATCACCACACTTCAGACCACTAGGTCAGCCTTAATAGCTTCCTCATGGACATAGGGGGCACAGGTTTAAGGTGAGAGGGGCAAGGTTTAGAGTAGATGTACGAGGCAAGTTTTTTACGCAGAGGGTAGTGGGTGCCTGGAACTCGCTACCGGAGGAGGTAGTGGAAGCAGGGACGATAGGGACATTTAAGGGGCATCTTGACAAATATATGAATAGGATGGGAATAGAAGGATACGGACCCAGGAAGTGTAGAAGATTGTAGTTTAGTCGGGTAGCATGGTCGGCACGGGCTTGGAGGACCGAAGGGCCTGTTCCTGTGCTGTACATTTCTTTGTTCTTTGTTCTTTGTTGACTTAGGGTGGAAGATGGGAACCTCCTATTCCAGCACTCTGTGGCACAGGGAGGGTCACCCACCCAGCAGGAATGGCAGCCCTCACTAACACCCTGTCCTCTAACCAGGGCCTGTCTGAGAGGCCCTTGTGCTCGCTGACTACTCTCACCCGGTTGGGAGAGTCACCTGCACCAATGACATTCTCGTCTTCTGGATGCGGTCCCAGCAGTGGCCACCACTTCCGGTGGCACTGCTGATTTACCAGCCTTTCAATTGGACAGCAGCTCTTGAGGGCGGTTACCCTTTCACCAAAGGGACAGGAACCTCAGCAGGCATGAATGAGTTGTTGGACAGCTCAAAAATGGACCCAAGTGTGCTCCAAACTGCCGTGATGGGTTGTTCCAGCCATAAGGCCCTTAATCATCCTTGCCTAACTGATACAATTCCTAGCTCTGATTCAGACAATAATTGTAAACAACACTTTTAAAACGGATGAACTACTGACTTTTTAATGAAACTATCGTTCAAAAATCAAAACATGTCAATTTGATTTACTTCATGGTGTCTTTCATTTTCATGAAACATAATGCACAAAAATATGAGTCACTCCCAATTTCAATTTAGAAAAAAATTAATCCATGTCATTTGCTCTGTACAAGATGTTAACGTGCTGCCAGAATTAAATTATATGCCATGTTAGGTCATTAACTCCACTTAATTATTCTGTGCATCCAACAACCGCAATTAAAATTTAAATGTTAATTAATAAAGCACAGTTCAGGTGTGCATTACTTTATAATGCATCTATTGCGTTAAGAATATGTATATATTATATATAATTGATCTAAGTTTACTGTTCAGTAAAAAATCAGTATTTACCTCGGTTTCATTGTGTAGGAATGCAAAAATGAAAATCTACTTGAGCACAAAATCGAGGCTGACATTCCAGTGCTGTACAGCAGGAATTGCTGTCTCCCATGTTCACCAGCTCTCTCAAGTGGGCACAAAAGAATCGCATGGCGCTATTTACAAAAAAAAAGCAGGGGATTTATTTCTGCTGTGCAGGCCAACATTTACCTCGCAATCAACACCGGAAAAAAAAATCTCTTCTGCTCATTATCACATTTTTTTAATGAGAGATTGCTGTGTGTAAAATTGGTTGCCGTATTTCCTACATTGCAACAGTGATTACACTTCAGTAGTACATAATTGGTTGTAAAGTGTGTTACGGCACCCTGGGCTAGTGCACGGTCAATTCCAGCCCCACGTGCCCCAGAGTCACAGCACAGCAGAGTGGCATGGTGGCACAGTGGTTAGCACTGCTGCCTCATAGCTCCAGGGACCCGGGTTCAATTCCGGCCTCGGGTGACTGTGTGGCATTTGCACTTTCTCCCCGTGTCTGCGTGGGTTTCTTCTGAGTGCTCCAATTTCCTCCCACAGTCCAAAGATATGCAGGTTAGGTGGATTGGCCATGATAAATTGCCCTTAATGTCCAAAATATTAGGTGGAGTTACGGGGATAAGGTGGAAGTGTGAGCTTAAGTAGGGCCGATGCAGAGACAATGGGCCAAATGGCCTTCTTTTGCACTATAAATTATATGATTCTATGATTTTATGATTTTAATTGCATTATCTAATAATTCTTTGGCCCTTGGCTGTTCAGTTACCAGGTTTGTAAATGCAAGCACAATTATTGTTTACCTATAACATGAACTACAACAAGATATGTAGTAACTTCAATTGGTTAATGACATGATAATACTTACTACCCACTTTAACTGTCCCACCCTCTACCCACACACACAAGAAAGACACACTGAGGGGTGGAAAGGGGTAAAATAAATGAGGACAGAGGATAAGAGTCTTTGCTTCAGATGGTGGTTCTTTAGCACACTTTCTTCACAGCAATTTGTGTCTTTGATTTTCAACTGGTAATGGTCTTAGTTGTTGATTCATTCATTCATCTCCCTGTAGTTTAGAAAATGCAGTACTCCCAGGCAGCAGACATTCTGGAGAGACACCTTGGGCTGGATTCTCCGATCCCTGACGCCGGAATCGCGTTCGGCGATGGGGCGGAGAATCAGCGATGACAATAGATTCTAGGGCAGCGAGGGCAGCACGGTGGTGCAGTGGTTAGCATTGCTGCCTCATGGTGCCGAGGTCCCAGGTTCAAACCCGGCTCTGGGTCACTGTCCGTGTGGAATTTGCACATTCTCCCCGTGTTTGCGTGGGTTTCGCTCCCACTACCCAAAGATGTGCAGGGTAGGTGGATTGGCCATGCTAAATTGCCCCTTAATTGGAAAAAATTAATTGGGCATACTAAAAAAAAGAATCGAGGGCAGCGCCGCTTTGATGATGCTCCGCCCCCTGAAAAGAAGCGTACTCTAGTACGCCGCATGCTGTATCCACGGCCTCAGGCCGTTGCCTGAGGCTCGCCAGGCGATGCTCTGTCCCCGACCTGCCGAGTTCCTTACAGCGTGGGACTCTCATCCTTTGGGAATTCAGTGTGGGGCTGCGGACTCAGTCCAGCGGCCACAGTCAGGGGAGGGCCAATCCGTGGATGGGGGGGGCTTTAATTGGGGCTGGGGGCACTGTGGGGGGGCAGTCCGAGGTGCGCGAGCCGGCCAAAGGGGGGACTATTTTTGTGGGCCGGGTCCGCGGGCTACATCCACCATGAAGCACAGCGCAGCCTCTGCAGGCCACCGCCGTGTGCATGCTTGGCCATGGACCTGGCAATGCTCCAGGCCATATCGGCAACTAGAGCTGGGAGCTCTACGTGCCTGGCAGCTAGACCCCCGCCCCCCAGCCCTACGCCCCGGAGCAGGGAATCGGTGGCCAGTTTGCGCCAGTTTTCCTGGCGTAAAACACAACCATTTTCACGTCGGCGTGGGGACTTAGTCTCCCAAACGGAGAATCCAGCCCTTTAATACTCATCAAGCTCGAGGGTTGCATTCAGGCCTCTATCTTTCAGGAGAGACACTTTATTACACACCAAACTTTACTTTCAGCTTGTGGTTTTACTTCAGTCCTCTAAAGTCTCGAGAACAGCATACAGAGGCTCGCTGGAGAGAGAGTCAACCCTCACAGTGGCCTTCTGGAAAGAATTAGCTGGACCTTTTTGAAGAGAGTTAGTTAGATCTCTTCACTGGGCTGCCCGAATCAAAACTGAAATCAAACACAGGCCTTGGGTTTTTGAAAAACATGTCAGTGGAATCCGATCCAATCACTACCTGTTACTTGGCAGAGCACATCTTTTTAGGCCAATTCATTGGCCACAAGCCAATCAATCAAACCGAGTCCTGACTGATGCCGGCCAGTCTGAGCTAGCACAGCCTCCTGGATTCTTCTGTTTGATTTAAAGGTACAGGCTTCTTACAGGCTGCTTGCCTTAAAGTGAGATATTTTTTAAAATTCATTTATGGTATATGGGTGTCGCTGGTTAGGCCAGCATTTATTGCCAATCCCTAGTTTCCATTTATAAAGTGGTGGTGAGTTGCCTTCTTGAACTGCTGCAGTCCTTGAAGTGTATGTATACCCACTGGGTTGTTAGGGAGGAAGTTCCAGGATTTGCTCCAGCGACAGTGAAAGAACGGTTATATATTTCCAAGTCAGGGTGGTGAGTGACTTGGAGGGAACACCTCCAGGGGGTGGGGTTCCCACATACCTGCTGCTCTTGACCTTCTAGATGGTAGTGGTTGTGGGTTTGGAAAGTGCTGTCGAAAGAATCTTGGTGAGTTACTGCTGTGCATCATGTAGATGGTACACATGACTGCCACTTTTGCCCAGTGGTGGAGGTTTTAAATATTTGTGGAAGGGGGAGCAATCAAGCGGGCTGCTTTGTCCTGGGTGGTGTCGAGCTTCTTGAGTGTTGTTAGGCTGTACTCATTCAGGCAAGTGGAGAGTATTCCATTACACTTGAGCATTGTAGATGCTGGACAGCCTTTGGGGGTGTCAGGAGGTGAGCTACCCGCCGTAGGAATTCCTAGCCTTTGACCTGACCTGGTAGCCACAGTAATAATATAGCTCGTCCAGTTCAGTTTCTGATCAATGGTAACCCCCAGGATGTTGATTGTGGGGTACTCAGCATTGGTAATGCCATTGAATATCTAGGAGTGGTGGTTTAATCTTCTCTTGTAGGAGGTGGTCATTGCCTGACACTTTTGTGGTGCAAATGTAACTTGCCACTTGTCAGCCCAAGCCTGGATATTGTCCAGATCTTACTGCATTTGGACATGGACTGCTTCATTCTCTGAGGAGATGCAAATGGTGCTGAACACTGTGCAATCATCCGCAAACTTCTCCTCTTCTGACATTATGATGGAAGGGAGGTCATTGATAAAGCAGCTGAAGATGGTTGCGCCTAGGACACTACCCTGACAAACTCCTGCAGTGATGTCCTGGAGCTGAGATGATTAACCTCCTGCCACCATAACCATCTTCCTTTGTGCCAGGTATGTCTTCAACCAGCGGAGAGTTTTCCTCCTGATTCCCATTGACTCGTTTAGCTAGGGCTTCTTGATACCATACTCAGTCAAATGCTGCCTTGATAGGGGCAGCACGGTAGCATTGTGGATAGGACAATTGCTTCACAGCTCCAGGGTCCCAAGTTCGATTCCGGCTTGGGTCACTGTCTGTGCGGAGTCTGCACATCCTCCCCGTGTGTGCGTGGGTTTCCTCCTGGTGCTCCGGTTTCCTCCCACAGTCCAAAGATGTGCAGGTTAGGTGGATTGGCCATGATAAATTGCCCTTAGTGTCCAAAATTGCCCTTAGTGTTGGGTGGGGTTTCTGGGTTATGGGGATAGGGTGGAGGTGTTAACCTTGGGCAGGGTGCTCTTTCCAAGAGCCGGTGCAGACTCGATGGGCTGAATGGCCTCCTTCTGCACTGTAAATTCTATGAAATGTCAAGGGCAGTTACTCTCACCTCACCTCTGGCATTCAGCTATTTTGTCCATGTTTGAACCAAGGCTGTAATGAGTGACACTGGCGGAACCCAAACTGAGCATCCGTGGGCAGGTTATTGCTGAGTGAGTACCGATTTTCATTTCATTTTCATTTCATTGATAGCACTGTTGATGACTCCTTCCATCACTTTGCTGATGATGGAGAGTAGACTGAAAGGGTGGTAATTGACTGGGTTGGATTTGTCCTGTTTCTTGTGTACAGGACACGCCAGGGCAAATTTCCACATTGCTGGGTAGATGCCAGTGTTGCAGCTGTTTTGGAACAGCTTGGCGAGAAGTGCAGCAAGTTCTGAAGCACAAGTCTTCATTACTATTGCTGGAATATTGTCAGGGCCATAGCCTTTGAAGTATCAATCACCAATAGGTTGTTGGGTGAAAATATTCACAAGTAGACCTTAACGTGAGCAAAAGAAGCAATTTATTGTGCAGAGCTCTGGGAAAAAGGTCCTGGACTTCTTAGTCCTGCTGGCACACCTTCACTCTGAGCTGTGGCTTAAAATTGTGTTAATATACCCTTTCAAAGCAGAATTAGTTCACATTCTCATTTACATACAGCCAATCAATTCTCTTAATATTGCAATTCATACCATATATAGTTATCAATTCTTTACACAGTAGTTTATTTTTTGTCCAATCCATATGTTGTGCATGTGATTACATGAGGTCATAAGGTTAGGAGTTGCCAGTCATAAGGTCATGAATTGACAATCCTGAATGAGGTCGCAGCTGTTTTGACAGCTTAGAATAACAGCTCCTGCAGAAGTGGAGCACTGGTCATCATTGACCCATTGTCTTTGGAAGGTACACCAGTTAGAGTCTTATTGCAAAGTTCACTGTCTCAGCAGAAAATAAGCAGGCATTAATTCATATCCCAGTACATTATCAAAGCAGAAAGTTTACACCAACAATGTCAAAAGTGCAACAGCAAAATAAATGAAAGAGGAAATAAGCGAATAAACAGGGAACAGGAAGGACCCTTACATCCCTCCCCCCCCCCCCCCCCCCCAAACACACACACACACACACAAAAGAATGAAACTTCAGGACACAGACTTTTCATTATGAGGTACACAAGATATAAATCACAAACACATATGCATCCAATGCATCCCCATTACACAAGTTCCCTTTCTAGTCTCTACACTGGAAACTAGTCCGCCCTTATATGGGCTTTAGGATTCCTGAGGTCATGAACGGTGCTTCAGAAATTCTTCTTTCTTTATAAATGCAGGATTTTGCAGAGATGCTACAATTTATGTTTCTTAATTTGTTCTCTGTTCCTCACTGAGCCTGGAGTGAAGATATTGTATGCTTCTCCTATAATGGATGACAAAGCCACAATTTTGTTCATGACTTGCAGCATGAAGATAATGACAATGATACAAGTCTTGTTTAATTGATAAGGGGCATAAGGAATTCAATAAAAGTGTCATCAATTCAGTTTGTTCAGGTGCTGCACTCTGCAAAGTAAGACAAGTTGAAAATGTCAAAACTGAGATTGATAGATTTGCTTTTGGTCAAGGAAGGGATAAAGGATTATTGCTGAATAGAGAGACGTGTACACAGGTTTTCATCACAGCTCCATCAGGGAAAACGCAAGATGCACAGGAGAAAAACGTGCTGACTGGTGGGCAAGTCAACTCTGATAGCCTGAGTCTTTGCCATGGAGAAAGCAGTGGGGAATCATAGGTACTGCAAGCTTTCTGGTTATTTAAAATAGACTCTAAGCTTCACCATGTTCCTTTTGTTTACAGAGAACGAACTCCTGTGTATGAATATATGTTGCTTCGAGAAAGTGTAAATGAGCCATATTACAAGCTCGACTGATTATGTTCATTGAGTTATTATTGTAGCTATTCCAATGATGGAATCACATCAAATAGAAGAACTTCTGTTTTGGGTTTGCAAACGCTGGTTGTTGGAGTACAAACTGTGATAATAATAATAATCTTTATTGTCACAAGTAGGCTTACATTAACACTGCAATGAAGTTACTGTGAAAAGCCCCTGGTCACCACATTCCAGCGGTTGTTCAGGTACACAGAGGGAGAATTCAGAATGTCCAATTCACCTAACAAGCATGTCTTTCGGGACATGTGAGAACCCAGAGCACCCGGAGGAAACCCGCGCAGACACACGGAGAACGTGCAGACTTCGCACAGACAGTGACCCAAGCCGGGAATCAAACCTCGGACCCTGGCGCTGTGAAGCAGCAGTGCTACACACTGTGCTACCATGCTGCCCAAGCTGTACTGCATTTATGAAGAACCAAAGGAACATACTGTCAGATTTGAGTAGCCCGTTATTAGGACATATGGCCCACGTATCTTGCATTGTATCAACACTGAAATTCATACAAAACGTTGCTCAATTGTGTGGCAGGCAGGATGTTAATTTGGACAAATTCAAAATCCTGTTAATAGAACATAGTAATATTGAAAAACAACTTGTTTAATCTGTTCAATTTTTTTTTAGGACACTTTGCCTTCCTGGGGAAATTTGAGGTAGACTGGCCACTTTTCAGGGGCGACATTCTCCGACCCCCTGCTGGGTCGGAGAATCGCCGGGGGCTGGCGTGAATCCCGCCCCCGCCGGTTGCCAAAGTCTCCGGCACCGGAGATTCGGCGGGGGCTGGAATCGCGCCACGCCGGTTGGCGGGCCCCCCCCCGCTCGATTCTCCGGCCCGGATGGGCCGAAGTCCCGCCGATAAATTGCCTGTCCCGCCGGCGTAAATTGAACCACCTACCTTACCGGCAGGACAAGGCAGCATGGGCGGGCTCCGGGGTGGGGCACGGGGCGATCTGGCCCCGGGGGGTGCCCCCACGGTGGCCTGGCCCGCAATCGGGGCCCACCGATCCGCGGGCGGGCCTGTGCCGTGGGGGCACTCTTTCCCTTCCGCCTCCGCCACGGTCTCCACCATGGCGGAGGCGGAAGAGACTCCCTCCACTGCGCATGCGTGGGAAACTGTCAGCGGCCGCTGACGCTCCCGCGCATGTGCCGCCCGAAATGTCATTTCCGCGCCAGCTGGTGGGGCAACAAAGGTCTTTTCCGCCAGCTGGCGGGGTGGAAATTAGTCTGGCGCCAGCCTAGCCCCTCAATGTTGGGGCTCGGCCCCAAAAGATGCGGAGCATTCCGCATCTTTGGGGCGGCACGATGCCTGTCTGATTGGCGCCGTTTTGGGTACCAGTCGGCGGACATCGCGCCGTTTCCGGAGAATTTCGCCCTAGGTCCTAAAATCTTCAGGCCCATTTGCAAATTTTCATGATACACGGTGAACAAAGCATCTACTGTAAGATGTAATTCTGCAATTGGGCAGCACTTGCTGAATAATCTTGAGTGTGACAATAGTTGCACGAACAACCAATTGAGGATAATCTGTTATGCTTGTAACATGGTTCATTTTTGTATGCTAGAAATGACAAACATTCATAGACAGGGACCCATTCTCTGCAAACAAAAAGACTACATCCAAGCCTCGTGCCTTTTTAAAAATTGCCCATGATGTTTGGAAGCCTGTATTTTCCTGTTTTTTTTCCATGGTAAGGCCTTGGCCAATCAGAGTTGACTTGCGAACAAATCTGCATTCTCACCTCATGTTGTAGAAATTGTTGTGACCATTAGACATTTGGCATTCTTGTTCTGATAAGTACAAGACTAAAAGCTTTGGTAACATGCCTCGCTTTTCAGCAATATTCAAGTTCTGTACTACCATGTGCCTGAATAAAGGATTACAAAACTAAAGTATGGAGATAGTGCTCGGATACAAATCAGCCATGACCTAACTGAATGATGGAACAGGCTTGAGGGCTGAATAGGCTGAATGGCTTATTCTATGTCTCTAAATTTGAAAGCAAAACCACAATAAAGCTTACAATTCTCAGCAGTCATCCAGTATCTGGAAAATCAGAAGCTGCTGCTTCACGGCTAATGTTCTTCCCCAGGGAAGAGAAAGTGCCTTAAAACTGAACTGTCACTTCAGTTCTCAAACGGACACTTTCTTTACTCCTGTTTATTTTACAGGAGAGATTCCAATGGTCCAGGTTAAAACTAACAAGAAAGATAAAATATGTTTCAAAGTTTGAGAGGGTCGGCAAGGTTTGTGAGGAGACAAATTTGGGCCTGAGCTGTAAATGATGATCTGGACAGTAGAAGATTACACAAAAGGAAATAAACCATAGGGTGTGCAGGGAGTGGGATTAATTAGACAGCTGTTTCAAAAAGCCGGCATAGCCACGATGGGCTGAATGGCCTCAAGCTGTATTATTCTGCAGGAGAAGTCTTCTGGCCCCGAAAACCACTGGAATCATCCAATGCCGCCGAAGGTCAGTGTACCTCTGGCAGGGCCGCTGAATCTCCTGCAGTGGACCCCACTATGACAGGGCCAAGATAACCCCAGCCTCTGATTCTCTGAATCTCCTGCCTGCCATTTGGGATAGTGTTTTTATTGATTTTCCGTTGTTAAAAGAAGTATTGCGAAATAAATTTTAAAACTCTAGAATTATTACTTTTGTCCTCTGATGCTTATTCTTCTAATAAGATTTTCTTTAATTTGTCACTGACCTTGTTTTCCAGGGTTCTAACTATTGAATTGAATGGAGTAGCAAATACATGATGAGATATGGACAGAATTCTCCAGCTGTTCGCTGGTAACGGGATTCTCTGGTACTGTTGGCAGCGCACCGCCAACCGTCGGTTTTCCAGCAGTGTGGGGTAGCTTCAATGGGAAATTCCCACTAACTGCGGCGGAGCAGAGAATCCCGCCGCCAGCAAACGCGCTGTCTTCCACCGTCGGAAAACACGTGGCTGGGAAGCCGGAGAATACCACCCATTCGTTCGAATCACATTCACTGATAATTTCTTCAGGGATACTCCATCTCCATCACCACCTCAAACCTAAAGAAGGCTTTTGGAACTGAAACATCTAACGCAAATCAACCCCTTCTTAGCCTCGGTTCATTCAGTCCTCGAAATGAATCCTCCTGAAATTACCTCAGTCTTTTGAATATGTTAAGATGTGGGAATCCCTAGATCTCAAGCTACTGTCAGTGTAGGACTTCATTGTCTGGGATATGTAGACAGCTGTCTCTGCGAAAAAAATCAGACATCTCTGAGCAGGAGGGAACGAGAAGGAGAGAACAAGATCAGCTATGTTAACATTGGACAGTTGTATGACATCAGGGGCAAAATTCTCCCCCAACGGCGCGATGTCTGCCGACTGGCGCCAAACACGGCGCCAATCAGACGGGCATCGCGCCGGCCCAAAGGTGCGAAATGCTCCGCATCTTTGGCGGCCTAGCCCCAACATTGAGGGGCTAGGCCGACGCCGGAGGGATTTCCGCCCCGCCAGCCGGCGGAAATGGCGTTTGTTGCCCCGCCAGCTGGCGCGGAAATGCGGCACATGCGCGAGAGCGTCAGCGGCCGCTGACAGTTTCCCGCGCATGCGCAGTGGGGAGAGTCTCTTCCTCCTCTGCCATGGTGGAGACCGTGGCGGAGGCGGAAGAGAAAGAGTGCCCCCACGGCACAGGCCCGCCCGCGGATCGGTGGGCCCCGATCGCGGGCCAGGCCACCGTGGGGGCACCCCCCGGGGTCATATCGCCCCGCGCCCCCCCCCCCAGGACCCCGGAGCCCGCCCACGCCGCCTGGTCCCGCCGATAAATACCAGGTTTGATTTATTTCGGCGGGACAGGCAATTTCTGGGCGGGACTTCGGCCCATCCGGGCCGGAGAATCCAGCGGGGGGTCCCGCCAACCGGCACGGTCCGATTCCTGCCCCCGCCCAATCTCCGGTACCGGAGACTTCGGCGGGGGCAGGGGCGGGATTCACGGCGGCCTACGGCCATTCTCCTACCCGGCGGGGGGTTGGAGAATGACGCCCAAGTATGTCACTTAGATGCAAAGGTTTCCTCGGGTATAGGGAAGTGAGATATAAGTCAAATACTCCAAATATGTCCATTAGCATGCAAGGTGAATAGGCCGAGGGGCAAAGGATCCAAGGGGGGAAAATAAATTACCTCAATGGATGAAAGTTCATCATTCTGGTGTCTCAGGAATATAATCACCGCAGCAGAGGGCATGGCAACCAGCTCCATTATGCCAGCTCAAAGCTACGGCAGTGCAAGTTCTGGAAACAATGCTCACTCCAGGGGGCTGGTTTAGCATAGTGGGCTAAACAGCTGGCTTGTAATGCAGAACAAGGCAGCAGCGCGGGTTCAATTCCCGTACCGGCCTCCCTGAACAGGCGCCGGAATGTGTGGCAAAGGGCTTTTCACAGTAACTTCACTGAAGCCTACTTGTGACAAAAAGCGAGTATTATCCAGACTTTAACTTACTGAAAAGAATGGCTTCCAAATGTTGTTAATTTGTTAACTATGGAAGACATCCAATCACTAATGAATCTCACCATTTTATATCTATCTAGGACACTGATCTTAATTGTCAGATTGTATTCACTTAATGGTGAATTGCTGTAACCTAACTGTCATGAGAATGTCGCTTTAAGAAATGGTTAGCTGCTCATGTTATTGCAATGATGTCAGAGTGTGGGTGGAGCTGAGCTCTGGTTCTGCTTTTTAGTTTCACTTTGAGAAAAAGCTTGGGTGTGTCTTGGGTTTTTTCAGTGAGCTGCAGCTGAAGTTAAACAAAGAGCTGTCCTGTTGATCTCTGCCATCCAAAGACTATCTCTGGATCATTTGGTGAATTCAGAATTATAAATGTTCTCAATAGTGAATATGAATCTAATGTGCTCCTGTTTAAAGGTTTGTTAAGTCTTTTGGATGTTAAAAGGACAGTTTGACGGATTACTTAGTGTTGTATTCTTTGGGGGTTATCTTTGAATTAATGGTTGCTAAGATATTCACTGTTTGTTTTAAAAAGGTTAACTTGAGTACATAGAATAAACATTGTTTTGTTTTTAAAAATACTGGTCCATTTCTGCTGTACCATTCCTGGAGAGTGGGCCGTGTGCTCCCCATACCACAATCTATTAAAAGTTGTGGGTCAGGTGAACTCCATGATACACTTTGGGATTCTCTAAACCCTGACCCATAACATAACTGAACTACTTGTGTGATACAGTATTCATTCTGTCTCTTAATCCAATCCAGAAGGAAATATGGAGTGTTTAATTACTGCTCATTGACATCCTAAATTTCATGAACATTGTGACTTTAATGTCTGAAATCTTATTTGATGATTAGGCAAGAAAGGGTAAATGCATTAATGTACAGATTGTATTGAGAAGATGGTAATCTGAATTGATTGATGCAGTATGGGTTGGATAAACCAAAATGGTACACAACTGACAGAGCGCTGGCCTAAGATCCAATTGGAATTCAAGTTGCAGAGGGTTTAACAGACACCCACCCAGCTGTAGCTCAGTGACTGGGGAGGACAGGAAGTCAGCTCATTGTCATGTAGAATTGGCCGGCAGTTCAGGTTGGGGCTTTTTGGTGATCCGAAGCGTCGGAGGTGGGCCTTATGCGTGTGCTAACTACTTTTGTACCCTCAAGAGGAAAACTTTTGATACTCCTGGACTCAGGAAGATAAACAAAGGAAGATTTCTTGGGCTGCAGCCTCCAGCAGCCCCTTGAACGACTGTTGGTTAGACTGCTGATCACCTGGACAGTGTAGACTAGTGAACCATTACCATATTAATGAGATTGGTGTTACTATTGGTTTATTCAACATCTCAGCTGCATCATATAATTCAATATTCTATCATCACCAATCTGGTATGGCACAGTTGCTGGTGTCTAATTAACATATTTACTTGTAAATGAATCTTCTTACTGTTTGTGAATGATGGTTAAAAGTAGCTTTATTTTCTGCTACCTCTGACCGTATACTTACTGTAATAAACAGTGGGAAGCAGGGAAGGATTGAAATTCTCCAAAGTGGAGGAGAGCAGACATAGCTCCCCTTTGCAGCAGTGTAATGTTGATCCAGGATTCAGAGCAGGTAGACTGGGAGTCCATAGCGAGGCACTAATAATAGTTTTAAGGAGACTCAGGAGGAGTAACCTTTGCAAAAGCAGAAGTAATGCTATATTCACTGGCCTGAGGCGGTTCCATAAAATTAAACCATTGACAGCATCTGGCTAATGGCCTCATTGCCAAATGAGCTTTCCACCTGCCTCTAATAAAACCCCTCATGCATTGAGAAAGTGCTTCCATTACCTTTGTGGGATCTCTGATACGTAGAAGTGTCGGATGGTTAGCAGTGAGTAATAACTATCACAATCCATGACATCACAAGCCATGGCACTGTGGCACATGATGAGACGGCAAGATTATCGCATGAAAAGGTTTAATAGCAGAATTATAAAGGCATCAAGAGCTTCTTACATCTATTGTGATCGTATTTTTTCCTTTACATTCTAAATTTTGAAACTTGCTAATATCCCCGAATAGAATATCATAGAATCATAGACTCCCTATAGTACATAAAGAGGCCATTCGACCCATCAAGGCTGCACCGACCCTTTGAAAGGCCACCCGACCACCTGCCCTGTAATCTCATCCTAAGGGGCAATTTAGCATATCCAATCCACCGAATCTGCACATCTTTGGACTGTAGGGAGAAACCGGAGCACCTGGAGAAAACCCACGCAGACACGGGGAGAAAGTGCAAATTCCACACAGTCACCCAAGGTGGGAATCGAACCCAGGTCCCTGCCGCTGTGGGGCAGCAGTACTATCAATGGTGCTTTGCAGGAAAGGATGGAGACAAGAAATTGGTCTGGAGACATTTGTGTCTACAAAGGTCATGATTATGGCTTGAACGACCCCTCAATCCGCACCCCCGGACCCATCAACATCACCCCCCCCCCCACCCCCCAACACACCCATTCTCATTAAGTCAAGTAATACACAGAACTTCATGTTGCTTCCTCATTTCCATGATTTCAGCATGCAGCTCAGTGCAACCCACACTGCTGACTGGCTGCACACACAACTGGCGGCCAAATAGTGTGTGAGACCTGCAGCTAACCTTCATCTCGGAAAGGTAGTCCACCCCTCTTTAAAGGGGGGACGTTTTTAATCCCAACAAGCTGCTGCTGAATGATGTTATTTGCAATTCTGTAGAAAGAAAGTGGGACATAAGGGCAAAGGCAGTCAGGTGGATTCTCCATTGCTGACGCCGGTGGTGGGTTTCTCGATCTGTACTGGAGTGGAGCATTAGGCGAAAAACAGGATTGGCGCTGGGCACCGATCACGTTCCAATGCTCCGGTCCCCCACCGGCGGAACCATGCAAAACTGCAATTTGCATGCATTTTAATATGACAAATGGGCTGAAAGTCCATCTATGCCTGGCACATGTCCACCTGTCCTCAGTGATGATCAGCCCTCTCAGCCAGGATTCACGTGGGCGAGATTTGCAGCACGTATTTACAAGCAGGACCCAGCCTTCATGGTCATTGAGGGGGAGCAAGGGGGTAAGCAAACTTTCCGGGCTTACGGGGGGTTATATCCCTGGAACTCAAGGAGTAGAGAGGAATGACTTAGTGGCAAGCGTGTGGACCGTGGGATCAGGGTGCCCTGGCTGAGACCCTCATTGTTGCCTAAATTCATTTACACTCACCCCTTAGCTGCAACTTACAAGTTTCTATTAAAATTGCTGACTGCTCACAGAACCTTAAAATGCTCTGATGGCTTCTGGTCACCCAGCCCATTCCTCTGGAAAGCCTCCGTCTGACCCCAGCAGTATCATCAAGGGGATGAGCATGGCCAGGCTCAATTGCCGGCCCACCAGGTGTTGGCACTCCTCAGTGCACTCCTCAGAAGTGCAGCCCGACAGCAGAGGAATCAGGGGATTTAGCAGAGCTCTCCCCAAACAAAGGACACATTAAGTGTTGTCGCTGGAAGTCTCCCTCTCAGTGTGGAAGCTTCACAATGACACTGTCAGCTAACTCATCACCGAGGATCACGAGATGTCTCCAATGCCTGCCTGTCCACCGTGCCCCTGATAGCATCCATCGTGCTCCCTGCCAGGAAACCTGACCAGCTCCCTGTCACAACCTGTGTGTAAAACTCAGACTCCACATAAAACTGCAACTAAAGTCCCAGCAAATGCATACATCCCCCGCTCACTCCCGTCTGAAGGACCTGCCCGCACACCAGTCTCTTAGCATGGAGAGGAATGGTTGCACTGTATGAATTTCTCGACCATACAACCAGTTGCCATCCTCCTGGTGAGACCGCACAAGGCACACCGAGTGAGTAGGCCTACAGGTGAACACACTTGGAAAAACAGGACAGGGCCTATTGCTAACACCGGTCACGGCATCCACCGGTACCCCTGTTGGCAAGGACGGATGCTGAACTTAGAGGTTCCACATGTCACAGGTCAGATGTCAGTCACTGATGGGGACAGGGGTGCTGTGTGGACTACATCATCTTGTAAAGGCCGATGGAGGGTGGGTGACATGTTGAAGGCGGTGCATCATTGCAACTCAGGGTGACATGTAACCTGGTGGTATTAGATGGTCAACGGAATCGCCATCTTGCTGACATTCTCTCGCTTTTCCCCCTCCCCCTCGCAGAGACATGAACTTTGGACTACAGCCAGCTATGCTCACTGTCTAACTGGCCGCTGGTGGTTGCGGATGCACGGCGGATAGAGAGCACCAGAGTCAGCACAGGGAAGAGCCTGCACAAGCAGAGCCTGCCCCAGAAGAGCAGGGGCCAACCGGAGAGGCTCAAGTGCATTCTGTACAACAAGCCGAGGAGGAGGTGCAAATGAGACGCTGCATCAGGCCATATGCATACCATTGCTGCCTGTCATTCAAGGAGCTGCCAGACTGTGTGTGCTGCTGACGACTCCAGCTTACCAGGGCGAGTGTGCACCACGTGTGCCAGCTGGTGGTGCACCTGACACTACAGAGGTAAGGGGGAGGACAACCACACCCGGTGGGCTTCAAGGTGATGGTCGTCCTGAACTTTTATTCCTCTGGCTCATTCCAGGGCTTGAGTGTGGACCTGTGGGGACCACAAACCTCTCCACAAAGGTGCATCTACAATGTCATGGATGCCATATGTATCCAGGCATCAGACTACATAGAAATAATAATAATAATCTTTATTAGTGTTACTACATAACCTTCAAACTGGACCAAGCTCAAAGAAATGTCCGGGCAGCAGGATTTGCTCCCATTGCTGGCATGCCCCAGGACCTGCCATCCGCGGACCAGTTCAACTTGGGTTTCCCTTCATCAATAGGAAGGGCTTTCACTCCATGAATGTGCAGTTTGTGTACAACCACCAGCTGTACATCATGCATGTCTGTACCCGATATCCAGGCAGCATGTGCGACGCATGATTCCTGGCAATCTCGGCGGTTCCCGACTCCTTCATGGTCTCCCGCTTCTTGCAGGTGTTACCCCAGACAGCACATCAAAAGTGGAGGTGGCCTGCTGCTTATCTCGCCCTCTGCCCTATGATGCACTTGATGGGTGGGCGTCCTCTGGAGGGCCTGGGAGTGCGTAAGCCCGACCGACTTTCGGGTGTCACAGGTGACGATGTGTCAGCATGTTCGGCCCGCTTCCCATGAGATGTGCCAGGGTTAGGTGGGGGTGATTCGGAAGGGTGTTCCAGCACCTCATCTGTGGGAGGTACTGGCTTGGGCCCCATCACTTCCTCCTCCCTCGGGATTCTCGCTGGGACCTGAGCTACTCGATGGGAAGGATGGGAGGCCATGTGAGCTCTGGAGCGCCACCACTACCCGGCACTGCCTGTCCTGGAAGCCTGGCCTTGTCTGACCCATTGTCTCGATTCCTCAACCACTGAAACTGGGTCATGTCCCTCTTGGACTGTGTCATGTCCCTCTGTGCCTGTGACACGTCTCTCTGTGACTGGCTGAAGTCAGTCAGCACCTGATTAATGCTCTCAATGCCCTCAGCCATGACCCTTTGTGAATGGACCAAATTCTGGAGCCTTGTAGAAATGTCCCTCTATGCCTGGCACATGTCCACCTGTGACTGGGCTCTCCTGTCCTGTACCTCAACAATGGCCAGCACAGTGTTCCCCAAGCCTTGGATGTCCTGACACATGATTCTGACATTGTGCCTGAGGCCTTCCACTGCGGACGGCACCCTTTCAGTGTTAACAAAGGTGCCATGCATTGTCAGCACCATCTCCTGCACTGGAAGATGGCTGGATTCCTTCAGCTGTACTTTCAGGCACCAGAAAGATACTGACATACCCTCCTGTAGATTCTGGCTCTGCTTCTGCATCTGCGCCAGTGATGGGGTCATTTTTTCCAGAAGCTCAACAACCCCAGGACGATCCCTGGGATTGAGAGCTCTCTGATCAACCCCTCCCTCAGGAGTCTCAGCTTTTACCTGATGTGCTGAAGCATGTGTGTAGTGCTTACCAGAGGGTGACCCTGGATCCTGATCACTAACATTACCCACCAAGGTGATAGTCTCTGCGATGGTGGATGGTTCAGGTGAAAGCAGTGGAGAAACTTAGGTGTCTTCCCCAGCGTGGAACTAGATGGGGAGCAGCGACCCCAGATGGCCCGGCCTTGTCTGATGGTGATCCTGCAAAACAAGAGACATGGCGTGAGAAAGAGAAAGTCTTCTCTCTGTAGCCCCAAACCCTTTAAACTGCCTTACAGCTTATCAAGATATGTGAGTTGAAGGTAAAAGTTTTCCCTTTAGTATGGTGGATTACCTAGAAGTGTTTTTTTTAAATGTCTTTTATCACAAACATGTATCAAAACAGGTACAGTGAATAAACACCCCGGGAAACATATTTCCCAACAATCAACTATACAGTCTGTATAGATTTATCCCCTTTTTTACTCCCCCAGAAGATCTTTTATCACAGTGAATTTCATTGCCCTTTAACTTTTTCAAGCCTCTGAACTTGCATAGAAGCCTAAAAGCTTTGAACTATATAGTTCACATTCAATTTCATGGACCACTGCCTTTTAAAGTCTATTGATTGGCAAGTCCAGGCACTTTCAAAGGAATGATTGCCGTTATTTATTTATATAGCTCTACAGAGATCCACTAACTCTGATATGCTTCCACATTTGAGCAGCTGTTCTTTCTCACCAAAGTTTTATTTAAAGAGGTTGTCTCTTTGTTCTGAAGAGCTTCCTAGAAAGAGCAGGTGTGGTGGCAGCACTCAGACAGAGCCCCTGGGCTACTGAGAGAAGATTTCCACTCTCAGAGATCTTTCACCCTGACATGATGAAATACAGTTTAAATGTTTTAAAAGCTAGAGATGGGAAGACAGGCCAATTGACCCCCACCTCCCCTGAAGGACTCCCCTCAGCACCTTGGAGGCAAGTGGAGGGAGGATACTGACTGCCTTGCCATCCTTTGGAGTGCCAGCCACCAGGTCCCCATTTAGGATGACTTGCACCAATTAATACCAGTGGGACGAGCAACTCGGGGTGCTGGAGCATCCCAGGAGGTTGGTGAATCAGGCCTCCTGCCAATAATGATATTTAAATCAGATTTGATGAGATGTTTGCATGTTTACACCAGGTCTGGAAGGGAACCGCATTGGGGCCAAGGGGAACCTTCTGTGCGCCGGAGCGCGTCAATCCCATTTTTTGCCTCATGCCTGATTCTCCGGGCTATTGTAATTCTGGCCACTGGCTAGCAGCCCTGGTGAATCACTCCGCCCCCACCCCCCGATCTCTCCTCAGAAGAAAGAGCTGGCCTTCCTGACCTCCTGGAAGCTCCAATAGATCATGTAATGCAAAGTATTCACATTGTCACCTGCGTCCGTCGAGGAAGACCAGGATGCATAAAAGTTTGCTGTCACCATGACCTTGACAGTCACTGGCAGGGCTACCTTTGCCCTCATCTAAGACTTGAGGTCAATTTGTAGGAGGTTGCACAGTTCAATTACCACCTCCTTGTTGAAGCTCGAATCACCTTAGGTATATCCCAGGTAAGGTGGAACGAGGAGAAGTAAGCTATTGGTTAGTACAGTCAGCTGTGGAGAATCCAACTCCTCCTTCCTCTTCGCAGCACTTCCCCTTTCTGCAACCTTTACTCCATTTTTATAGTCATGTTGCAGACTAAGAGGGAATGAATCACTTTGGGAGCAGGGATTTTAAGACCAAAAACTTGTGTACCAAGTAATCCACCTCCAGTGCAGTGCTGTGTACATGCAAAGCAAATGAGTTATTCGGACAAAAATCAAAATGCATTAACCTGATCTGTTTGTTTATAATTTAAATTATATATAGCATCTACTTAAGCCAGCAACAGACAAAAACATATCTTTTTAAAGGAGAGCTATCAACCACTACAAAAACAATGTATTCATCAAATGATATGATTTCAACTATGATTTTTTATAAGCAATTCTCAGAATATGGATGCTGCTGGCAAGGTTAGTGTTTTTCATCCAGAAAGATGGCACTGGGACTCATTCATAAAACGCTGGAGTCATATGGTGAATTCACTCCTGTAAGGCTGTGAGGGATGAAGTTACCAGGGGCGTCATTCTCCGACCCCCCGCCGGGTTGGAGAATGGCCGGGGGCTGCCGTGAATCCCGCCCCCGCCGGTTGCCGAAGTCTCCGGCACCGGAGATTCGGCGGGGGCGGGAATCGGGCCGCGCCAGTTGGCGGGCCCCCCCGCTCGATTCTCCGGCCCGAATGGGCCGAAGTCCCGCCGATAAATTGCCTGTCCCGCCGGCGTGGATTAAACCACCTTTTGAACGGCGGGACAAGGCGGCGTGGGCGGGCTCCGGGGTCCTGGGGGGGGGGGGCGCGGGGCAATCTGGCCCCGGGGGGTGCCCCCACGGTGGCCTGGCCCGCGATCGGGGCCCACCGACCCGCGGGCGGGCCTGTGCCGTGGGGGCACTCTTTCCCTTCCGCCTCCGCCACGGTCTCCACCATTGGGGAGGCGGAAGAGACTCCCTCCACTGCGCATGGGCGGGAAACTGTCAGCGGCCGCTGACGCTCCCGCACATGCGCCGCCCGGGGATGTCATTTCCGCGCCAGCTGGCAGGGCAACAAAGGCCGTTTCTGCCAGCTGGCGGGGCGGAAATTCCTCCGCCGCCGGCCTAGCCCCTCAATGTTGGGGCTCGGCCCCCTTTGGGGCGGCGCGAAGCCCGTCTGATTGGCGCCGTTTTGGGCGCCAGTCGGCGGACATCGCGCCGTTTCCGGAGAATTTCGCCCCAGATGTTGGCCCACTAGTGTTTTTTTTGACTTAGGTGCACAAAATTTATTCCAAAAATAATTTCTCTGTCAGGATTGCATGATGCAGATGTGCATATACATGATCAAGGCAACTCTTAATTATTCTCTTTAATCCCAGCTGCACACACAAAAACGCACTCCCTCCCAATTGAACTTCACAGCATCATTGTGACACTCATCAGGAGCCAATCAAAACATTTTAATATGCCACATACAAACGCTCAGCCTCAGTGGTAAATTAGGATACAATAGAAAGGCACAGAGTACAAAAGGAAGCACAGGTTGACACTTATACAGCAGCCATCCAGTCCTACTGCTATATATTCTTTCATTCACATTGATCATTTGAAAATTTTTTGAAATTAAATGATGGCACAGTGGTTAGCACTGCAGTCTCACAGCACAAGGGACCCGGGTTCAATTCCAACCTTGGGTGACTGTCTGTGTGGAGTTTACACTTTCTCCCCGAATCTGCATGGATTTCCTCCGGGTGCTCTGGTTTTCTGCCACAGTCCAAGGATGTGCAGGTTAGGTGGATTGGCCATGCTTAATTGCTCCTTATTGTTAGGTGGGGGTTATGGGGTTGCGAGGGAGTGGGGCAAGATAGGGTGCTCTGTCAGAGGGCTGGTGCAGACATGATAGGCCGAATGGCCTCCTTCTGCACTGTAGGAATTCTATGATTCTATGATTCTGTAATCTACATTGGAAACAGGGCCCAAGAACAAAACTAACCATATACAATTAGTATAAAGTGAAAGCACCAAAAATCCTGCAAGACAATCACAGCCTTAAAGATATGTCACTGAAGCAAAACCAAACACAGCCACATTAAATTTTAAATACTATGCAAGGGCTTCAGGCCTGAAAATCTATCAATGTACACACATGGTACAAATTACTGATTCATTCACTTCTGACAATATTACATATATAATATCAATGGATGTGAAAAATGTCTGAAGGAATATTTTGAAAGGAAAAAGACAATAATTCAACTGAGGAAATAAATTAACATGTATATTAATTCATGGCTGTGAAGGAAATTAATACAAGTCTGCAATGTTTAGCTGCACCTGTCCCAAGCATTAATGAACATCCGTGTGAATTCTGTATAGTTTCTGCTCTTCAAATTTCTATTATAAAACAGATACATTTTGCCTTTGATTATCAAAGCTAAAATAACATTTGCATAAAGTTGTCACATTCAGATGACTTTACTTTCTGTATTTATTGACTATTCTATGATTCAGAAATACCGGCCCAGATTTTTCGATGGTAATGACAGGGAAACTGTTCGTGTTCACCGACATTACTCCACTCAAAGTGACCGCAACTTCAGGAGTCTGCACACCCACAGAATAGCATAGAAATTAAGAGGTCCCTTTCAGTAATTCTCCAGAGGGTCTACTGTTAAGGTCCCCTTTGTAAACCCAAAGACATCAGTGAATTGACAAAATCTTCCATTTTTACACTTTGCCTCGCTGTAAAAAACGCATGAAAAGGTAACAATTTATGGAATGGGGAGCAGCTGGATTTTGATTGGTGTACTATGTGCAGAATTGCTGCTGAACATCTTCACTGACCCTGAAAAGTTCATTTTCAAAAATAAAGTCGGGAAACCCGCGGCGAGCGTGGGCTGCCGGCAGAAAAATGTGAATCGCAACGACCGGAGAACTTCGGCCAGGATCTTTGTGTGTAGTTTTCTTTAAGGTCAGCAGTGGCTGCTGTTGCTTTATGACTGACTGCAAAATACAACCCGTTTTTTTAACCCACAGACTATTTTGAAGTTTACTCAAATGGAAGTACCAAAGGTAGATTTCCATTCCATTGCACTGCCATGGGAATAGAAATGTAAATATGAATATACATAAATATATGAGTGCAAGTGTGTGAAAATGGAGCACCTTGTCTGCATGGCTGCTTTGGTACTGTTAAAGCAATGAAATTGAGTGTGGAGAAATTATGGTCAACAGAACATGGTGACAGAAGAAAGGTGGAGCAGCTTTAACCCTAGTTTCCCATTATAATTTTGACCAAAATAATTCAGGCTGGGCTGAGATTCAAGTGAACATTAGCTTTGTAAGGGTCCTTCCCGTTTATTCCCTTATTTCCCGTTTCTTTTATTTTGCCATTCTTATTTTGATCCTTTGATGATTATCGGACATGTCGCTTTAAGGCAAGCAGCCTGTATCTTTAATTCAGGAAGAAGAATCCAGAAGTTACAAGGGAGAACATTCTGCTAGTCTGGGCTGGTGTAAACAAAAGCTGCAGACTTGTCCGAACCAGTGTGAGAGATCGGGTTGAGACTCGGTTTGATTGATTGGATGGTTGCCAATGAATTGGCCCAAAAGGTTGGGTTCTACCTGGCAACATTTGGTGATTAGATCCTGTTCCACTGGAATGCTTTTCAAAGTCCCACGGTTTTAGTTTTGATTCTGGCAACACGGAGACAATACTCTACTAACCCTCTCCAGCAAGGCTGATGTGAACCGACTATCTCTCTCTCCAGAAAGCCTGCTGTGAGTGCTGTATTTCTGAAACTACAGCAGCCTGAATACAAACCATGAACTGAAAGAAATGTTTGAAGGGAAGGAAGGTCCCAGGGAAAGTGTGAGTACTGCATTTCTAAACTGCAGGGAACCTGAAGGAATGAATGAATCAACGGAGAAGACTATCCAGGATACAGAATCTTTAACCTTCAAGCTTGCTGTGAAGAAAGGTGCGCAAAAAAAATTATCTGGAACAAAGGTTATTTTTCCTTTCACTTGTGATTTTTACCCCTTCCCACCCCTCTGCATTTTTCTGTCTTGTGTGTGTGTGTGTGTAGAGGGTAGGGACAAGTTAAAGTGAGATTCAGGTATTAGTTAATAGTAAACCAGTTGTATTTGCTGCATATTTCATTACAGTTCTTGTTATAGATAAACAATAATTGTGTTTATCTTTACAAACCTGGTGACTGTAATTCTTGGGCAGCCAAGGGCCAAAGACTTCAGATATTTTTATGAGAATAATTGTTTAATTCACTTGTGTTGTGACTCCGGGGCACTTGGGGCTGGAATTGACTGTCTATTAGCCCAGGGTATCAAAACAGCTTGCACAGCCTTTCTCTTATTCTGATTAAGAGAGTCAACCAGTTCAGATTTCAGGTGGTGTTTCTTCACTATCTTAGGCAAGTATATTGCAAAGAAATTCCTTAGAGAGTTTTTTTTAAATTATAGAACTGAAAATGCATATGAAATAGCAGGATTTTCAATAAGCTGCTTTTGTTATCTTTGAAGTCTGTGGCAAACTCTGAACTAATCCCACAAGTAGGTAATTTTGAATTCATCACACCAAACATCTAGGCAGTAAGATGAACAGCTGTAATGGGAGACTGACAAGATGTGGCAGCTGCTGCCTCTGCCAGAGATTGAACACTTGTACCAGGCGACTATAGAGTGAGCTGCTGCTCAGATTGTAATGCAAATTGAAACCATGTAACATCCAGTAGATGGACTGAAATACGGTGCAGCCGAGTTTCAGACTGTGGTAATTGCAGTCTTTACAGTTTTCTATAAGTAAAATGATTAATTACAATAATGATGTGCTTAATAATATGTATCAGTGATTAGAGGTAGTAACATTCCAAACTGCATATCAAACTCACTGATAAAGGTGCTGGGACACGCAACACCTTCAACCTTACAAATAGCTGAATGGTAATGCTATGCTTATTTCCTTTAAAGGATCAACATTTTGCTGGTGAAACACAATTTTTCGGAGTAAGCAAACCTCAACTTGTGACATTAATGGTTTTAATGCTGGGAATAGCTGTTGGCAAAAAGATTTATTCTTGCAGCAAATGAGCTCCAAGGCAGTAAGGTTTACTGAACTTCCAAAATCAATAACACGTCCTTGCCTAATAAGCAGATTCCAAGATCATCCGGTATTGATGAGCTCTGGTTTTAGAAGTAAGTGAGCAATCTTTGAAATACAAGGGGGGCGATTCTCCGAATCCCGCGGCGGGCCGGAGAATCACCGCAACCGCGCCACGATGCCCCGACGACGGCGCGCGATTCTCCGAGGTGCGGAGAATCGGCGCCATTTGCGCCGGTGTGGTTGGCACGGCGCCGGCCGCTGGAAGCAGCGGGGCCGCCGATTCTCCTGCCCGAATGGGCCGAGCGGCTGCGTGGTACGACAGAGTCCCGCCGGCAGTGACGGGAACTCTGCGCGAACGGTTGGGGGCGGGGGGGGCGGGCTGGGGGGGGGGGGGGGAGCGCTCCTTCACCGGGGGGGGGGGGGGCCCTCCGATGGGGTCTGGCATGCGATCGGGGTCCAGCGATTGGCGGGCCAGCCTCTCCTCCCCGGGCCTACTTTCCTGCGCGGCCGGCCCCTGAACACCGATGCCATGTTGAGTCGGGGCCGGCGCGCGGAAGAAGTTCCCGCGTATGCGCATGTTGGCACGGCCCAACTGCGCATGCGCGGGTTGGCGCGGCACCCATTTGGCGCCGAGAAGGGAGGCTGGAGCAGTGTCAACCGCTCCAGCACCGTGCTGGCGTTCACGACGGCACAAACACTTGGGCTCCATTTGGGAGAATCGTCCCCAAGAAGTATGCTACAGTGCAGGTTTCCAACTGAAATACAGGCCAGAACTTGCTGTCAAAATAATGATGAGGTTAACGATGCTTGTTATATATGGGTAAATAATACAGGAACATCAGGCAAGGAGCGAACGCATTGTTAAATATATAAACATTGAGGCCCGGCCCCAATAATGTTGAGCCCCATCCGCCAATGATATCGAGCCCCAACCCCCAATGATATGGAGCCCCATCCCCCAATGATATGGAGCCCCAACCCCCAATGATATGGAGCCCCAACCCCCAATTATATTGAGCCCCATCCCCCAATGATGTTCTTTATTTCTTTTTTAAAATAAATTTAGAGTACCCGATTATTATTTTTTTCCAATTAAGGGGCAATTTAGTGTGGCCAATCCATCTAACCTGCACATCTTTGGGGTGTGGGGGTGAAACCTACTCAGACAAGGGGAGAATGTGCAAACTCCACATGGACAGTGACCCAGGGCCGGGATTCGAACCCGGGTCCTCAGCGCCGCAGTCCCAGTGCTATCCACTGTGCCACATGCCGCCCTTCTCCCAATGTCATCGAGCTCCATCCCCCGATAATGTTGAGCCCTGTCCCCCAGTGGCATCGTGCCCGTCCCAAAAGACATCGAGCCCCATCTCCCAAAGATGTTGAGCCCTGACACCAATGATGTCAACTCTGTCCACATGACAGTGAGCCCCATTCCCAAAGAGGTCGAGCTCTGACCCCAATGACGTCAAGCCGCGTGCCCCAAAGACATTGAGCCCTGCCCTCATGAGGTTGAGCTTTGTACCCAATGACGTTGGGCACCATTCCCCAATGACATTGAGCCACTATCCTCAATGACGTGAGCCCTGTCCCCAATGACATCGAGTCGCATCCCCAAAGAGGTCGAGCTCCATCCCCAATGACGTCGAGCACCACCCCGAATGACGTCAATGCCCTCCTGACTCTGTCCATCCTCAGCTCACACAATACAAGGCACAGGAACCCATAATCACTGCTTGACAGCTCTCAGCTGGCTTCCTGGCTGCTGCTGCTGGGTACCTGGTCTGGCCTCTGGTCCCTCTTACCCTCGCCGCTCAGTCCGTTTGCGGCCCAGCCCAGCCCAGCCCAGCCCATCCCAGTCCTCTCAATCTCAGCCTTGCTGCCTGACTGGCCTCTGGCTCTGAACGAGTTGCCTCGTTCTCGCTGGCTTCTGTTCCTCGATTCCCGAAGACACAATGCCGTTGTTTGCCTACCCATCTTTGCACATCCTGAATGCTGCTCTGCTTGCCCGTCAACTCTCACTCGGGTGACCTGGCCTTGAGCCTCTACCCTCAACAATCATGTGTGCTCCTGGCCTGCTGTTGCTGACTATCTGGTCTGGTGGCCTGTTTTTATTTGGCTGGCTGGTTGGTTGGTTGCCCTCCCTCCCTCCTCAGCTCTAGACCTGAAGGTCGAGAGTGACCTTGCTGCTCCCCTAAATGGCCTTTGACCAGCACCACCTTGCCTCGCTAAAGGCTTCGCAGGCTCGTACCCCAATGTTAGGTCGGCGATCTCACTTTTGCCTCAGGCTGCCCGTCAGAAACCTGGCTGCTGCTTTGCACCTTTACTCAATGACAGTTTAGAAACTTTACACCAATTCATGAGATCTATGTCTGAACTGCTCAAAGTCCCCAACACCTCTCAATGCCTGGCAAATCATTTTCCTCCTCTAAAGGGGAGACCATGAATCAGAGCCCAGTGTTGTTCTGCATTACCTACTGATAGGCTTTTCATTGAAAGTCCGTCTCTGTCTTTGGTATTGAAAGTTATCTATTGCAAGTGTAAGAGTTAACTTTGAATTTTACAGAGTGTTTTTAAAAAGTCAGATTTTAAATTTTCTTTGTCTTGCTTTACATGTTGCCGAATCCAATCTTTCTTTCCGTCTCTTTGCTTCTCTTTTTGTACTTTATTCATCCCCTCCCCCATGGATTACTTCACACTAATTATCATTCCTTCCTCTGTGTCTGTTTCCATCACTATTAGCTCAGGCGACATGTTTGTGCCCTGTTCACACAGGCTCCATGTCAGATGCCCCATTTCCCTCGCTGCACCATTGTGAAATTTCACTTTCAGAAACTTCTTGGGCAACAGTTTTGAGCTGAGGGGTGCTAGGGCAAGCCTATCTAATGGCAGATGCTGAAACTCAAAAAGGCATAAGAATATGTTCAAACCAAGGAGAAATAATAAGGATTGGATGTTTTGGGAATATTCACCCCCCATTGCTGCAGTAATCTCCGCATGGAACAACTGGTAAGAGGGCAGCTGCATACAATAAACAAGAATACTCAAGGATGATTTTAGTGCACGTTGTCCTGTGAGAATTGAACGGTCAGGTTCTTTGCTGGCTGCCATTTTTATTGCCGCTCTTTTAGTCAGCCATGTCTTCCAGAAGAGTGAGAGCTTCATGAATGCATGCAAGTAAAATCTTGTGGAATTTGTGTCTCAGGGTCACTGAAAGAGGGATACTGGTCAGCACACAACACTGAGTCGATTGTCATTTTAAACTCACCACAGATTCTTACTGAGCCATCTGGCTTGATAACTGGAACAATAGGGGTTGCCCAACCGCTTGTTGTCCCACTCTCGATCACTCCATTTTTGATCAATTTGTTAAGTTCCCCTTTGAATTTTGGTTTGTTAGCATTAGGCATAGTTATTGCCTTTGAACATTTAGGGGGGGCATTTCACAGCTACAGGGCAAGTTAATTGCTCAGCAATTCAAGTCCTATGTCGCTTGCTGCATTTGGGTGAGGGCTGCAATGTTAGGTGTACCTCCCCAACCAATCTTGCTCTGCTCCTTGGCATTATCTGCTGTCTTGCTATGCAAACAGAGAGATGAGAGTTGAATTGCCCATGATTAGTCAGCAAGTCTTGTTATAGCATGTGGCCACTCAGAATGGTAGAAAGTGAAAAAGTATTTTTTTCATCAATTAATTCCTCTGCTTCCAGGGGAGTTAGTGAGTGGCTGTGGGAAAATTCATTTGAGATGTTTGGCCTCATTGAGTGTATTGGATGCAAAGCTCAGGACGTAGCAAGGAGCTGTCAAACCTGATAAGACAGTTGAGTCTGTTTTAGCTACCCTACGGTTTGTTCAATAATCATCTTGGTGGTCCCTTGATTTTGCTCCTCCCTGTGTTGCTCAGCATGGTGGTTTGCAGAAAATTGGTGTAACCCTTACCGCATACTGGCATGAAGCTGGATGTATGCTGATTGTACAGCGAAGAGCTTGAAGTGACAGTGGCACCATGGGAGGAGTTCCAGTTGCAGAAGTGCTAAGATGTGAGAAATAAATGATGTGAAGAATACAAAGCAAGAGGTTTATAATTGAGAAAAGGTTATGTACTAAAAGAAACTTCCAGTTGAAGGTTATGTACTAAAAGAAACTTCCAGTTGACATTAGTAGCTCCATTAATTTAATAAGACCCAATGTTTAATATCATCCCTTGAAGTCCCTGTTCAGGCACTGACATTGTCTCCTAGGCCCAGTTTATGCTGACCTGGAAGTTTCTTTTTGTACAAAGAGTATCGAACACGTCGGGCAGGATGTTCTGGCTTCGCCTGTTGCTGGGACTATCCAGTCCCGCTGAAAGTCAATGGAAGTTTGGCTGGACCGCTGAATCTCCCGCAAGGGGTCCCGCCACGACAAGGTCAGAAAATCCCAGTCGTAGAATAGAGTTCAATGTGGAAACAAAAGCCATGGAGTCCATTAACAAACACTTTGGTGCAGCAAGAAGCGACTTTCAGATCTTTCTGCATTGCTAAACTAAAATGGGCGAAATGGCCTTCCTTATCCTTAAATATTTTGAGACCTTGTGCGTCTCAAGACCTGCACCTGTAGTCTGCCAACTCTGGGCTAGTTACTGGATGTCAGCCTCAAAACAACATTGTTGAATGTGGGGCGGAATGGTCCTGGCCCACCAGCAGTGGGAAGCTTGGCGGGTGGGGGAATTAATTTGAATAAAATAAATAAATAATCTTTAATGTCACAAGTAGGCTTACTTTAGCAATGCAATGAAGGTACTGTGAAAAGCCCCTGGTCAGGCCGTAAATCAGTTTCCCAATGGTGTGAAGGACTTTAGCGATTAAGTTCTTGCGACTTTAAAGATGATTGAGCTTCCCAATGGACAATGTCGGGAAGCTCTTTTGGATGCATCAGTGTATTAGGCATGATCATGAAAAGACCAGTTCACCAGAATTAAGTCACCCAACAGCAAGAAATTGGAATGTTCACGTAACTGCACATAAGGGGTGTGCATCTGGTGAGGTTGACTTCTTCTGTGATGAATGGTGAGTTGCCACTGCATTGCCATCTTTCGGGAATGTCGGTAAATTCCAGCTTATTCTTGAGACCGAGTGGTGGCAGTGCATCTTGTGTGGAGGATGACCAAAGAGGAAAGAAGGGAGGAATGGTTAGCAGGGTAGGATGGAGCAGCGGCTAAGCAACGATGGGAGGGATAGTTCAGGATGTCCAGGCGCCATTTATATATGGCGCCCGGACCTTCCCATGAGCTCACAATGTGAATGGTAAATTCCTGCCTGCCGCTGCCATGAGTTTTGCCATGCTCTGCACGGATGCATATTTAATGAGCTGAACAGCATAAAATCCCATGTGGCTAGCTGCCCCCCACTCCCTCACACACACCCTGCCCGCCCCCCCCCCCCCGATGTGGAAATCACTCTCTCTTCCAGGCCCGCCACCAAACTTAGACTCCAGAATGGAGGATTCTGGCCGTGAATGCAATTTAATTCAGGATATGGACTTTGTTCTTAAAACTGTATTGCACACACACACAGAACTGTGCTCCTCTGAACATAACTGCCATTGTAAAGTTTTAATAATGTTTAATGTTGCCCACAGCAGGCCTGGTGTTAGTGGACAACAGCTGGTTGCTGACAGGCAAGACTGACGCAGGTAATTTATTTCTTCAAAAAATATTTTATTTTTTCAGCCAAGATTTTGTTGAGTTTATAGAATGATGTGATGAAGATTAAACATTTTTGCATTCTTTGTTTAACTCCATATGTTATATTAAAAATCAGTTTATGTGTCGTCTAGTACAGTGCTGTCCAATGCATCGGCTATGAGTCATATGTGGCCAGTTGAGAATCCATGCGGCTAATCGCATAAATGAGCAATAGACATCATTGTTGTTTGCGTGATCCTGATGTTAATATTTACATTTATATCCACACGTACTTCAAATTCTTACTCTGTTGGTTGATAAAAGACTGAGGAGAATGAATGACTATTGTTTAATCATCGTGAATGTTTACTCTACTGGTTACTGAATAGCGCTAGATTTTTTTAAAAAATAAGCCTCCATGTGAAGTACATTTGAGTCTATCTAAGACAACTGAAATTAGTGCCTGTCGTGTTGCCATAGTTACTGTGAATAATCAGCAATTTCTTTTTAACAACCCTGGCTTAGTAATTTAACTCCAAATTATTTACTATTTCCTCTTATGGAAGGAGTTAACTAATTTTAATAACTATCATAAAAATAACTCTGTTATTGTAGCTGTTTGGTTAATGTTAAATAAAAATTGTCAGTCAAAATCATGTGTGGCTTGTTCTGCTATCTTTTTTAAGATTCAATGTGCCTGTGGGAACATGGCCATAAAAACAGTAGCTAAAATATACCAAAGAAAAAAAATCTGATGATGGTTATTTGGTACACCATAAATGTAGATAAATAAGGAAACAAATGCATTATCCCTGGAACTTAGGCAAGTAACACTCACACATCAAGCCAGTCTGACATATGCAATCCAAAATATAGTATGCTTATTTAACTTATAAATTTACCATTTGAAAAGTAGAGACTACCAATTCTGCAAGGCTATACCTATGTCCTAATAAAAAGGGGGGGGAAATCATCCAAAGCCATATTTGGCCTTTAGCAATTTTCCCATAACTGGGACAACTTAAATAAGGATTGAAGCTCCCCTACCTTTTGTCAAAGATATAAAACCACCAATTGCTCATGAGGGAATGGTAAACACATTGTGGCTCATTCATTAAGTATGGGCACATGTGAACAGATACACATAATAAAAGCTCAGGAGACCCGAGAAGGTAAGTTCAAGCAAAGTTTAATTTAGCAACAAACGTAAAGGCCACATCGCAGCTTACAGTCCAAAGGTCCCAACTAGACTACCGAGCAGACGGATCCCAGCCTGGGCTGACTTTTATAAAGGGTGTTTTTCGAGCTCCAGTCACTAGTGGGGGAGCTCGTATTCCACCAGTCCCACAGGGAGATCAATTAGAGTGTCCCCTGGGTCTTATGAGGGTGTTATGCCGTGGGCAACTCAGCAGTAAATTCCAGCCTCACTTGACCCGGAGTCACAACACAATTGAATTAACCAATAATTCTTTGAAAAATACCCAACGGCTTTGTCCCTTGGCTGTTCAATAATTGCAGTCACTAGGCTTGTGACTTTAAACACAATTACTGTTTATTTTATTTATTTATTTTTATTCATTTATGGGATGTGGACGTCGCTGGTTAGGCCTAGTTGCCCTTCAGAAGGTGGTGATGAGTTGCTGTCTTGAACCGTTGCAGAACTTCAGGTGTAGGCACACCCACTATGCTGTTAGGGAGGGAGTTCCATGATTTTGCCTCAGCGAAAACAATGCAGTAAGTACAACTGGCTAACCATTATCTAAATTTTAAGCCCCCCACCTTAACTTGCCCTACCCTCTAGACACACACACACACACGACAGATAAACACAGCGGGAAAGAGAAGGAAGAGAAGGGGAAAATAATCTTTGTTTCATTGGTTGTCTTTAAGCACACTGCCTCTTAAACCAGGCTTTCAGGTCAAGGTTTCTGCTTTCCAGTCTATAATGGTTTTCACTGGAAATTCATTCAGGCCCCTGCAGTTTCTGAAATGCAGCAAATCACAGCCTCTCTGGAGAGAAAGAGAGAGGGGGGGGAGAGAGAGAGTGAGAGAAGAAGAACAGATCCTTCACTTGAGTGTCCTGAATTCAAACTGAACTCCTTGGGTCTCTGAAAATTATTGCACTTGAGTAGGGCCCAATCACCACCTGTAACCAGGCAGAATACGGCCTTTTGGCCAATTTATTGGCTACCAGCCAACCTAACAAACCAAATCCCACCCCATCTCTCAGATGCCAGAAAGTCTGAGTTTCTCTGTCCAAAGCTAGTAGAGTGGTCTCTGTTGTAACTTTTGAATTCCTTTCTTCCCCTGCGTAACTTAAAGGTATATATACATTTAGCATCCATGGATCAAACTGATATTAGCAAACATAAAGAACGGGGAAGTAAGGGAATCATCAGGAAGGACGATTGGACATATCAGAGCTGCAGAGAGCTGTCTGTCTGTGTACTGTTCAAAGTAAAAATGAAACTAAAACTGGATCGCATGACACACTTCTTTTCAGTGAAACCATGCTGGAATCCCTGAAATGCATATTATCGCACCTTCAATTGACATAGAAATAGCCTTCAGACTTGGTGAGCAGGAGTCAGCTGGCTCCCTTTTGTAACCCCTTGGTTTGTCATAATAAAGGCTTAAAAAAATTATTTTCCTTTCAAAAGTCTTTCCAAAACAAATGTCTTCATTTGTTAATGAGGGGCCAATCAGGTTTTTTTAGTGACTAACCTGAGAAAAAAATACGTGAAAGACACACACACGCATAGATCTCAGGGGCGGGATTCTCCGACCCCCTGCCAGGTCGGAGAATCGCCGGGGGCTGGCGTGAATCCCGCCCCCGCTGGTTGCCGAATTCTCCGGCACCGGATATTCGGCGGGGGCGGGAATCGCGGCACGCCGGTTGGCGCCCCCCCCCCCCCCGGCGATTCTCCGGCCCGGATGGGCTGAAGTCCCGCTGCTGGAATGCCTGTCCCGCCGGCGTGGATTAAACCACCTCTCTTACCGGCGGGACAAGGCGGCGCGGGTGGGCTCCGGGGTCCTGGGGGGGGGTGCGGGGCGATCTGTTTAGTTGGTTTCCGGTAGAATTCTGGGGTTTACTTTGTCAGGTCTGTACTCTGTTGAAGATATTCTTTTTATTCCAGAGAGAGAGAGAGAAATCTGATCTGCTCTTTTCTTGCTCTAATATTTATTTCCCCTCCTACTTGTTATTTTTCTCGCTGCATGGCTGAACTGGTTTTGAAACTCCTGTCTGTGTATATTTCTATTTAAAGTTGATAAGTCACCAGGATTGGATGGGATGCATTTGAGGATGCCGAGGGAAAGAAGGGTGAAAACTGTGGGAATACGGTCCTTAATCTATCCAAACTTCCTTAGATGCAGGAATGGTGCCAATGGGCTGAAGAATTGCAAAACATTCTGAGCAGGATTTTCTTGCCATTCATACTGGTCTTACCACCAACCGTGCACACTTACCACAGGTTTAGCAGCAGCGAGGGATGCGTGACAATGGCAGAACCAGTAGCTCACACCACCGGTCACTGGCGAGCCGCCCTCTGCTGCTGCAGAACACACCATAGAGGAGGAGGAAAGTCCCATGTCCTATCATTGTTTAAAAAAGGGTGCAAGGATAGGCCCAGCAATTATAGGCCAGTCAGTTTAACCTCAATGCTGGGAATTCATTTAGAAATGATAATCCAGGACAACACTAGCAAGGCATAGTCAGGTGAGTGAAATGGTAAAAGGTGGCAGACAGAATTCAACTTGGCAAAGTACAAACTGATACGTTTTGGTAAGAAGGTTGAGGAAAGACAATATAAACTAAAGGTCACATTTCTAAAGTCGATTCAGGAATAGAAAGAACTGGAGCATGTGTGCAAAAATTGTTGATGGTGGCAGGTCAGGTTGAGAAGGTGTTGAAAAAGCCAAAAAGCATCCTGAAGTTTGGACGTAAAGTCATATGTGTACAAAAGAAAGGAAGTGATGATGAACATTTATAAAACACTGGTTCGGCATCTATTATTGTGCCAAGTTCTGGGCACCACATTTTAGGAAGAACGTGAAGACTTTAAATGGGATACAAAAGATTGATGGGACTAGTTATCGAGACGACAGACTTCAGTTATGTCAATAGACTGACAAAGCTGAGACTGGTCTTCTTAGAGAAGAAAATGTGAAGAGGAGATTTGGCAGATGTACTCAAATCCATGAAGGGAACAGAGTAGTTTGAGAGAAATTGTTCCAATTGGCAGAAGGCTCATGAACCAAAGAACACACATTTTAAGTTTATTTTTATTCCTTCACAGGATGTGGGTGTCACTGGTTCAGCCAACACATCCATAATTGTCCTTGAGAAGGTGGTGTTGAGCAGGCTTCTTGAACTGTTGAAGTTCAACTGGTGTCGGGTAACCCATGGTGTTATTAGGGAGGGATTTTGACTCAGTGAAAGTGATGGAACAGCAATATAGAGCAGGATTTTCCCATCTGTGCTGTAAGGGCGGTGTGGGGTGGGAAAGACGGCTGGCGGGGTTTTACGCCGTATTTGTGCACTACTCACTGAATTAATAATGCGCGCATGGGTAACACATTGAATCGGAGGGCAGGCAGCTCAGCTCATTGTTTCCTCACTTCATGTGCCATATTTAAAGTGCAGCCGCGCACAGCGATCTCACTGCCTGCTGTGCATGATTTTCTCCATTGAAAACATGGCCCCAAAAAGCAAGAAGACAACAGACCCAAGGTTTAATAGTGTGTCACCGTTGTGCTGTCCGCTCCCCCCGTTCTGGCTGTAGGAGGTCCAACAACATCAGCACTCCGACTTGGCACGAGATGGCAGAGATGGTCAGGACCAATACTTTAAGATGTTAATCTTTTAGATTCCTATAGTCTGCTCCACCAATGGGTGGGTGGCAGAATGAGCTTCATCTACTCTCTGATACATCTTTGGTGTTATCAGCCATGTTCTTTGAGCATGCCCTGGTTCCTATGTGGCCCATCAAACATATCCGGAATCTTACTCAAGATGTGATGTGGAGATGCCGGCGCTGGACTGGGTGGGCACAGTAAAAAGTTTCACAACACCAGGTTTATTTGAAATCACAAGCTTTCAGAGCTTCATCAGGTTCACAAACACAGCATGTATAGGAGAGACACAATTGCAATTAAAGATTGGAATGTGAAGAATGGTTGAAATCTGAGTCTTTACAGGTAACCAAGTCTTTACAGATACAAACAATGTGAGTGGAGTAAAGGATAATCACAGATAATCGAGGTGTGAATTGTCTCAACCAGGACAGTCAGTAGAACTCTGCAATCCCGGGCAGTATGGTGGGGGTTACATGAAAAGTGACATGAACCCGAGATCACGGTTGAGGCCGTCCTCATGCGTGGGGAACTTGGATCCAAGTTTCTGCTCAGCGATTCTGCGTTGGCGCATGTCTTGAAGGCCGCCTTGGAGAATGTTTACTCAAAGATCGGAGTCTGAATGTCTTTGACTGCTGAAGTGTTCCCCGATTGGAAGGGAACACTCCTGCCTGGCGATTGTTGAAACCAACAAAAGATGACCAAAAAATAATAAAGATGGAGAAGATAAACCATGAGGGTAAACTAACAAGTATTATATAAATTGACAGAAAGAGCTTGTTTAAATGTATAAAAATGAAGAGAGAAGCCTAAGTGAATGTAGGCCCTTAAAGAATGGCACTGGGGAAATAATAATGGGGATGCAGAAAATGGCAGAGGAGTTAAACAAATATTTTGCATCAGTCTTCACAGTGGGGGACACGAATAATATTCCAAAAATATTTCATAATTAAGGGGCAGAAGGAGGGAGGAAATGAGTGCAATAAAATCACCAGGGAAAAAGTACTCGGGAAACTAATGGAGCTAAAAGTTGATAAGTCCCCTGGATCTTATGTGTTGCATCCCAGGACATTAAAGGAACTAGCTGCAGAGATAATGGATGCACTGGTAGTAATCTCCCAAGAATCCACAATGCTACCGTGGCAGCACGGTAGCATTGTGAATAGCACAATTGCTTCACAGCTCCAGGGTCCGAGGTTCGATTCCGGCTTGGGTCACTGTCTGTGTGGAGTCTGCACATCCTCCCAGTGTGTGCGTGGGTTTCCTCCGGGTGCTCCGGTTTCCTCCCACAGTCCAAAGATGTGCAGGTTAGGTGGATTGGCCATAATAAATTGCAATTAGTGTCCAAAATTGCCCCTAGTGTTGGGTGGGGTTACTGGGTTATGGGGATAGGGTGGAGGTGTTGACCTTGGGTAGGGTGCTCTTTCCAAGAGCCGGTGCAGACTCGATGGGCCGAATGGCCTCCTTCTGCACTGTAAATTCTATGATAATCTATGAAGAATCCTTAAATTCTGGAAAAGACCCAGACAATTGAAAAACTGCCAATGCTTACTCAAAAAGGGAGGGAGACAAAAGCTATAGATAAAAATAGGTGGGAAGGCAAGTAGTGAGGATGACACAAAGAGTTAACAGAGGGATAGCGATAGGTTCGGTGAGTCCTCAGAAAAGAAACTTTGCAGATGGAATATAATGTAGGAAAATGTGATGTTATGCACTTCGGTACGAACAATAAAGGAGCTGAATATTATTCAATTGAGAAAGGCTGCTGAAAACTGCAGAACAGAGGGATTTAGGAACACTTGTGCATAGAACACAAGCGTACAGGTTCAGCAGGTAATTGGGAAGAAAAATGGAATGTTGGCCTTTATTTCAAAGGGTATGGTGTATAATAATGGCGAAGACCTGCTAAATACTGTGAACAGCTTTGGTCTCCTTCTCTAAGGAAAGATATACTGGCATGAGAGGCAGTCCAGAAAAGGTTCACTGGGTTGACCCTGGGTATGGAGGGATTTTCTTATGAGGAGAAGTCAAGTAGGTTGGAACTGTAATCATTGGAGTTTGGAAGAATGAGAGGTGAACATATTGACACATATAGGATTTTCAGGGGTCTTGATAGGGTAGATGCTGAGAGGATGTTTCCTCCTGTGATAAAGTCTAGGACCAGAGGGCATAATCTCAGAGTAGGGGCGGCACGGTGGTGCAGTGGTTAGCACTGCTGCATCACGGCGCTGAGGACCCCGGGTCTGATCCTGCCCCTGGGTCCGTGTGGAGTTTGCACATTCTCCCCGTGTCTGCATAGGTCGTACCCTAACAACTCTAATATGTGCAGGAAAAGCATACCTGTTAGTGATCGACTATTTCTCTAACTTTCCAGAAGTGGTACAAATAGCAAACTCATCAACTAGGTGTGTAATCAGACATAGCAAAGACATTACCAAAGTCATAGCCCTGTGCGAACTGTCACTCAGGACAATTTGAGGTATTCCATGGCGAGCAAAAATGTCTTTGGTATGTTTGATTACACACCTAGCTGATGAATTTGTGATTTGTACCACTTCTGGAAAGTTAGAGAAATAGTCGATCACTAACAGGTATGCTTTTCTTGCCAGATAGAACAGATCCATTCCCACTTTCTGCCATGGAATGATAATTATTTCACCCATTTGCATTGGTTCTTTTTGTTGTTTGTAATTCTAAATTTAAAAAAATTAATAATCTCAGAGTAAGGAGTCGCTCATTAAAGGCAGAGATGAGGAGAAATTTATTCTCTCAGAGGGTAGTGAATTTGTGGAATTCTTTACCACAGAGAGAAGTAGAGTCTGAGTTATTAAGTGTCATTCTTTGCTAAAGTTGCAGACATCTTGTGGATTTATCATAAGACCTCTTCTGTCTCCTTTTTTGAAATGTGAGCTTCTTCACAAGTTTTTGATTTGTTGGTTCCTGTGGAATGTATGGTAAGGTTGTTCTGAGCTGTCGATTCATCAACAACTACGACGGGGATAATCCATTAATCAATGGTGCTACTATCTCGCTAAGTAACACAAGATATGGATCTTCCCCGCTGTCCATAGCTTTTTTGAGTAGCTGCTTCACAATGTGAACACCCTTTTCAGCATTCCCATTGGATTGCGAATAAAGAACACTAGAAGTAATTTATTGAAAATCATGGGCGCGATTCTCCGATCTGGAGACTAAGTGTCGACGCCGGAGTGAAAACCGGGGTGTTTTACTCCGGCGCGGAGGCCGTTCCCAGACCCCAATTCACACTCCCCCGGGGGGCTGGGAGCGGTGCCGCGTCATTTACGTGCGCCAGGCCTTGGCGCCGCGTAAACGTGGCGGCGCGTAAATGACAGGGCCGGCGCCGCGTAAATGACGTCAACCGCGCATGCGCGGGATAACCGGCGCCAACCCGCGCATGTGTGGTTGACGTCCTCCCCGCGGCCGCCCCGCAAGATGATGGCGGATCGATCTTGCGGGGCAGCGGAGGAAAGGAGGTCCTCCTTCAGAGAGGCCGGCGCGCCGATCGGTGGGCACCGATCACGTGCCAGACCCCTTTTGTGCACCCCCCAGTGCAGGAACCCCCCTCGCCCCTCCACATGCCGCCCCCCCCAGCATTCCCGCGGTGCTCACGCCGGCAGCGACCAGGTGTGGATGGCGCCGGCGTGAAGCCGTCGCTTTGGGCAGGCCGCTCTGCCCATCTCGGCCAGGGAATATCGGGAGAGCGGAGAATCGCCATTTTGGGGGTCCCGGGCGATTCTCTGGCCTGCGCCGCACAGACCTCGACGGGGCAGTTCTCGCCGCTGGGGTGAATCGCGGGAGGGCGTCAGACCAGCGTCGCAGGTAAAAATGGCACCCCAGGTGATTCTCTGAAACGGCGCGGGAGCAGAGAATCGCGCCCCAGAGCTCTGTACAAACTCTGTCCATTCATGACTGCTAAAACATGGGCCATTGCCGCTCAGGACAATTTGAGGTATTCCATGGCGAGCAAAAATGTCTTTGGTATGTTTGATTACACACCTAGCTGATGAGTTTGCTATTTGTATCACTTCTGGAAAGTTAGAGAAATACAACAAAGAACAAAGAACAAAGAAATGTACAGCACAGGAACAGGCCCTTCGGCCCTCCAAGCCCGTGCCGACCATACTGCCCGACTAAACTACAATCTTCTACACTTCCTGGTCCGTATCCTTCTATTCCCATCCTATTCATATATTTGTCAAGATGCCCCTTAAATGTCCCTATCGTTCCTGCCTCCACTACCTCCTCCGGTAGTGAGTTCCAGGCACCCACTACCCTCTGCGTAAAAAACTTGCCTCGTACATCTACTCTAAACTTTGCCCCTCTCACCTTAAACCTATGCCCCCTAGTAATTGACCCCTCTACCCTGGGGAAAAGCCTCTGACTATCCACTCTGTCTATGCCCCTCATAATTTTGTATACCTCTATCAGGTCGCCCCTCAACCTCCTTCGTTCCAGTGAGAATAGTCGATCACTAACAGGTATGCTTTTCCTGCCAGATACAACAGATCCATTCCCACTTTCTGCCATGGAATGATAATTATTTCACCCATTTGCATTGGTTCTTTTTGTTGTTTGTACTGAACTTTCTGACAAATTGCACAGTGTTCTATCATGATCTGAATGTCTTGATTGATGCCTGGTCATTTTACCATTTCTCTGGCTCTTCATTTGCATTTTTCTATGCCAAGTGCCCATCATGAATCTTCATTAGAATCATGGATCGTAAAGATTGTAGTATGACAATCCTGTTTTGCCTGAGCAAAAAAACCACTGGCTGCACTTAGCTCTGCTCTAATGTTATAATATTTGGGACAGAATCCTTTTTGCAATCCCTCAGTGAGATATTTTATTACCTTCTGTAAGGTTTCATTTTACTTGGTTTCATCCCTGATTAGTTTTGACTTCTCATCGGACACTGGAAGGGATTCTGTCACAAGATTCATGTGTACCTGCACATCCTCATCCATATGTTGTTCTTCCTTCATGTCTGTAGCTCGAGAAAGTACATCAGCTACTACGAGATGTTTACCCGGCATATAAATGAGATTGAAGACGTACCTCTGTAACTACATCATCATACATTGTATTCTCACTGGCATCCCATTTCGATTTTTCTTTACTATCGCCACAAGGTCTATGATCAGTCTCAACTAAGAATATCGGTAGGCCTTATACGTAATCATGGAATTTGTTTAATCTAATTATCAAGCCCAAGCACTCTTTTTCTATTTGAGCATATCTCCTCTCTGTGACAGTCATTGACCTTGAAGCATCGGCAATTGGAAGCCAATTTTCAACATTGTCTTGCTGCACTAACACTGCTCCCAACCCATCTTTCGACTCATCTGTCGATATTTTTGACTTCTTTGTAGGGTCAAAAAATATCAGCACTGGAACTGTTGTCAATGCTTCCTGTAACATTTGCCACTCATGCTCATGTCTGTCAGGCCACTGGAAAACAGTGTCCTTTTTGATTGTTTCCCTCAAGCATGTCATTTTTGCTGATAGATTTGGAATAAATTTTCCTACGAAATTTATCATGCCAAGCATCCTGAGGACTTTTTTTGTCTGTTGGACGTGGCATGTTTAACATTGCCTTTATCTTCTCTTGGTCAGGTTGTATACCGCCAGCAGAAAATGTCGCTCCCAAGAATGTGATTTTTTTCGACACCAAACTGGCATTTGGCTTTATTTAGTTTCAGACCATGCTTTTTGATGCTTCTCAGCACTTTGATGAACCTTTTGTCGTGCTCTTCTCTTGTTGAGCCCCAAACGATAATATTGTCTACGTAGACTCTGACACCTGGAATTCCTTCTACGTGTTCCATTGCCCTGTGGAAAATTTCAGATGCTGAAACAATACCAAATCGCATTCTGAGAAAACAGTATCATTCGAATGGAGTGTTAAAGGTGCACAATGTTGTGCTCTCCTTATCCAACTTGAGTTGCCAAAAACCCTGCGATGCAGCTAGTTTGCTGAAGCACGTCTCTCAACAATCTCTCCCGAATTTTGTCATTGCTAATCCTGAACACAATTTGATCGCAGATCATCGATGCTTGTAAAGTTGCAATTACATGTCTGAGCCTTTAATCTCAAGTCTGTTAAGAAGCTGGCGATTGATTCACCTGCCTGCTGTGTACGCGTGCGAAAAACGTACTGCCCGGACGCTTATTTTTGTTTTGGTGTGTAGTGCTGATCATCTTTTTTCACATCTTCATCAAAGTTATTTTTATCAGCTTCATTATTGAATACGGAGGTGTTAAAGCGTTCTTTTGCCTCTGGACCTGCTTCAGTGAGCAACACCGCTATTCTCCGTTCATCAGGCTGTGCCTGAAGATCTAAAGCTGCTACGTCCAGTGTGATTAACTGTCTCAAAACAGATCAATTCACATCTATATTACCAGTGACTCGAAGTTGGTGTGAAGACTTCAGACCTTCCATCATTGACTTTGATGCCTAGTAGTGTGATGAGTGGTATCTGTCAGTACTCTACGTGGTTAGTAGAAATTCTTTTTTTTCTTTCTTCTCTGTTAGTTTTGTCATTTTGGATCTTCAGAACCAATTCTTGTATCTTGTTAGATCTTTAAAACCAATTCTGGTACCATGTTACGTTCTGGTGCTTGGCCGATTGGAATAAGTGCACTAGAGTACGTCTGGTTTGTGACTAGTTAAATGTTTATTGTTAACCTTATGAAAATTATCAAAAACTACTAACAATTATAAATTATCTAAGAGCTACTACAAATGTAACTATCCACTATGACGACTATCTCCAGACTCCCTGAGGTAACAGTGCCATGTGGAAGTTCACTACTTCCACCTGCTGGTTGGAGGTCATATACATTACTATTTACATGATTGCGTATGCATATCATCACAAATGTGGCACCTCAAATTGAGCATGCAATGCCCAGGCATATTTCTACTCTGATCTCTTACTATATTTTGCTTAAATTATTTTTTTAACAGGGATAGTTGCAGGATTTAAAAGTGAGATTCAAAAGAAGACTTCAATTTTCAGGTAAATTAATTCTGACACAATCTTTTGCTTCCTACATTAGCCTTTACATATCAACACATATGAATAAACAATTATATTCATGAATGAATAAAGAAGTGTTGGTTTGAAAAAAAGAGCTTAATGGGACAACTACAGAATATTTGTTCAACAACTTTGCTAAAAAGTGCAAATGCCAAATTTGATGATACACAAACGTATATCATCTGGCATCTGCTGGATTTTAGTAGGTTTTGACACTTACTAAAATGGTAGATTTGAATGACTGTGGAGAGTATGTGAACTTCCAAGAAGCTGAGAAACATCAAATTTATACCTGCATGTTCATAAACCCCTGCCATGATTTGAAGTGAAATGAATTCACGAGGAAGACTGTTGTGTCTGTGGTGATGTGCATCAATGTAAATGCATGTAGTCTAGCTAGACACTAGAGGGAGCACCAGAAACATCACACACACACACTCAACCAATAGATCAGTTAGATAGGACACGACCAATGGCGATTCACGATACACACAGAGGTGACACAACCACAGGAGGGCATGACACCAACCCATATATAAAGGACACCACTCACCTGGGGCGTAATTCTCCGAAAACGGCGCGATGCCTGCCGACTGGCGCCCAAAACGGCGCAAATCAGACGGGCATCGCGCCGCCCCAAAGGTGCGGAATGCTCCGCATCTTTGGGGGCCGAGCCCCAACCTTAAGGGGCTAGGTCGGCGCTGGACGAATTTCCGCCCCGCCAGCTGGCGGAAAAGGCCTTTGGTGGAGGGAGTCTCTTCCGCCTCCACCATGGTGGAGACCGTGGCGGAGGCGGAAGGGAAAGAGTGCCCCCACGGCACAGGCCCGCCCGCGGATCGGTGGGCCCCGATCGTGGGCCAGGCCACCATGGGGGCACCCCCCTGGGGCCAGATCGCCCCGCGCCCCCCCCCCCAGGACCCCGGAGCTCACCCGCGCTGCCTTGTCCTGCCGGTAAGGTAGTTGGTTTAATTTACGCCGGCGGGACAGGCATTTTAGCGGCGGGACTTCGGCCCATCCGGGCTGGAGAATCGCGGGGGGGGGGGGCCCGCCGACCGGCGCGGCGCGATTCCCGCCCCCGCCGAATATCCGGTAGTGGAGAATTCGGCAACCGGCGGGGGCAGGATTCACGCCAGCCCCCGGCGATTCTCCAACCCAGCGGGGGGTCGGAGAATCTCGCCCTTGATCTGCCTCTTTCCAGTGGAGACAGTCAGTGAGTAGAGACACAGGGCTGATTCAATATTACACCCACCACGTGGATTTCAGCAACTGGTTAGTCAGTCTGGGTAGCTGTAGAAGGATTAACAGTAGTGTTGAACCCGAGTAATAGAAGTGTAAATAGTTTAATAAACCTGTTGAAGTTATCTCCATGTCTGAACCTTCCTTTGTCAAGTGCACCACAAGGAAGCTGCTTATGTTACACCTAGAACATAACAAATCATGGTACCAGCAGTGAACTGTTTCAATCCATGTAGCCATACCTCAGCGTACAGTGACAACCAGCAATGATACCCAAGCAAGATGTTCGAGATCTGGGTTCCGCAGCAGCTCCAGTGCCACGGCGATCTCCGCAAAAACTGGCGGGCATTCCAGCAAATGTTTAAAATCTTCCTGGTAGCAGCCGAACTAGAAGACATGGCTGGTGTCAGAGCAGAAGAAATCTTTTAAAAATTCAAGTTCTCCAAAGGGAAAAACAGGAGCGACTTCCACCAGGCAGTTCTGGACAAATTCGGCAAATACTGTGAGGAAAACACACTCCAACCAGCAAGAAAAGGTAAGAGAAGCGCCCGTACTCACCACGAGGCCGAGATCCTGGAGCAGAGAACAATTTTGATCGGCGGCCATCTTTCTAAAGAGACTCCACTTGCGCAGTTGCGCGAGAAGCGCACAGAACGGGAAGGTCCGTTTGCGCAATCACGAAAACGGCACCCGGTACCGGAACAGCGATTTGCGCGTGTGCAAACACTTCCTATGAATGATGTCACATGCGTCATGACATCAGAAGCCCCGGATCACGCCCATTTAAAGGGGAAACGTCCCAAATCAAAGAAAAAATCTTTTAAAACCGTAAAACAACCTTCTTTCACCTGGAATGACAGCACAATGCCTCAAATAGAACCAGGAAATGAAATTAACCTCCGAAGAACCCTGCAACAAGCAGTTACCTACGCCCAAACCGATGATTCCGACCTTGAATACTTTGACACCGACCTTTACATTTTCTCTGGACCTCGCGAGCCCAATGCCAGCTCCGACGCAAACAGTGATGATAAGGTCCTAGAAGACTACGACTCGGACAAACCTTTCACCTTGGGAGGCTACCCCAGTACCAAATCCGAACAGCAACTAGACATGTTGCACATTGACGACCCCGACGACGTATTCTTCGGATTTGAGGATCTTCAGCCCAGCAGATATGACATCCCGACTCGTGAGTGCAGGATTATGCTGCGGCCTGAAAGCAAAAGACACAGAGTGGTACAAGCCCACAGAGAGCGGCCTGCTGCCACATAGAGCGTGGTCCACGCACTGCTCAGGGTTCCCGACTCTACGAAAGAAGACGCGCAAGACTCCACACCACAGTCCTTGCATGAACAAGAAGCAACTCCAGTGTCACAAGCCTCCACAGCGAGCTCATGGACAGACTCCACAATTGCAGAAACGCAAGACTCCAGAGCGCAGTCCTTGCACGAACAAGAAGTGACTCCAGTGTCACAAGCCTCCACAGCGAGCTCGTGGACAGACTCCACGATAGAAGAAACGCAAGACTCCAGAGCGCAGTCCTTGCACACACAAGACGTGATTCCAGTGTCACAAGCCTCCGCAGCGAGCTCGTGGACAGCCTCCACCATAGAAGCAATGCAAGACTCCGACACGCAGTCCTTGCAGGAACAAGATCATGAGGGTCTAGCAACCTCCTCTGACCAACTAGCGGCAGACGATGCAAGTCTGCCATGCTCAAGTAAACAGCAAGAAGACGATGACAGTCTACCATGCTCCAGTGCACAGCAGGATGACCATGATGGTCTATCATGCTACAGTGAAGAACAAAGCGACGATGACAGTCCAAGGACAAATGAAGGACAACAGCAAGACAATGACAGTCCACCCACATTGTTTGCGCCACCAGATGAAGACTCTGACAATTTGCCCAACCCAAGTGAACAATAAACAGCTACCGAGGTTCTACCCACGGTATGTGAGACGAGTGACGACAGCATCCCACTTCCCATGCAAGATGTGCAAAGTGACAGACCTCAGCTAGTGTGTACAGAGGCACTCTACGATCACTGTGAGACCACTGGTGACTCCGGTGACACCATGATACTTCCACCCTCATTCGCTCGAACAGACCACAATCAGTAAGAATGAACAACAACACCTCCTCCACAATAGTCCTCAACACCGGGGCCCCGCAAGGCTGTGTACTTAGCCCCCTACTCTACTCCCTGTACACACACGACTGCGTGGCAAAACTTGGTCCCAACTCCATCTACAAGTTTGCTGACGATACGACCATAGTGGGCCGGATCTCGAATAACGACGAGTCAGAATACAGGCGGGAGACAGAGAACCTAGTGGGGTGGCTTAGCGACAAACAATCTCTCCCTCAATGCCAGCAAAACTAAAGAGCTGGTCATTGACTTCAGGAAGCAAAGTACTGTACACACCCCTGTCAGCATCAACGGGGCTGAGGTGGAGATGGTTAGCAGTTTCAAATTCCTAGGGGTGCACATCTCCAAAAATCTGTCCTGGTCCACCCACGTCGACGCTACCACCAAGAAAGCATAACAGCGCCTATACTTCCTCAGGAAACTAAGGAAATTTGGCATGTCCACATTAACCCTTACCAACTTTTACAGATGCACCATAGAAAGCATCCGATCGGGCTGCATCACAGCCTGGTATGGCAACTGCTCGGCCCAAGACCGCAAGAAACTTCAGAGAGTCGTGAACACCGCCCAGTCCATCACACGAACCTGCCTCCCATCCACTGACTCCATCTACACCTCCTGCTGCCTGGGGAAAGCAGGCAGCATAATCAAAGATCCCTCCCACCCGGCTTATTCACTCTTCCAACTTCTTCTATCGGGCAGGAGATACAGAAGTCTGAGAACACGCACGAACAGACTCAAAAACAGCTTCTTCCCCACTGTCACCAGGCTCCTAAATGACCCTCTTATAGACTGACCTCATTAACACTACACCCTGTATGCTTCATCCGATGCTAGTGCTTATGTAGTTACATTGTATATGTTGTGTTGTCCTATCATGTATTTTCTTTTATTCCCTTTTTTCCCCATGTATTTAATGATCTGTTGAGCTGCTCGCAGAAAAATACTTTTCACTGTACCTCGGTACACGTGACAATTAACAAATCCAATCCAATCCAATCCACAAGTCAATGCATTCCTGCATGTTCCAACTCCAGACGTGCAGCTTCAAGAAATCTCAGCTGACTCCAGTGAACCTGCTAAGACTCCGGACGGGGAGCATCAACAAACCAACACGGACTCAGTGAAAACAGACCAGACTCCAGATGGGGAGCAACCAAACGCCGACTCTGATTCACGTAAGCCGGACTTTACTCCAGACAGGGAGGGCCGCAACCTCAGTGATGGCACGCTCAGGGTGACAGCAGATGCCACAACGACAGGAGATGGATCACTTAACAATTACACTGGGTCAGTAAGAAAAAGCAGCGGCTAGAGTCCAAGAGGAATACACCAATATTCACCACAGCTATATCCACACATTCTTTCCACACCAGCAGTGCAGCCAATGACAGCTCATGCTGGACAAACCCAGTGTTCAGGCATGCAGCAGCCAGCAGTCGATGCAGCATATTCTCAAACAGGCCAGCACTACGGAATGGAACCAAGACCGAAGGAGGACTACCGCCAGCTCAATCTGCACTACAGACTGGATGCCTTAGTTACTGCCCAGGATTTGCTGCACCCCAGCCTGGCCAGACGGCATATTCTTATCAGATGCAAGGTTCTAGTTTCACACCATCACCAGGTATTTATGCGAGCAGCAATTCTGTTTCCAATTCGACAAGCTTCAACGGTTCTCAGCAGGATCACCCTTCCTGCACAACACATGGCCAGTACCAGTATGTACAGTCTTACCCAATTTCAACATAAGGCACATCCATGACCTCGAATGATACTGTTGATGGTACCTCTTCAACGTCAACACCTTTGTAGCGCCATATCGATCACACACGAGGCGAGACGTAAAGAACTTCAATCGAGGCTTTATTGAGCAGACTTGTTCAGACTCGTTCCCCGGCAGCTCAGTCACAGAATGCAGCTGCAGGGATTAACCCAGGTTCTTATACCCCGCCTATCTGGGTGGAGCCCAGTAGGCGGCGGATCCAATCGGGATCCAGCATCTGTCCTCCAATGGCTCCTCGGCATTCATGGTGTACCGTATTACCCTTAATACATACCACCACATTCTCCCCTTGTTAAAAAAGAACCCGGCGGGGTGGTGGGTGGTATGGTGGTAGGGGTTTACAGGGTCGGTGCATTAACCATTGAACTATATACAATCATGCTGCTTTTACTGGGCCACCGAATTATTCACATTTTACCCGATTTGCAGCGTTAACTATTTACAACAATGCCGCTTTACTGGGCCACTGAATTATATACATCTTAAGTCGATTCGGTGAGTCGAGATGGTGCTCTGGTCGCCCTTTCCGATCGTCTCAGCCCGGGTGGTGGCGATGGTGCTGGCTCGGGTCTGGTCGACTCTGGGAGCATCGCGCTGTCCCCCCTCTGTTTCCTTACCCCTGGATGGGCCTGGGAGGAGAACTGATCCCCCCGGGAATGGGGTGGCTGTGCGGTGCACCGGCGGGAGTGAGGGGGAGGTGATCTGTGTTGGGGGGTGGGGGGGGTGTGGAGCTCCGGCGGGCGCCATGTCCCGCAGAGAGACCGTGTCCTGTCGACCGTCTGGGTATGCCACGTAGGCGTACTGCGGGTTGGCGTGGAGTAGATGTACCTTTTCCACCAGTGGATCTGATTTGTGTGCCCGCACATGTTTCCGGAGCAGGATGGGTCCTGGGGCTGCCAGCCAGGTCGGAAGTGACGTTCCAGAAGCGGACCTCCTAGAGAAGACAAGGAGGTGCTCGTGAGGCGTTTGGTTAGTGGTGGTACACAGCAGGGACCGGATAGAATGAAGGGCATCCGGGAGTACTTCCTGCCAGCGGGAAGTTGGGAGGCTCCTAGAACGTAGGGCCAGTAGGACGGTCTTCCAGACCGTTCCGTTCTCCCTCTCTACCTGCCCGTTCCCACAGGGGTTGTAGCAGGTCGTCCTGCTCGAGGCTATGCCCTTACTGAGCAGGAATTGACGCAGCTCGTCACTCATGAAGGAGGACCCCCTGTCGCTATGGATGTAGGCGGGGAAACCGAACAGGGTAAAGATGGTGCCGAGGGCTTTAATGACCGTGGCCGCGGTCATGTCGGGGCAGGGGATGGCGAAGGGGAAGCGGGAGTATTCGTCAACGACGTTAAGAAAGTACGTGTTGCGATCGGTGGAGGGGAGGGGGCCTTTGAAGTCCAAACTGAGGCGTTCAAAGGGACGGGAAGCCTTTATCAGGTGCGCTCTATCTGGGCTGAAAAAATGCGGTTTGCATTCTGTGCAGATTTGGCAGTTCCTGGTGACTGTTTGGACGTCCTCGACAGAGTAAGGGAGGTTGCGGGCCTTTATGAAGTGGTAGAAACGAGTGACCCCTGGGTGGCAGAAGTCCTCGTGGAGGGCTTGGAGACGGTCCACTTGTGCGTTGGCACAGATAGGGCATCGGACGGCTCGTTCAGCTTTCTGGGACGGTACAAGATCTCATAATTGTAGGTGGAGAGTTCGATCCTTCACCGCAGGATCTTGTCGTTTTTTATCTTGCCCCGCTGTGCATTATCGAACATGAAGGCTACCGACCATTGGTCAGTGAGGAGAGTGAATCTCCTACCGGCCAGGTAATGCCTCCAATGTTGCACAGCTTCCACTATGGCTTGGGCCTCCTTTTCTACTGAGGAGTGGCGGATTTCTGAAGCGTGTAGGGTCCGAGAGAAAAAGGCCACGGGTCTGCCCGCTTGGTTGAGCGTGGCCGCCAGAGCTACGTCGGACGCGTTGCTCTCGACTTGGAAGGGGAGGGACTCGTCGATGGCGTGCATCGTGGCCTTTGCGATATCCGCTTTGATGCGGCTGAAGGCCTGGCGGGCCTTTGTCGACAGGGGAAAAGTAGTGGACTGGATTAGTGGGCGGGCCTTGTCTGCGTACCGGGGGACCCACTGGGCGTAATAAGAAAAGAAGCCCAGGCAGCGTTTCAGGGCTTTGGTACAGTGGGGGAGAGGGAACTCCATGAGGGGGCGCATGCGTTCGGGGTCGGGGCCTATCACTCCATTACGCACTACTTAGCCAAGGAAGGCTAGACGGTCGGTGCTAAACACGCATTTTTCCTCGTTGTAGGTGAGGTTGAGGGCGTTAGCAGTCTGGAGGAATTTTTGGAGGTTGGCGTCGTGGTCCTGCTGGTCGTGGCCGCAGGTGGTGACGTTGTCGAGGTACGGGAACGTGGCCCGTAAACCGTGCTGGTTGACTATTCGGTCCATCTCCCGTTGGAAGACCGAGACTCCGTTTGTGACGCCGAATGGAACCCTTAAGAAGTGGTATAGCCGCCCGTCTGCTTCGAAGGCAGTGTACTTGCGGTCACCGGGGCGAATGGGGAGCTGGTGGTAGGCGGACTTAAGGTCCACGGTGGAGAAGAACTTGTACTGTGCAACCCGATTGACCATGTAGGATATGCGGGGAAGAGGGTACGCATCTAGCTGCGTGTACCTGTTGATGGTCTGACTGTAGTCTACGACCATCCTTTGCTTCTCCCCTGTCTTCACTACTACCACCTGGGCTCTCCAGGGACTATTGCTGGCCTGGATTATGCCTTCCTTCAGCAGCCGCTGGACTTCGGACCTGATAAACATCCGGTCCTGGGTGCTGTACCGTCTGCTCCTAGTGGCGCCAAATTTGAATGTTAAGCTCTGGAGGTTGCACTGGAAGTTCAACCCCAGGAGGGTGGGAGCGCAGAGGTGGGGAAGGACATACAGCCGGTAATTTTTGAACTCTCTCCCCTGCACCGTTAGGTTTGCGATGCAGAACCCTTTGATTTCAACGGACCCCGTGGCCAGGAAAATCTTTTGGGTGCTTGGCCGAATTACAAGGGAACAGCGTCTTACCGTGTCCAGGTGAATAAAACTCTCCGTGCTCCCCGAGTTGATCAAACACGGCGTCTCGTGCCCGTTCACCAGCACCTTTGTCGTTGTCGTCTGGAGCGTCCGGGGCCGCGACTGGTCGAGGGTCACCGATGCCAAACGTGGTTGGTGTATCAGATCGTTGTCTTCAGGCAGTGTGGAGCCGTCCATGCAGGGGTCCTTGCCTGTCAGCCAAGATGGCGGCGTCCATGGATCGCACGCGGTCGGGGGTGGACAAAATGGCCGCTCCCATGAGTCGCACGCGGCCGGGAGTGGACAAAATGGCCGCTCCCATGGATCGCACGCGGCCCGTGGGTAGGAAGATGGCGGCGCCCGTCCCCCCTCGTGGTGTCCGGGGTCCAAAATGGCGCCGGCTGTTGGCCGCCCGTGGGTCGCTGGGGGGTTGAGCCCGTGGTCCCATTTGTTCCCCCGAGATAGCGGCGACCCCACGGGACTGGCACACCGCTGCGTAGTGCCCCTTTTTACCGCAGCTTTTGCAGTTGGCCGAGCGGGCCGGGCAGCGCTGGCGGGGGTGTTTTGGCTGCCCGCAAAAATAGCAGCGGGGCCCCCCCCGTGTGGTCTGGGATTCTGGCTGCACACGCTTGCAGAGGGGTGGGGGTTGCCGGGGGGTCGGTCGTGGCGGGGGTCCACGGAGCCCAAGGGGCTGCAGCGCGGTCGGGGGCATAGGCGTGGGCGTTTTGGGAGGCCACGTCAAGGGAGGCTGCAAGGGCCCGTACCTCTGTGAGTCCGAGAGAGTCTTTCTCTAAAAGTCTCTGGCGAATTTGCGACGATGCCAAACCTGCTACGTAAGCGTCTCTGATCAGGAGGTGCGTATGTTCGTTTGCCGTAACTGCTGGGCAGTTGCAGTTTCGTCCCAGGATCGTTAGAGCATTGAAGAAATCGTCTAGCGATTCCCCGGGGATTTGTCGTCTCGTCGCGAGCTGGTAGCGTGCGTAGACCTGGTTGACGGGCTTAATGTAGATCTCCTTCAGCAAGTTGAGCACCTCTGGGAATTCTTCCGCGTCCTCGATGAGTGAGTAGATTTCGGGACTCACCCTGGAATGCAGGATCTGCATCTTCTGGTCTTCTGTTGGTCTGCCGGGGGCCGTTCGGAGGTATCCCTCAAAGCACGCCAGCCAGTGCTTAAACACCGATGTTGCGTTAGCTGCTTGGGGGCCGATTCGCAGGCACTCCGGGGCGATCCGGAGCTCCATATTCCTTTTTAAGTCTGCTCAATAAATTGTAGCACCATCGATCACACACGAGGCGAGACGTAAAGAACTTCAATCGAGGCTTTATTGAGCAGACTTGTTCAGACTCGTTCCCCAGCAGCTCAGTCACAGAATGCAGCTGCGGGGATTAGCCCAGGTTCTTATACCCTGCCTATCTGGGTGGAGCCCAGTAGGCGGCGGATCCAATCGGGATCCAGCATCTGTCCTCCAATGGCTCCTCGGCATTCATGGTGTACCGTATTACCCTTAATACATACCACCACAACCTTATCAGCTACAAGATGCCATCCGACAGCACCATCACAAACATCGAAAAAGGGAATCCAAATCAGACAGCAAAGTTATTTGACCACTTCTTGGTTCCTGTGGCACAGGGACGTTGATGGCGTTCATAACCAAGAGAGACATTTGACCATGATGATTGATGGTTTTCGGACTCACACGAATGATTTGGACTTATTGTTTAATTACTGTTCCCATGGCTTGTCCTTACCTTACCTTATCTACCTGTTCTTTGTTCAATTTTCTCAAAGTGTACAGAAAATATGTAACATATAAAAAAGGGAGGGATGTGGTGATGTGCATCAATGTAAATGCATGTAGGCTAGCTAGACGTTAGAGGGAGCACCAGAAACATCGCACACACACACACACACTCAACCAATAGATCAGTTGGATACGACACGACCAATGGACATTCACGATACACACAGAGGTGACACAACCACAGGAGGGCATTACACCAACCCATATATATGAAGGACACCACACACATGATCTGTCTCTTTCCATTGGAGATAGTCAGTGAGTAGAGACACATGGTTGATTCAATATTACACCCACCACGTGGGTTGCAGCAATTGGTTAGTCAGTCTGGGTAACTATAGTAGAATTAGCAATAGTGTCGAACCCGAGTAATAGAAGTGTAAATAGTTTAATAAACGTGTTGAAGTTATCTCCACGTCTGAACCTTCCTTTGTCAAGTGCACCACAAGGAAGCCGCTTATGTTACACCTAGAACATAACAAATCAGTATCTTGATTAAGTCCTCGCCGTTTTTTGCCTGCTTTTAATTTACGTTTGAGGTGTTTATTAGATGACTTCAATAATTTGGATCCTGAATTCTTCACAGATGGATGATATCTCGAAAATAAAATTATCTTCTGTGAAGTGATTTTAATTAAACCACTATGCAACAGGGAGCTGTTTAATGCAATAAGCAGCACATTATGTGACAGTGGGTTGCATAGAAAATCTGAACTGTGAGCTCATTTCGCTGCAGTAATTACAGAGCTCAGGTGTGCAGGTACTATTTATCCATTTGTTAATGAAGACTCCAGGCAATGCTTGCTCCTGTTCAGATTGAACTGCATATGCAATATACTTCTGCCAAAAAGGTAGGAGATTTCACACTGGCTCCATAATACTGACTGGAAAAATAAAACCCTAATACTGGAGATCAGGCTTTGTCTCATTTCTGTTGTGTTAATGGCTGTGAGGATGCGGAGATTGTGTAGGTTAATCTTCAAGAGGATTTTAGGCTCAGAGCATATCTGCCCTTTGCAGCATGTCAGCCATTCACAGTTCACTTCCTTGACAGTCCAGCAACTACCTTCCAGTCTCAGTGGTTTTCCCATTGAATAATATTATCCATAATACTAATGCCATCCTTTGTCAATAACAATTCTCAAACTTAGTGATGAACAGATGCAATCGAACACCAAGGAGAGGTGTCATTTGACCACCATTTGTGTTGATGATTCCAATTTTGTGTTCAGCCTTGTGCAGAGAATTAGTTGGGCTTCACTTCAATTAACCTGAATGCCTTGTTGGAATATTAATGGACAACTCCAACCCAATCAAACCATGGATAAACTAAATGCTTGCTTGCCACTGACATAGCTTTTATTTGTTTGCAGATAAATTAATCTGCAGTGGTCACAAACTGCAACTAGCTTACAGCCTTTTAGGAAATTGGAGGATTTTTTCTAATACTTCAAGCTTGTGCCCACTAACTTAATCAGCCTGACTACAGATTCCAGAAGCAGGTGATCCATGGCGATGGAACGGATCAGTTTCGGCTGACATGCAATGGAGCTCGATCGAATAGGCTTTACTTCATGCACTCAAAGCTGTTCAGCTCAGCAAGTTGGCTGCTGTGTTGGGTGGGCTTCCTGTCATGTAGCTACTTTTGGACCTCACATGTCACTCCTTTTTGAAAAGGATTAAATTATTTTACTCTGGGATGCCCAGTGCCTCTGTGGGGAAATGTTTTGATCAGTGCTGTGTTGAATGATGTGCAGAATGCCTCCGGGTTTGATATCTGGGGCTGCATTCTCTGATAATGGGGCTAAGTGTTGAAGCTGTTGTGTAGACTGTAGAGTTTAACGATGACGTCAACGGGCCCCCAGGTCCACCGATTCAACAGCCCGTAAAGGGCCAGCATGGGCGCCGTGCGAAGCGCCTGAGGGAGCGGCTGCCGATTCGCTGCGGCACCTTAAAGCCAGATCCGCCCCAAGCACTTCCATCGCATGGCCCCAAGCACTTCCCACCCCTGCCCTGACCCACCCATGGCAGCCGCAGTGGCCTCTTGCCCTGTGCACCAATGCCATCAGGGACCCAACCACTGGGCAGCATGCATCGGACCGCCTAACACCATTGATGTTTGGGTGCCCCCCCCCACCCCAGGAGAAGAATTCCCATAACCACAGGGAGTGGGAGAAGACTCGAGGGGGGGGGGGCGGACCTGAACTGCATCCACTCACCGTGGCCGAGCAGAGGCACTTGACCTCGCTGGCGGACCCGAGGATCGGGAGGTTACCGATGCCGAGGTCGGAGGCGTGCCACCAAGTGAGATGCCCCCCTGCCTGGCCGTAGCCCCTCACAACACATTTGTGCCAAACCCCACCCTCCCTCACCACAACCCCCCTCACCCAACCCCCTTCACCACAACCCCCCTCACCCAACCCCCTTCACCACAACTCCCCCACCCCAAGCCCCCTCACCACAACCCCATCAACCCCCCCCCTCACCATACCCCCCCACCACAACTCCACTCCCCACAACCCCCCTCACCACAATCCCCCTCACCACAACCCCCATCACCACAGAGCCCCCCCCCCCCCCACCGCAACTCCCCTCACCCCAACCCCCTCACCCCAACCCCCCACACAACAACCCCCCCCCCCCCCAACTTACCCTGCCTGTCGGTCTAACCATATACGCTGTCTTGTGTCTTACAGGACTAGCCTGCGATATTCCGGGCCCATCTGGAGACCCCCGCCCCCAGCCAGTGCCAGGGCCGGTGCCTCCCAGGGACACGAGCACCGATGGGGAGGCCAGCCGTCTCAACAGCCCTGCACCCGGCACATCTACACAGGACACATCTACACAGGACACATCTACACAGGACACATCTGCACAGGGGACGGAAACAGAGGGCACAGAAACAGAGGGGACGGACACACAGCACACATCGACACAGGGGACGGATACACAAGGGACGAACACGCAGGGATCCAACGGACAGCACACAAGGACACAGGAGACACTGGGCTTCGGGTCCGCTGAGGACATTGCATTAGACTCTCCGGCACTGCTATCACCCACATCCTTCACCACCGCAGATACTATCACCTCAGTTGGGATCATTAGTGAGGCGGCTTCTGGGACACTTACTGGTGCGCACCACACAGCGGCTCCGGTTCAGCAGGTGGCGATAAGAGCAGCTGAGGGGCCGGACGGTCAGAGGGCAGCCCGACCCCAGCAACCTGCTGCCGCCCAGACGGGTCTCGGGTTCCTGGAATTTCTACTCCCACCCATAGATGCGATGTAGTCAGCGACCCAGGGACCGGACAAGGGAATGATGGCCGGCTTCCAGCACCTGCAGACGCAGGTGGAGGAGTCCAACTGCATGCAGGTGCAGGGAGTAGTGCCGGTCATGCGTGCCACCCAGGTTGAAACCGCACAGGTGACATCCGTGGTGGAGGCACTGGGGGTGACGGTGTCGGATATGGGTCAGTTTATGCAAGGTGTGGGGCTTTATGTGCATGTAAGGGCCGTGGCCCAGGACAAGGCTGCCCACTCACGGGCAGCCATGTGCCAGAGCCATGTGCAGATTGCGGTGATGCTCCTCACTGTGGCCCAGTCTCAGCAGGCCATGGCCCAGTTCCAGCAGGCCATGGTTGAGAGCATCCATGTCATTGCCCAGGCCCTGGCCGGCGTCGCACAGAACCAGAGAGAGATGGCACAGTCCTAGAGGGAGGTGGCACAGTCCCAGTGGGATGTGTCACAATCCCAGTCAGTGATGGCTCACTCCCTGGGCTCCATAGCCGCTAACGACCAGACCCTTATCGATGCCATGGCGGGACTCCAGGACTGGCAGCGCCAGATGTTGGGGGTGCCTCGGGGGAGGGCTCCGCTGGCACCCACGTCCCATGGAGAAGCTCGGGGGCCACTGGGTGCCCCGAGGGAGGAGGAGGTGCCGGGGATCGTACCGGTGACTCCTTCAGGGGAGGTCGTGGAACACTGCACACCTCGGATTCTCCCCCTCCCGTCCCGGATGTATCTGGCGGGCAGCGGGCAGAGGAGGGTGTCATAATATACACCAGTATATCATGGTGCAGATACACACACACTGATGGACACACAGCGGGACCAATCAACACACACAACATCGCAGCCAATCACCAGTTTGTGCACACTCACTGTAAAGACAGGGGGCATCAGAGTTCCCGCTCATTCGGGATGCAGCTTCCTACAAGGACAGAGCTTACAGCTTACAGCACAGATCCTCACCATGTGCTGAGTGCATAGACTGGTTCAGACAGACATAGGTCTTTAGTTTAATCTAACATCGTGTTAACCCACAGTGAAAGTATGTTCAACAGTTTCTAACTTAATAAAATAGTGTTGCACTATTTTAAGTGTTGGTGGCCTGTATGTGTTCCACGGATCCAGAGCACCCAACACATCATGATACCAGGAGTTGAGGGATACTAGAACTTCTTAGACCTACCTGCAAGTGATCTGCCTTCCACCAGCATACAGTCATCCTGCAAAATGGACAGTGTCCGCCCGCCGCCGCCGCTTCGCATCATCGGTAACCTAGGGGCCAACTGGAAGATATTCAAACAACGCTTCCAGCTCTACCTGGAAACCACAAACCGGGAAGATGCCTCGGACACCAAGAAGATCGGTCTCTTCCTATCCATGGCCGGGGATCACGCCATCCACATTTTCAATTCTCTCACCTTTGCTGATGATGAAGATAAATCAAAATTCAAGACGGTCCTCCTCAAGTTTGACACTCACTGCAACACAGAGGTGAATGAAAGTTTTGAGCGCTATGTATTCCAACAGCATTTGCAGAATAAGGATGAACCTTTCCAGTCCTTTCTCACCCACCTCCGCATCCTTGCGCAGTCCTGTAATTACGGGCCCACCTCCGACTCGATGATACGCGACCAGATCATTTTTGGTGTTCAGTCGGACCCCCTACGCCAGCAGCTCCTCAAGGTAAAGCAGCTCACCCTAGCGACCACCATCAAGACCTGCGTGCTACACGAACACGCCACTAGTCGGTATTCCCACATCCAAGCGGCTGAAATGGCGCGGCAAGGTCCCCACGAGGCAGAACGGGTCCAAGCAATCGAGCAACTCCAGGGCCTCAGCCTGGATGAGGGCGGCCATTTCACACGCTTTTCGCGGACTCCTGCGCTTGTGCGCACCGAACGAGGGGATGGCGACGTCGACGAACGTACTGCGCAGGCGCGCACCACATACGTCTGCACCGCGCATGCGCGGTGGCGCAGCGAATGTACTGATGCTACAGCGTGCGGCAACTGTGGCTCCGCCCACTTATAGCGGCAATGCCCTGCCAAATCCCGACAATGCCTGAGATGTGGCAAACTTGGCCACTATGCTGCTTTATGCAGATCAGCTCGGCCTGCCAATTCGTATCGCTCCAGCCAGCCTCGCAGGAATGTCCAATGCCATTCAACCCACAGTCACCGAGTCCGATGCGGACCTACTACCCGATATTGACACCGAGGAACTGAAGGTACCTTTTCGCATCGGTATCGTTACAAAAAACAGGGTGTTCCCGAAGCAAAGAAGCCAGCCTCTGGCAGTATACAGTATCGATATAGACGATCAGTGGTGTGCCACCCTTACAGTCAACCGGTCCCAAATACGATTCCGCCTGGACACTGGTGCCTCCGCCAATCTCATTGCGCGGTCTGACCTCCAAAGCCTTCGTGTCAAACCAGCCATCCTCCCATCAGCCTGCCAGCTATTAAATTATAATGGCAAAGCCATTGCTGCCAGCGGCTTGTGTCAACTTGAAGTGACGCACAGGTCACGGAAAAGCCATCCTTCCCTTTGAAATCGTGGGCTCCTCGAAAGCCTCCCTGCTTGGTGCGCAGGCATACAAGCTGTTGAACCTAGTTCAGAGAGTTCACTCTCTCTCTCCAGCTGACGCGTCTGCCTTTCAGGACACCGACTTCAGGGCGCAGCTCGACGCCATTATCAACCAGTACCACAAAGTCTTCGAGGGCATGGGCACGCTCCCGTACACCTACAAGATTTTATTAAAACCGAATGCCACGCCTGTGGTGCACGCACCTCGCAGGGTCCCAGCACCCCTTAAGGATCGCCTCAAGCAGCAGCTTCAGGACCTCCTGAACCAAGGAGTGATTTCCAAAGTCACGGAACCGACCGACTGGGTCAGTTCCATGGTACGCGTAAAAAAAACTTCCGGCAAATTGAGAATTTGCATTGATTCCAAGGATCTAAATCGCAATATCATGAGGGAGCATTATCCAATTCCCAAGTGCGAAGAGCTCACATGTGAGATGACTCGTGCCAAGCTCTTCACCAAACTTGACGCCTCAAAAGGATTCTGGCAAATCCAGCTCGATAAATCCAGCAGGAGACTTTGCACATTCAATACCCCCTTTGGCTGATATTGTTACAACAGGATGCCGTTCGGGATCATATCTGCATGAGAAGTGTTCCATAGGATTATGGAACAAATGATGGAAGGCATTGAAGGCGTTCGTTTCTATGTCGATGACATAATCATTTTGTCCACCACCCCACAGGAGCATGTTAGTCGCCTCCAGCGCGTATTCAGACGTATGCATGAGCATGGCCTCTGCCTCAACAGGGCCAAATGCTCTTTTGGTCAGATGGAACTCAAGTTCCTCGGGGACCACATCTCCCAATTGGGTGTGCAGCCGAATGCGGACAAGGTAGCTACCATCACAGCTATGAAAACACCAGAGGACAAGAAGGCGGTCCTCCGATTTCTGGGCATGGTAAATTTTTTAGGGAAATTTATCCCTAACCTCACCTCTCATACCACGGCTCTCAGGAACCTGGTCAGGAAGACAACAGGCTTCCAATGGCTCCCTGCTCACGAGCGCGAATGGAGAGTACTCAAAGCAAAACTGACGACGGCTTTCTTTGATCCAGCAAAGGAGGCCAAAATTTCGACCGATGCCAGTCAATCTGGCATTGGGGCAGTGCTCCTTCAATGTGATGAGGCCTCATCATGGGCCCCGTTGCATATGCGTCACGCGCCATGACCCCCACGGAGCAGCGCTACGCGCAGATAGAAAAGGAGTGCCTGGGCCTTCCGACAGGTGTAGTTTAGTTTCACGATTATGTCTACGGACTTCCTCAATTCACCGTCGAGACCGACCATCGCCCGCTGGTCAATATAATACAGAAAGACTTGAACGACATGACGCCTCGCCTCCAGCGTATTCTTCTCAAGCTCCGGCGATATGACTTCCAGCTGGTATACACCCCAGGCAAAGACCTCATCATTGCTGACGCTCTCTCCAAGGCAGTCAACACTCCATGTGACCCAGCGGGATTTGTCTGCCAGGTTGACGCCCGTGTGACATTCGCGGCCTCCAATCTACCTGCCACGGATGAACGCCTTGTCCAATTTCGCCGCGAGACGGCGGCTGACCCCTTGCTACAGCGTGTTATGCGCCACCTAACGGACGGGTGGCTCAAGGGCCAATGCCCTCAGTTCTGTAATATCAGAGATGATCTGGCGGCAGTAGATGGGGTTCTTCTAAAACTGGACCGCATTGGCATTCCGCATAGCATGCGCCAACTTGTCCTGGAACAACTACACGACGGCCACCTTAGCGTGGAAAAGTGCCGCCGACGGGCCTGAGAGGCAGTGTACTGGCCCGGCATTAATGAGGACATAGCCAACACAGCGCTCAACTGCCCCACTTGTCAGCGCTTCCAGCCGGCCCAACCACGTGAGACCCTGCAGCCCCATGAGTTGGTCACGTCACCATGGACCAAGGTGGGCACCGATCTGTTCCACACGCTGGGTAGAGACTATGTCCTGATCGTGGACTACTTTTCGAATTATCCGGAGGTGATACGGTTGCACGACATCACCTTGTCTGCAGTCATTCGTGCATGTAAAGAAACAATTGCTCGACACGGCATCCCGCTCACGGTTATGTCGGACAATGGCCCCTGCTTTGCCAGCCAGGAATGGTCCAACTTTGCCATCGGTACAATTTTGCCCATGTGACATCCAGTCCCCTGTACCCCCAATCCAACGGCAAAGTGGAGAAGGGAGTACATATAGACAAACGGCTCCTATGCAAGGCTGCCGATGCTGGGTCCGATTTCGACCTTGCCTTGCTGGCGTATCGCTCCGCCCCGCTGTCCACTGGCCTGTCGCCAGCCCAGTTACTCATGGGTCATACCCTGAGGACGACGGTGCCGTCCATCCATGTACCAGACCTCGACCACATTCCGGTCCTTCGTCGGATGCAGCTGTTTCATGCACAGCACAAGGCGGCTCATGACTCCCGTGCAGCTGATCTCCCTGCTCTGGCTCCCGATGACAACGTCCCCACGTCCATCTTCCGGATGGGGGCTGGTCTGCAACCGCTGTTGTCCTTCGGCAGGTGTCCCCCTGCTCGTTCCTGGTTCATCTACCAGATGGCTCTATTCTGCACCGCAATCGGCATGCCCTTCGTCTCGTTCCACACTCGCCACGTGACCCTCCACTGTCGCCTCGCCTTCCTGCTGACCCTGCCACGGACTATGCAGAGCTCCCTGTCACTCTGCATCCCCCTGACTCTGATGCAGTCTAGCCCGTTCCTGAACCGGCGGCTCTCGACCCACCCTTGAGGCGATCAATGAGAGTTCGGCGCCCACCTCAGAGACTTAATTTATGAACTTTGCGGACTTATAGACTCTCTGAATTGCTTTGTTGCTTTGTTTGATCGTTTCCCTGGTTTGTATATAGTGTTGATCTCGTTATTCTTGTTGCATACTGCTTCTCTGCACCAGGCACCTTCCCATGTAAATAGCTTAGTTCTCATGTACGTAGTCCAGTAAATATGTCTTCGCACCCCACACATAGTTAGGAACATTCTCACCATACATTATTTATTGCCACACACATACATTCTTTTATAAAAGGGGGGATGTCATAATATACACCAGTATATCATGGTGCAGATACACACACACTGATGGACACACAGCGGGACCAATCAACACACACAACACCGCAGCCAATCACCAGTTAGAGCACACGCACTATAAAGACAGGGGGCATTAGAGTTCCTGCTCATTTGGGATGCAACCTCCTACAAGGACAGAGCTTACAGCTTACTGCACAGATCCTCACCATCTGCTGAGTGCATAGACTGGTTCGGACAGGCATAGGTCTTTAGTTTAATCTAACATCATGTTAACCCACAGTGAAAGTATGTTCAACAGTTTCTAACTTAATAAAATAGTGTTGCACTATTTTAAGTGTTGGTGGCCTGTATGTGTTCCACGGATCCAGAGCACCCAACACATCAGGGGGCGGCAGCACGTCAGCCGGCACGCCCGAGGAACGGCCGGCCACATCCAAGAAACGTGTGCCAATGGGGACCCTTGTCGCAGGGCAGGGATCACAACAGTCCACTTGCAATGCTGCTGAGCTGTCTGGGGAAGCACGTAGGCGTAGTGATAGGGCCCGTAAGGCCAGAAGGTTAGACACTGAGTAAATTGGCATGGGTGAAGGGCACAGTTCAGCTATAGGGGCCAGGGCACATTGAGATAACTGTACAAATTAAACACTTTTTATCACTGATGGAAGCTGCCTCTGTGCTCGGTCTGATGTGTGCGGGGATGGGGAGGGAGGTTAGTGCCACTGTGGCTGAGGGGGTGATGGAACATTGAGCCCCGCTGGGTGTGCTGTGCAGCCCCAGTAACCCCCCCGCACCCCCCTGGAAATCCACACCACCCCGCCCCCGGCTGAATGGTGTTAGGTTTTAGTGTGTGCATGAGGCAGACATTGTCACTGGCAACCATGTGCCCCCAGCTCGATGTGCCGCAGGTGGATGTGGAATGGAGGGGTGGTGTGCATGCGGGTGTTGCAGTGGTGTGGGAGGGGAGGGTGGTCGGTGGTGGGGGAGGTGAGTGTGGTCGGTCGTGGGGGAGGGGAGGGTAGTCGGTTGTGGGAGAGCCGAGGGTGGTCGGTGGTGGGGGAGGGAGGGTGGTCGGTGGTGGGGGAGGTGAGTGTGGTCGGTGGTGTGGGAGGGGAGGGTGGTCGGTGGTGAGGGAGGTGAGTGTGGTCGGTGGTGAGGGTGGTGAGTGTGGTCGGTGGTGGGGGAGGGGAGGGTGGTCGGTGGTGGGAGAGCCGAGGGTGGTCGGTGGTGTGGGAGGTGAGTGTGGTCGGTGGTGGGGGAGGGGAGTGTGGTCGGTGGTGGGGGAGGGGAGGGTGGTCGGTGGTGTGGGAGGTGAGTGTGTTCGGTGGTGAGGGAGGGGAGGGTGGTCGGTGGTGAGGGAGGTGAGTGTGGTCGGTGGTGAGGGAGGTGATTGTGGTCGGTGGTGAGGGAGGTGAGTGTGGTCGGTGGTGGGGGAGGGGAGTGTGGTCGGTGGTGGGGGAGGTGAGTGTGGTCGGTGGTGAGGGAGGTGAGTGTGGTCGGTGGTGGGGGAGGGGAGTGTGGTCGGTGGTGTGGGTGGGGAGGGTGGTCGGTGGTGGGGGAGGTGATTGTGGTCGGTGGTGAGGGAGGGGAGGGTGGTCGGTGGTGAGGGAGGTGAGTGTGGTCGGTGGTGGGGGAGGTGAGTGTGGTCGGTGGTGAGGGAGGTGAGTGTGGTCGGTGGTGGGGGAGGGGAGTGTGGTCGGTGGTGGGGGAGGTGAGTGTGGTCGGTGGTGGGGGAGGGGAGGGTGGTCGGTGGTGAGGGAGGTGAGTGTGGTCGGTGGTGAGGGAGGTGAGTGTGGTCGGTGGTGGGGGAGGGGAGTGTGGTCGGTGGTGGGGGAGGTGAGTGTGGTCGGTGGTGGGGGAGGGGAGGGTGGTCGGTGGTGAGGGAGGTGAGTGTGGTCGGTGGTGAGGGAGGTGATTGTGGTCGGTGGTGAGGGAGGTGAGTGTGGTCGGTGGTGGGGGAGGTGAGTGTGGTCGGTGGTGGGGGAGGGGAGTGTGGTCGGTGGTGGGGGAGGGGAGGGTGGTCGGTGGTGTGGGAGGTGAGGGTGGTCGGTGGTGTGGGAGGTGAGTGTGTTCGGTGGTGAGGGAGGGGAGGGTGGTCGGTGGTGAGGGAGGGGAGGGTGGTCGGTAGTGGGGGAGGTGAGTGTGTTCGGTGGTGTGGATGGGGAGGGTGGTCGGTGGTGGGGGAGGGGAGTGTGGTCGGTGGTGGGGGAGGGGAGGGTGGTCGGTGGTGTGGGAGGTGAGTGTGTTCGGTGGTGAGGGAGGGGAGGGTGGTCGGTGGTGAGGGAGGTGAGTGTGGTCGGTGGTGAGGGAGGTGATTGTGGTCGGTGGTGAGGGAGGTGAGTGTGGTCGGTGGTGGGGGAGGGGAGTGTGGTCGGTGGTGGGGGAGGTGAGTGTGGTCGGTGGTGAGGGAGGTGAGTGTGGTCGGTGGTGGGGGAGGGGAGTGTGGTCGGTGGTGTGGGTGGGGAGGGTGGTCGGTGGTGGGGGAGGTGATTGTGGTCGGTGGTGAGGGAGGGGAGGGTGGTCGGTGGTGAGGGAGGTGAGTGTGGTCGGTGGTGGGGGAGGTGAGTGTGGTCGGTGGTGAGGGAGGTGAGTGTGGTCGGTGGTGGGGGAGGTGAGTGTGGTCGGTGGTGGGGGAGGGGAGGGTGGTCGGTGGTGAGGGAGGTGAGTGTGGTCGGTGGTGAGGGAGGTGAGTGTGGTCGGTGGTGGGGGAGGGGAGTGTGGTCGGTGGTGGGGGAGGTGAGTGTGGTCGGTGGTGGGGGAGGGGAGGGTGGTCGGTGGTGAGGGAGGTGAGTGTGGTCGGTGGTGAGGGAGGTGAGTGTGGTCGGTGGTGGGGGAGGGGAGTGTGGTCGGTGGTGGGGGAGGTGAGTGTGGTCGGTGGTGGGGGAGGGGAGGGTGGTCGGTGGTGAGGGAGGTGAGTGTGGTCGGTGGTGAGGGAGGTGATTGTGGTCGGTGGTGAGGGAGGTGAGTGTGGTCGGTGGTGGGGGAGGTGAGTGTGGTCGGTGGTGGGGGAGGGGAGTGTGGTCGGTGGTGGGGGAGGGGAGGGTGGTCGGTGGTGTGGGAGGTGAGGGTGGTCGGTGGTGTGGGAGGTGAGTGTGTTCGGTGGTGAGGGAGGGGAGGGTGGTCGGTGGTGAGGGAGGGGAGGGTGGTCGGTAGTGGGGGAGGTGAGTGTGTTCGGTGGTGTGGGTGGGGAGGGTGGTCGGTGGTGGGGGAGGTGATTGTGGTCGGTGGTGAGGGAGGGGAGGGTGGTCGGTGGTGAGGGAGGTGAGTGTGGTCGGTGGTGGGGGAGGTGAGTGTGGTCGGTGGTGAGGGAGGTGAGTGTGGTCGGTGGTGGGGGAGGTGAGTATGGTCGGTGGTGAGGGAGGTGATTGTGGTCGGTGGTGAGGGAGGTTAGTGTGGTCGGTGGTGGGGGAGGGGAGTGTGGTCGGTGGTGGGGGAGGTGAGTGTGGTCGGTGGTGGGGGAGGGGAGGGTGGTCGGTGGTGAGGGAGGTGAGTGTGGTCGGTGGTGAGGGAGGTGAGTGTGGTCGGTGGTGGGGGAGGGGAGTGTGGTCGGTGGTGGGGGAGGTGAGTGTGGTCGGTGGTGGGGGAGGGGAGGGTGGTCGGTGGTGAGGGAGGTGAGTGTGGTCGGTGGTGAGGGAGGTGATTGTGGTCGGTGGTGAGGGAGGTGAGTGTGGTCGGTGGTGGGGGAGGTGAGTGTGGTCGGTGGTGGGGGAGGGGAGGGTGGTCGGTGGTGTGGGAGGGGAGGGTGGTCGGTGGTGGGGGAGGGGAGGGTGGTCGGTGGTGTGGGAGGGGAGGGTGGTCGGTGGGGGGGAGGTGATTGTGGTCGGTGGTGAGGGAGGTGAGTGTGGTGGGTGGTGGGGGAGGTGAGTGTGGCCGGTGGTGTGGGGGGGGGGGGGGGGGTGGGGGAGGGTGGTCGGTGGTCAGGTGGTGCCATGTTGTGGTGTCCGTGCCCCTTCGCATCAAGAGAACCCCCCTGCTAGTTGGGGAAACATGTGGCTATTAACCTGTCCCGTGCTCGCTGGCCCTGCCGATGGTCTCGTGCTGCCACCCACCCATATCCAGCCCCCATGACCCGCCTCTCCCCCTCATCTGGAGAGGCCTGCCCCTCCTCCTGATCCTCCTCCTCCTCTACCTCCAGCACATCGCCCCTCTGCTGGGCTATATTGTGGAGAATGCAGCAGACCACAATGATGCGGCCGGCACTCCGAGAGTCGTACTGGAGGGCCCCTCCAGAACGTTCCAGGCCCCTGAAGCGCATCTTCAGGACCCCAAAGCATCTCTCTACCACACCCCTGTTCGCACATTGGGCCTTATTGTAGCGGGTCCCCACATCGGTCTGTGGCCTCCGTATATCAGCCATGGCCGCAATGGGTAACCCCTGTCGCCCAGCAACTAGCCCCGCAGACGGGGAGGGGTGTCCCTCGAACATGTCGGGGATCACAGATTGTGCAATCATGAAGGAGCCATGCACACTGCCCGGGTACCAGGCGCAGACGTGCAGTATCTTCATCTGGTAGTTCATGGAGTAGTAGCCCTTCCTGTTCATGAATACCGGCCTGTTGTACGATGGTGGCCGCAGGGCGATGTGCACCCCATCGATGACCCCCTGGAACATGGGTATCCTGGCGACGGCAGCGAACCCCGCTGTTCGGACAACCTGGTGGGCGCACTCCACGGGGAACTGGATGTACCGGTCCGCAATGGCATACAGGGCATCATGGCATACATGGCACGGATGCACCTGTGCACTGACACCTGTGAGATGCCTGACAGGTCCCCATTCGGCGACTAGAACGACCCCGTGGCGTAGGGGTCCCCTCTGCGGCCCGCTCCTCTGCTGCGGCCTGCGCCTCCTCTCTGAGCTGTCCCCGCTCACGATCCCACAAGGCGACATGAAGGGCAGCGCCATGGCCGCCAACATCACTGGGTGGTGTCGAAACATTATGATCTGCAGGGAGTGAGTGGAAACGCAATGTTATCATGGCGCATACAGCCATCCACAACCAGGTGCCATGGACTACATGGCCACCCCAGTTGGCACCGTGCGCCCCAGCCACGCATGCCCCCCACCGCCACTCTGTCAGTGCCTCCACACCTGTCGTCCGTCCCTCCCACCAGGGCCACCTTTCCATGGCACAGCCCTCACCGGGGACTGTAGTGGGTGTGGCCCTGCAGGCTGGGTGGGGTGGCCAGCGAGGGGCCCGGCAAACGCCCAAACGGCCGTGGTGCCTGCGATGGTCCAGCGCCCGGTGTGGCTGCCCATTGGCATGGCTGTCATAACAGCGGCCGTTTTGAGGGCATCGCCCTGTCATGGCGGGTGGTACCCGGCCGCTCAGCCTGTCCCTCCCACCACCTTCCCCCACACTCCCCCGACCTGGATGGCTTCTCCCCGCCCCGCGTCAGCCACGGCCATTTCCGTTTTGAGAGCCCCAGGTCCCCCTACCTCCTCCGGAAGCCTCCAGCCAGCACGACTGGTTGACGATTTTTGATAGGTAGTTAGAACCACGCTGTCGTGACTTCGGAACGTGCCATTGGGATTTTGGCCCATCCGGGGCGCAGCTTAGTTATGGTCTTGAAAAATCAGTCACGGGCTAACTCCAGCGATTCTCCGGGTCGTGCGGCGATCCCGCGATTTCTTTGGGTACGGAGAATTGGGAAACAGCGTCGGAGCGGCGTCGCAGGCTGTTTCGGCGTAAACTCCTATTATCCAGCCGAGCGCGGGCTCGGAGAATCCAGTCCCCGGTCTATGATGAGTTTGCTGGACCTTAACTGGAGTGACAAGGGATCTGAGACTCCCAATAATCTGCCAGTATTTTTTGTTCAAGGTCGCACTTGAAAATTGGTCATTTGGGTCATGCGTAGAGGTCGTCTGGTGCCCTTGATTCTGGATTCCAGCAAAAATCAATCACTGCAGGTGGCACAGTAGCCCAGTGGTTAGCACTGCTGCCTCAAGGGGCCAAGAATCCCGGTTCGATCCTGACCCCGGATCACATTCTGTGTGGAGTTTGCGCATTTTCCCCATGTCTGCGTGGGTCTCACCCCACAACCCAAAGATGTGCAGGCTAGGTGGATTGGCCACGCTAAATTGTCCCTTTATTGGAAACAAAAATCAATCACTGCTTCAAAAGATAAGGGGAAGCTATTTGAAATTACAATCCACTCTACATTTGCATTGATTGATTCAGATTTAATGCACACAGATGATTCCTAAAAACAAGATATTTAGTACAGGAACATCATCTGCTCAATGAACCACCTGCCCAACACAGGGTTAATGACACTGGTTCTCCTGTCCAATATTTAATAGGATCAAAGAGAGTCGGTGATGGGGTCCTTATATTGCTTGCGCCATTGTTGACTCCAGAAACTGGGACCTTTAACTGACACTAAAGTTGCTCGCGACTTGAACCAAACTGTCATGGTTACCGTGCAACCTATGGGGTTTTATATAATAATAGACATGTCTGCTTCACGACATACAACATTTCAGGGCCAATGCATTTTTAAGTCATAAAGTTGTTGATACATTCAGCATTAGCAGGCTGTCATTTGGCAAAAGTTGTGCCCTTCCCATGCGGAGTTTGATGGCAGAGGAGTATTTAATTGGGTGGGAGTGTGGCATGTAGGGACCTCACTATCTCCTTTTCTCCACCTTGATTAAGTGCATGGCAGGAAGGCCCATGGACAGCAGTCCCGGCCCACCATCAATTCACCTTCTTAAGTGGGCAATTAACATAGGAACTGGAGGTCATTCAGCCCCTCGAGCCTGTCCTGCCGTTTAATGACCTAACTCCATATATTTGCCCCATATCCCTTAATGTTTTTGCTGAACAAAAATCTATCTATCTCAGATTTTACTGTTCTAGCTTCAACTGCTGTTTGCTGAAGACAATTCCAAATCTCGACCACCTTTTCAGTGAAGAAGTACTTCCTAACATCTCTTCTGAACGGTCTAGCCCTAAATCTTAGACAATGACTCCGAGTTTTAGAATCTCAAACTCGTGGAAATACTTTATATACCCTGGGCTGGATTCTCTGTTTTTGGGACTATGTCCCCATGCTGTCGTACAAATTATGGCCTTTCACAACAGGAAAACTGGCGTGAAAGGGCCACATATTCATAGCCCTGCAGGGGGCTAGCAGTGAGCCTTCGGGAAGCTCGCAGCTTTTGCTGCAGATACGGGTCCCCGCACTTCCGGGTCAGAGGCCGCGCATGCGCACGGCGGAAGCCTCCAGTGGCCGCGCCGTGCTCCATGGCAGACTCAGACTGCGTAGTTGGATCTTCCAAATAATGCCTCCGATCGGCAGCCCGCCTGACCCAGACCGCCCGCCCAATATTTTCCCAGTGCCGTATAAGGCCCACCCCCTGCCCTCCGATCGGCCCGCCCCCAGAATATTGTGGCCACGGACTGAGTCCGCAGCCGCCATGCTAGTATCCCGACCGGCAGGACCACATTAGATCCACGCCATCGGAACTTCGGCTGGTTGGGCACGGGGCAGTCCTCCAGCAATGACCGCAGATAGGAGATACGCGGCGCGGTGCCTCCGAGTACGCTGCTTTTCGGAGCCATCAGAATTGGGGAACCTGTGCCGGTCCCAATTTCGTGCGCGTATATGGATTCTCCACCCCACCACGGCTGCGATTTTGGCGTCGGGGTGCAGAGAATCCAGCCCCCTGTCTTTCCCTGTTAATATTGTGAATACCTCAATCAGGTCACCGTTTAACCTTCTAGATTCTAGCAAAAACAGGTCTAATTTGAGTAATCTCTTCTCGTAATTAACGCCTGTAGTCCAGGTATCATTTTTGTAAACATGCGCGGCACTTTCTCAAGGCCAAAATATCCTTCCAAAGGTGAGGTGCCCAGAACTGCTCACAGTACTCCAAGTGGACAGATCTGTATAGCTGCAGCATTACTCCTGTGACTTTACACTGCAATCCTCGAGATATAAAGGCAGCATTCCATTAGTCTTTGGATTATTTTTTGCACTTGTTCGTTGCATTTTAAGGATTTAAGCAACTGAACTCCAAAATCTCTTTGGACATCCACGATAACTAATCTAGGGGCTGGTTTAGCACAGGGCTAAATCGCTGGCTTTGAAAGCAGACCAAGGCAGGCCAGCAGCACGGTTCAATTCCCGTACCAGCTTCCCCGAACAGGCGCCGGAATGTGGCGACTAGGGGCTTTTCACAGTAACTTCATTTGAAGCCTACTTGTGACAATAAGCGATTTTCATCTATTTCCATTTACAAAGTACTCTGCTCTTTCCTTTTTTGGTCCAAAATGGGTAACTTCACACTTGCTTAAATTGAATTCCATCTGCCACAATTTTGCCCATTCACCTAATCTGTCAATATCGCCTTGCAATTTTATGCTATCATCTAGGCTGCCTACAATGCCACCTAACTTTGTATCATCTGCAAATTTGGATATAATACTTTTCATACCATCATCCAAGTCATTAATGAATAATGTGAATAATTGAGGCCCCAACACAGATCCCTGTGGTTCACCGCTAGTCACCTCCTGCCAATTTGAGTAAGTTCCCATTACTCTGTTGCCTCAACAACTCAACCAATTTCTAACCATGCCAATTATTTGCCCTCAACTCCGTGGGCTTCCACCTTAGTTAACAGCCTCTTATGTGAGACTTTATCAAATGCCTTCCAGAAATCTATACAAATAACATCCATAGACTTTCCCTTTAGTTATCTGTTCAAAAAATGCAATAGGATTAGTCAGGCACGATCTTCCCTTCGTGGATCCATGCTAGCTCTCCCTGATCATCTGAAATTTTGTGAGGTGTTCAGTAACCCCATCCCTGGTTATACACTCCAGCAGTTTCCCCACCATAGATGTTAGGCTAACCAGTCTGTAATTCCCTGTTAACACCCATTTAAGGGTCCCATTCTGCTGCCACTTGTCTCAGGCATGATGCAGCCTGAGATCTCGCCATGCAGGGAGTATGGCAAACAATTCCGAGCATGTTTCTTGCCGGCTCCCAAGGCGTGGGTCGTTGGGTGTCACCTGTTCAATTGCGCTCAGTGCCTGATCGAGAGACCTGGCATCGGGAGGGGGGAGACCACTGAAAGCCACCTCTCGCTATTGCTGATGACCACCTTTACCCCCTCCTCAGCAACACCCACTCCACTCTCTCCATTCTGCCATCAGTTACCTGCGCCTGGGACCCTCCTCGATCCAAAGCCTCGGGTGGTGCATTACTGGAAGCAGCCACCATCTCGCTGGTGACACTATAGTACAGAAGAACTGTCACCCCCTGACTGGCATATCTTGGTGGATCATATTACTGTTCCCACGGTTCTTGATCCCAGGGGAAGGTCATCGCTGGCCTGACAAGTACCTGAATTACACAAGATGCTGCGGATCTTCAGGAAAAGAGGAGCTCCGCAGGTCTAGGTGGCTCTCCAGCTGGAAGCCAAGGGTCCCATTGTCTCACAAGATTCCGCTCATTGTCTTTATCGTCAATAACTCTGACCCCATTAACTGACAATTTTCCAAGAATTGTTACATATGTTCATCTAAATTGAAAGTTGTGTTTGTCATAATATCCACTCTTGTATATAATGAGATGCAGACAGGTAGTGATTGACACACAGGATGACCAGTAAGCACACAATACAGTGAAGCCAATCACCAGACAGGACACTACCACTATAAAGCCAGAGGGCACTAGGTTTCCCACGCTCTCGGGACCCAGCCACTGAGACAGTCAGAGTCCACGAGCGAGCAAGTGCAAACACCTTGCAGTAGGCTAGTAAGTCTGGTCAGGCTACTACAAGGTCTCCAGTCAGTTCAGTAGAGTGTCGACCCACAGCTGAATATGTATATCAGTTCTATCATTGAATAAAACAGTGTTGGATCCTCTCCAGTGTTAGACGTCTGTTTCTAGCTTCCCTGCATCGAGTGCAGTCCACATCAAACTGACCTGCCTAACACATCAGTGTTTAAAACTATTTGTCACAAAAATAAATTGCATAAATTGTTTCTATTTTTTCATCGAGCTATCCCATGACTGAGAAGAACAAATAGTAGAAAAAAGGAACAGATAATCTCTCATCATAATCGTTTTGAACAAACAATTGATCAAAAACATTGAACCACATTACAGCTCCACAAGCTAGCGGAACCATGAATTGATGTTCGTCTTGTTTTGCATGTACCAATTTCCCTTTGTTGATCTTACATAGCTCATCCATGCTGCACATTTTCAAACATTTGTTCTTTGTGAAATTTGGAGGGGATCCAATTACTATCATTCTAGCGGCAGAGAATTCAGCAGTGTTCCTCCAGCGAGGCCAACAGCTACGGAGTTTGATATTTTATTTGAATGCACTCTTCTTCAACAGAGTGTCATGGGATCTTTTGTGTTATTTGAAAGGCAGTAATCCTGCAGCACCTGGTATTTCCTGGCAGCGTCGCATCCAAATATCAACAGAGTCTAACTCTACTTTGCTTCTGAGCGCAAACTGGATTGTTTGCTAACTAAGCATCATAGAAGTCAGCCTTTGTGTGAGATCTGATTTTGTAAGACTGTGTTTATTGTCACTTTCTGGTAATGGATTTGACAAGGTCACATTTATTGCTTGCTTCTAATTATCCTGATAACAATTTGGTGTTATGATGGAATGATTGGCTGGAACACTTTAGAGGTTCTTTAAGAGTCAATCACATGATGTCAACAATGGTCCTATCTCCCTTCCCTGAAAGACTTTGTGAACCAGTTGTGTTTTATGATAAGTTGATAAGGGGAATCAATGGGGGAATGGGGTGTCCCGGGGTGGGAGCCACCGCTGTTTGTCAATCAAACACCCTCTCCCAATTCCTTACAGATGTTGAACGGTATGGACACTATTTTGGAACCTGCAAAACAGGCCCTGTTGGTGCTGCTGGTAGGCCGGGTGCGCAGATGCTGGAGACGGCAGCAGCAGCAGCATCTGCAGATGTTCGAGGCGGTGGCCCATGTACCACGCCCCCCCCCCCCCCTTCCCCGCATCCTGAGGACTCGGCCGCCCATCAGGCCAGGGAGAGACCCAGAGGAGGAGGCCCGCGACAGCCCAGGGTGTACAGGCGTCATTGGTCATTTGAACAAATGATGGACAGTGCGTGCTGCAAGAGACTCCGCCTCAACAAGAAGACGGTGCGATGTTCCTTGTCCTCGCAGATTTGGCACCACGTGGAGGAGGAGGGCACCTGCTCCTGGTGGCCGTCAACGTCACTGCAACCCTGATCTCGGGATCATTCCAGGGCTCGAGCGGGGACTTGTGTGGCATCTCATAGGCCACAGCCCACAGGTGCATCCAACACAGATGGAAACTACATCATCTTTACATGGACCAAGCCTAGCAAGATGCCCAAGAAGCAGGTTTCTCCGCCATCGCTAGGATGCCCCAGGTCCAGGGGGTAATAGATGCCACGCATGTTGCCCTGCACTCACCAGGTCATACAGCTCGCGTGCGATTACCAGATGAAGATCATGCATATATGTGCACGCTTCCTGGGGAGTGTCTACAATAGCCAGATCCTGGGACAGTCGGTCATCCCAGGCCACTTCGAGGACTACCCCAGCATGGGCAGCTGGCTCTTGGGGGATAAAGGGTACCCACTGAGGATCTGGCTAATGACACCAGTATGGAGGCTGGAGACCGAAGTGGCCAGCAAGGCTGTGATTGAGCAGTGCATCGGACTTCTCAAGATGTGGTTCTTGAGCCTTGACCACTCCGGTGGTGCACTGCAGTACATCACCCGGAGGGTCCCCTGCCTTGTAGTGGGCTGCTGTGCCCTCTACAACCTTGCACAGCAGCAGGGCGACATGCTGGGGCGACGTGCTGGAGGTGGGGAATGAGGAACATGTGGCCACCTCCAAGGAGAAGGATGAGGATGAGGGTGATGAGGTGGCGCCAGGCCGCAGGGGATGGAGGACAGGCCCAGGGAGGAACCGAAGGACCAGCCGGAGGCTGCAGGACAGGCGGTAGCGGCGAGGGTCTGGCAAGCCCGGAGGGCCAGGGGGGCCCTCATACTCGCCCGATTCACTTAGGACATGGCCTGGTCTGTCACCATCCTCCCACTCCCATTTCCCACCCTCCCAAAGTGTGTGTCACATCACACCAGTGTGCTGGCACTGTGCCAGCACCGTCAGCGGGTCACTGTCGAGGGCGGGGGGGGGGGGGGGGGGGGGGTAATGATAACCCGCAGAGAGCTGAGCGCCAGTTCTCCTCAATCTATGCCATATTCTGACCCCTGCCTGTCTACTAAGTGCTCGCTCACACCCATCACCTGTATGCGGTGTGCCCGGGGAGGGGGGGGATGACTGGAGAGATGGGCCATGGGTTCGGTGGTCATCCCACATTGCGGAAGAAAGTGACAGAGGCATCATACTGGTTGTGTACAAGGGTGTTTATTATGTGTAACAATTCCCCACGCTCCCCATAGTGCCGCAGCGCCTCGGCCATTCCTATCTGAGAGTGGGACATGCATGTCCCGCAGAACCTCACCATGGTCAGCCTGGCACTGAGTCACCTCCCCTAGCGAAGCGGACATTCTGTCAAGACCTCAGCCATGGCCATCACCGATTGCGCGACACCTTGGACACCTTCACTAATGGTCAGACGTCGTGCACTCTCCAATGCGGTCATCACCCTCGCAGTGTTGGCCTTGGTGCTATGCATTGCTGGCAACATATCCTGTGCCCGTAGCCTCTGGGACTCCTCCAATCGGCAATGGATCTGCTGGAGTCTCGCTAATATCTCCCTTTGAATGTCCTGACTGCTCCCTATCATCTCCATCAGCTCCAGAAATACCTCTTCCACAGGCTCAGCATCAGGCTGGGACCGAGCTGGGTCCTGGGATCCACCAGACCTCTGTCTCGCCTGATGTTCCTGCCTCCACCTGATGTGCAGCAGCAGCTGTGCAGTGCTCACTAGATTGTGCCCCAGAAGCTTGACCACTAACATTTCCCAACAACGTGAGTGCATCTGCACTGGTGGAGGGTGGGGATAACAGCTGTGACGCGTCGATCGTGTCTTCCTCGGAGCTCCCCTTCAAGGTGCTTTCCTGGGAGGCCCACCTGGGATGGTCCCGCACCGTCGGCTGGAGGACCTGGGGGAGAATGGACATGTGGTCAGTGGGAGGGATGGGTCAGTCAGTAAGACAATAACAACTCCTGTATGACAGGTCTCCAGATGGAGCCTGGTGGTTCCTCACCTCTGCAGCGTCTGCCATCCTCCGCGTTGGTACCGCCCTGTCCTCGGCCACACCAGTTACGTCCAGGGCCTGTGCCTCGAAGGAGGTGAGGATTCTTAAGTCTGGCACCCCACCACCAGTTTGGCCCTCTCCCAATGATTGTGGGACATCTTTTCCTGAGGAGACGCAGAGAGGGGCACACGCATGGTTCACAGTCGCGGGAGGGGGGGCGTGAAGGAATGATTGGGGGTATTGAGGGGAGAGTGGGTAGAGAGAGGGTTGATGGTTGCATGGAGACTTGGGGGGTGGGTGCTCGCGTGGGGGCAGAAAGCGGGGGGGGGGGGGCGGTGGGTTGCATTGGTGTCAACTCACTCGTGCTACTGGTGTAGGTCATCAACCTTTTTCCAGCACTGGAGGCCAGTCGGCAGTCCTCCTGGTCACACTTCCGGAGTTCACAGCCGCCGCTACCTCACCCCAGGCAGCACTGGCTGCCCTATAACTGGCCCTCCGAGACTCTCGGGGGAACAGGATATTCCTCCTGGCTTCCATTGTGCCGAGGAGCCAGGCTAGATCTGCATCCCCGAAGTTTGGGGCCTGTCTCTTGGGCCCCATTGTTGCGAGATGGCTGGGGTTGGCTGTGCAAGTGCTGTTTGAGTGCTGCCCAACCTTATTGGTGGGGTGGCTGGCGAGAGCGGGGCTGGCGAATCAAATGCAAGCCTTGATTTGTGGTGCGAAGCCCATGTGACCTTGTTATGTGGACCAATTAACATTGAATAGCGTTACCAGCCTCGATGGGCCAAGTGCCGGGAAGCTCGCGGCAGTTCGCGCTTGCTAACATACTTAGAAATATTTCCGGAGCAACCAGCCATTATGGGCAGCATGGTAGTACAGTGGTTAGCACAGTTGTTTCACAGCTACAGGGTACCAGGTTCGATTCCCGGCTAGGGTCACTGACTGTGCGAAATCTGCACGTCCTCCCCGTGTCTGCGTGCTATTCCTCCGGGTGCTTCGGTTTCCTCCCACAGTCCAAAGATGTGCAGGTTAGGTGGATTGGCCACGCTAAATTGTCCAAAAAGGTTAGTTGGGGTTACTGGGTTGCGGGGATAGGGTGGAGGCAGAGGCTTAAGTCGAGTGCTCTTTCCAAGCGCCGATGCAGACACGATGGGCTGAATGGCTTCCTTCTGCACTATAAATTCTATGGTTCTGTTATGTCAGTATCTGACTTCTGTTTGCCAGATGCTCTTAAAGAAAGAGTTGGAATGGGTTAGAGTTGGAATGGGTTACCTTTTGAAAGGCTGTGCTGATCTGTGAGGTGTGCATGCAGGCACTGTCAATGTGAAGGCAATTGCAGGTCATGAGAATGCAAACATACTGTGCAATGGAGTGTTCTGTGGTTATGGGAACAGATGGATAGGATGCAAGGGAGGGAATGATTGGTAATGCTGGGTCTAAAGTGGACTGGTTCAGGCCTTTAAAGAGAGTGAGATAGATGTAAATGGGAATCTTATGCCAGCAGCTCTGCTGTAGTCATTCTATTTATGATGTGTGATAAATGGTCTCCAATCTCAAGCTCCTACACTGCATGGGCCTCCTTTTAAGAATTGAAGGAAGCTATTGATACATACTGCAGCTGCATCAGATTCCCAAGGCTAGATTCTCCGATTTTGAGGCTATGTCCGGAGGAAGTGTCTAGTTTTACAATGAAAAAATCAGCGGCGCTCTGCACGGTGGGGGGCCAGGAGTCACGCCATTTAAAACTCCTGGCGTTCCCGACTTAAACAGCCGGAGAATTTCTAGGTCCATGGCCGCGCATGCGTACGGCGACGACCTGCAACGTTCGCGCCATACAACATGGCGCCGGCTGTGCGCAAACCCGGCCGGCCAAATAGTGTCCCCCTGGACCTCCCATTGCCATTCCTGGACCACCTCCCACCAGTAACTCCAGCCCTCGCTGAAGTCCCTTCTGCCAGCAGCACAGCTCCCCCCACACCCCTAACTGTGGCGGCGCTGGACACAGTCTGCAGCCGCCACGCCGGGTTTACGAAAACTCAGACCACATGCAACCCACACGGTTGTGAACTTGACCCATCGGGGCGGAGCATCGGGGGAGTGCCTAAAAGTGACGCACTGACGCCGTCGCAACGGCATGCGGCGCCCTCCTGGATGATGCCAATTTGGAGGGGGCGGAGCATCCAAAATATGGTGCTGGCCCTGATTCGGTCGTAAACGGGGATTCTCCGCCCGATCACCGAATACGATTTCGGCGTCAGGCAACGGACAATCCCGACCCCCATTTTTCACAAAGGACAAGAGACCCATGGGAAGTTCAGTTACTGTTACGAGCTCACCCTGAATATGAATGAATACAAGACTAAGCCAAGACGCTGGATCATGCTTGAGACCAACATGATTCTGCAGGCATAACTGACCAGCCAGTGCCTGCTTGATTTGCAGCATAGTCATTGCTCCTGTATTTCAGGATTGAAACGAAAAAGCCATTAATCTTATGAATTTTAGATCAGTGTTTTTTTGGTGGCATGGTAGCACAGTGGTTTAGCACTGTCGCTTTACAGCTCCAGGATCCCAGGTTCGACTCCCGGCTTGGGTCACTATCTGTGTAGTGCCTGCACATTCTCCTCATGTCTCCTTTGGTTTCCTCTGGGAGCTCCAGTTTCCTTTCACAGTCAAACGACGTATAGGTTAGGTGGATTGGCCATACTAAATTGCCCTTAGTGTCCAAAGCGGTTGGGTGGAGTTGCTGGGTTACGAGTGTGGGCAGAGGTGTGGCTTCGATGGGGTGCTCTTTCCAAGGGCTGGTGCAGACTTGATGGGACGAATGGCCTCCTTCTGCACTGTAAATTCTATATCCATGTCTAAAATGCATAACAGTAGAGCAGGGGAGTCGGCAAGCTACATGTTATTTGAAAAAATCATGAAAAAAATTACAAGAGGACCCCATAATAACCTTCAGAGTCTCATGGTAATTTCTGTAGCTTAGCTTCCCCCACAGGTAGAGGAGAAATATTCTTTATGTCTTCTATGTCCCTAATTAGGCCTTCACTGCATTGATATATTGACAACATTCAGTGGTGTAAAACTGCAGCAAATACGTTGTACAGCCAAATTAAATTGGATAATCTCAGCTTCAAACACTGAAAGGTATCTAGATCTAATATGACGCGGACATAATCATAAAAAAAGAGTTGTGTCTTTTATTGGCGGACAATCATCAGTGATTACAAGTGGTGCCAATTAGTAATAGAAGAGGAATCATATTGTAACTGCAATTACAAAGTTTGCCCTGTACAAATGCTATGTGAAACAAATGCAAAACTTCTATTTCAGAAGTTATAAATTATATATAGTTGTTATTATAGTTATTATAAGGAATAATCAGTAAATAATCAACATCCTGTGGGTTATCATTGATTAGAAACTGAACTGGACTAGCCATATTAATTCTGTGGTTACCAGGGCAGGTCAAAGGATGGGAATCCGACGGCAGGTAACTCACCTCCTGATCCCGCAAAGCCTGTCCAGCATCTACAAGGCACAAGTCAGGAGTGTAATGGAATACTCACCACTCGCCTGGATGAGTGCAGGTCCAACAACACTCAAGAAGCGCAACACCATCCAGGACAAAGTAACCCACTTGATTGCCCCCCCCACTTCCACAAACATTCAAGCCCTCCACCACTGACAAAAAGTGGCAGCCATGCGTGCCATATACAAGATGCACTGCTGGAACTCACCAAGGTCCCTAAGACAGCACCTTCCAAACACATGTCCATTACCGTCTAGAAGGACAAGAGCAGCAGATGCCTGGGAACCTCACCACCTGGAGATTCCCTTCCAAGTCACTCATCACCCTGACTTGGAAACATATCACCGCTCCTTCACTGTCGTTGGGGCAACATCCTGGAACTCCCTCCCTAATAGCACAGTGGGTGTACAAGGGCAACTAGGGATGGGCAATAAATGCTGGCCTAACCAGTGACACCCACATCCCGCAAAAATGAATTAAAAAAAACAAAAAATAAGATGTACATTGAAACTAAAGCTATCGCAGCATTCATTTTGTACATTTACTCCAGAACTGTATGCACAATGGACCCCAATAGAAGATTATATAGTTTTTGTTTCATCTATCACACAGGTCAAGGGTCACTAATGAGTCAATTTTTCACTTTTATTTTGGTGCCACAAAATTATTGACAGTGATTTGTGTACAGTGGTTGACTGAGAGATACAGAATAGATCTCTGAGTTTTTACTGAACTGAAAAAGGAGATAATGAATGTTTGTGTGTGCGATAGCACACTTGAGTAGTTCTGCTGTGAGACCACAGAGAACAAGCTTAAATACATTTATGTTACTATCAGAACCCACAATATTATGTTACAGCATCACATTCACATTGCTTCAGTTTGTTTTCTGGTGCAAAGTAGATTTTATTAAACTATTTTCACTGGTGTAATTTCAACCCATAATATCTGCTGCTACAGGTATGCCTCGCATGGCAATGAGTTTGTTTTGATCACTATGTATTGATTGAAGCAAAATAAAGAGATTCTAGCTCCACTTCTTAGTGCAATAGAGTATAATAGAGTGGAAATGTGGGCAGAGATTTGTTGTGTATGATAACAACACATCTCTTCATTAGGTATGTGTCCATTAGGTATGTTGAATACCACAGGATTCTTTTTTGGCAAATAGGTAACATTTTCTTCACAATGTCCTGACATCTGGGGCGAAATTCTCCGCGATGTCCGCCGACTGGCGCCCAAAACGGTGCAAATCAGTCGGGCATCGCGCCGCCCCAAAGGTGCGGAATACTCCGCATCTTGGGGGGCCGAGCCCCAACCTTAAGGGGCTAGGCCCGCGCCGGACGAATTCCCGCCTCGCCAGCTGGCGGAAAAGGGCTTTGGTGCCCCGCCAGCTGGCGCGGAAATGACATCTCCAGGCAGTGCATGCGCGGGAGCGTTAGCGGCCGCTGACGGCATTCCCGCGCATGCGCAGTGGAGGGAGTCTCTTCCGCCTCCGCCATGGTGGAGACCGTGGTGAAGGCGGAAGGAAAAGAGTGCCCCCACGGCACAGGCCCGCCCGCAGATCGGTGGGCCCCGATCGCGGGCCAGGCCACCGTGGGGGCACCCCCGGGGCCAGATCGCACCGCGCCCCCCCCCCAGGACCCCGCCCACGCCGCCTTGTCCCGCCGTTCCCGCTGGGGGGTCGGAGAATGAAGCCCATGAGCTGAGATCATCCAGGCCCTGATTTTAAAAAATATACATTTTTATTGGTTTTCATATGTTATATTACATCTTTTTTGTAACCAGATTCATAGAAAGTTTAAATGCAACTTGACATTGAAAGAACGTCAAGAATGTGGCGCATCCAGGTCCGAAGCCGGTGTTGCATTTAGAGAGGAAATTCAAGGCCGTTAAACATGACTGTAGGGTGAAACTGACATAATTCACTGTAATATTTCATCATTAAAACTGATTGGAAAATGACCCTAGAAATTTGCTCAGAAGGGCTAAGTCAAGCGAACAAACAATTGGAATTAATTGCGATGTAATACAGCACAGAACAAAGCACTTATAAAATATCAAATGAAACAATGAATATCTTATTAACATGTTAATTTACTTGATTTCTATATAATGAATATGAAGTTATAATTGCATGGTGAGCACAATTTATCATGCCAGATATTTTTGCCTTTTTAGCCAAATTATGATTTATTTTCATTTTCAAATTGACCGATGACAATAAACCTTTTCATAAAATGTAAAAATTAATTGATTGTGACTTTAATTAAATAAAATGTAGATTACATTTGCATAGCACGTAAGAGTCATTAAAGCCACATTATCCACATGTCTTCCAGATCACTGGGTTATAATTAGTTTACCTTAGCACACAGCAATATCATACAATCAAATGTAAAGAAGCCCATTCTGTTATAAGCTCAAAGACTACAGTCTTTCTAGTGTATTGTCTTTATTGAACTGAATTTATCAGGGCTGCCTCAAGACATTCCACCATGGGAGAGATCACATAACTGTGGCAAGCCAGGTAGGATACTTAGTAATTATTGAATTTCAGAACTCAAATGTCCTCCTCTTCATAATGATAAACAAACATGTGTCCATGCACTATCATGTGTAACTGTGAGTTGCTCAAATTATCCCCATACCACAACAGTTCTCCTGCATTAACGAACTATTTGTTATTCTCATCAGTCGCTGTACATGCATTGAATACATTGTTATTAAAACATGCAGGTCACTTAATGATACGTGTGCATATTCCATTGGCTGTTCGTCTTGGTGATGTTACTACTCCAGGCACTGTTGTTCCCCTGGCAGTTGTTGTCGAGGTTACTGTTGTTGTTGTCCCATTTCCATTGTCAGGAAGCAGTGGACCTCTGGGAGTGATGATTATTCTGCACTCATGGGCGGGATTCTCAGTCCCGCGGTGCGCCCCCGCCGGCTGCTGGACTCTCCGTCCCACCAGCCGGCCAATGGGGTTTCCCATTGTGGGCAGCCCCAGGCCAACGGGAAATCCCAGGGCAGCTGGCAGCGCAACGGAGAATCCCGCCAGTGGAGAATCCAGCCCCATATTTTTGATCAGCCACCTGCAGTGAAAGAACAGCTTCTCTAGTTGTTCATATATGCCTGTGGTTGTGCGAGTATATTTAGTTGTTCACTTCCACTGCGTAGAACTGCCCTATGCGTTTCCCGAGTTGACACAGGCTAATTTGTGTTGATAGAATTGAAGGTTTGTATCCTGACTGGCTCTCCAATGCTCAACTCTGCCAATAGTTTAGAAGCCTCATCAAAATGAAATTTGGCTTTCTACCATTTAACTTTGATTTTTACACTCATGCCTGTTACTTCTTCTGGCTTCAGTAGGTTTTTCGCGATTGAAAGAGTAGTTTGGGTGTGAAGTGACATTTGTCTTTGGGTTGGACTACTTTCCATGCCTTCAGTTGATGTGTTTCTCCACTTGAGGATTGCCTTGTATACATCTGTGTTAGATTTGTTTGATTTCTTGATGATTCCTTTGGCGATTCCCACTGCCACCGCAGCCTTTCCATTTGACTGGGGACAGTGTGGAAATAATGGGCGCGATTCTCCACTCCCACGCCGGTTGGGAGAATCGCCTGGGCCGCCAAAATTTCCGGGGACGCCGGTCCGACGCCCTCCCGCGATTCTCCCAAGCGGCGGGAACGGCCCGGTCAAGTTTCGCGGGCTGCAGGCCGGAGAATCGCCGGACACACCCAAAATGGCGATTCTCCGGCACCCCCGCTATTCTGAGGCCCGGATGGGCCAAGCAGCCAGGCAAAAACGGAGGGTTCCCCCCAGCGCCGTCCACACCTGGTAGCTGCAGTCGTGGGCGGTGCGTGAACGCTGGGGGGGGGGGGGGGCCTGTGGGGGGGCGAGGGGGGATCCTGCACCGGGCTTCACCTGGATTGGGGGTGGCCCGCGATCGGTGCCCACCGATCGTCGGGTCCTCCTCTCTGAAGGAGGACCTCCTTCCTTCCGCGGCCCCGCAAGAGCCGTCCCCCATCTTCTTGCGGGTCAGATTTAGAGAGGACGACAACTACGCATACGCGGGTTGGCGCCGGCCAACCCGCGCATGCGCGGATGACGCCCGTTATGTGGCGCCGGCCGCGTCATCTATGCGGCGCCGCTTTTACGCGGGCGACAAGGCCTGGCGCATGTAGACGACGCGGCCCCGATCCTGGCCCATTGTCAGGGCCTGAATCGGTCGGGACCGGTGCCATTCCGTGCTGTCGTGAACCTCGACGGCGTTCACGACGGCACGGCCACTTCGGCGTGGGAGTGGAGAATCCCGCCCAATGTGTGGTGCTGAATTTCCTAATCCTTTGTGAACGAGCTGAATTCATCACTCGTGAACTGAGGACCATTGCCACTCATTACAATGTCTGGAATGCTGCAACAACATAAATGTGCTTTCAAGCATTCTACCATCTCTCCTGTCATCATTGAAATAAGCTACTCTAAATCCCAGAATAGTAGTCTACAGAGACGGGATAGTCAGTTCCTACTATCGTGAAGAGGTCTACTCCAAGCTTCACCCATGGTCTGTCGAGGGTGGCAAGAACCATCAATGGCTTTCTAGCTTGTTTAGCTTGGTACACTTTTTCAACTCGACCCTCAAATGTTGAACACATACCACTCATAGGTTGCATTCACTTGGGGTTCAAAATATGCCTTCAAGTGTTTCAAAATTTCTGTGTCTGTTTTTTCTATTCTTCAGATAGTTTTAGGTTGGAATACAATTTGGAGCAGTCTCTTCCCAGCAGTGTTAAAAGTGTAGCTGCTCATATCAGCTCTGGCTTGTTAATTAAATCTGTTGCAATCTTGTAGTTTTGCCATTGCAAGGGAAAAAATTGTCAGGCCGGCTGCATATTTCCTTTCATTTAGACAGGAGCTGAGAATAGCAAATTTACATCCATTTTAGTCTCACCCAATAATTTACTTGCAGCCTTCATTTCTTGTGCGATGCACAGTAAAATGTAAAACGCAGCTAACTTCTGTTAGCTTTTCCTCCGCTCTATCTTTTTGTCGGCAGCTTGCAGCAGGTTTGGACATTTCAGCGTCCCTCTTTCGGTAGCTGTGGCTTGTCTTCCAGCTTTTCAAAACTTCATCTCAGCTCCAAGCTGGACACCATGTCATGATCTCAAAGATTAATTATAATAATAATCTTTATCCGTGTCACAAGCAAGCTGACATTAACATTTCAGTGAAGTTACTGTGAAAATCCCCCAGCCGCCACATTCCGGCGCCTGTTCGGGTACACAAAGGAAGAATTCAGAATGTCCAATTCACCTAACAGCCCATCTTTCAGGACTAGTGGGAGGAAACCGGAGCACAAGGAGGAAACCCACGCAGACACAAGGGGCACATCGAGATCCCGCACAGACAGTGATAGGGAAGCACACCCAAATCAAACCCAAGTCCCTGGCACTGTAAAGCAAAAGGTGTTAACCACGGTGCTACCATGGGCAGGGCCTTCCGTCAGTGGAGAGGATCCTGATGTTCTAGTGAATCGGGCATTGGGTCAAGTCTCCAAACCCACCCCGATGTGCTTACCGACACCCCCGATGAGGTTCCTGCTCAGACCCCCGCCGGAACATACAGCTTATTAGAAATGTTTTGAACCTAATTTAAGAGGCAGGACACACAATTCACCTGCCTCCTGGGATACTCCAACTCCAGCGCCAATCCCCCTCCCCCTCACCCGACCCCCACCCCAGCCGGGAACCCCGCTGGTGTAAATTGAGCAGGTCCTGAGACACGGGGATCTGGCGGCTTGCAGTCCAAGGGGTGGCAAGGGGGTGAGCACCCTCACTACAATTGCCTCCAGGGTGCCGAAGGGGTTCCTTCATGGGAGGGTGGTCAGGGGGGCTTGTGCTTGGCTAGACGGGCTGGGATTGTGAGCCCTGCCTGGGATGGCAGTCATTTGGTTACTCTTCCCATCTGCAGCAGTTAAAACGTTTAGGCATTCTGTCGGTACCTCAAAAATACAGTTCTCTGATAATAAAGTGAAAGTGTCCCCACCTGCAGCCTTCAACTCTTTAAACTGTCTGTCGGTATGCCAAGATCTGTGAGATGAAAGTAAAAATATTCCCTTTAGTATGGTAGAAACTGTTGTATTTTAGTACAAAAGAAATAGGTTGCCTACGTACATGCATTTGATGCAAGGTTTATTGAATAGGTCTTTACTGTAGATGCCTTGTTACTAGATTCCACAAAAGCCCACAAAGTAGGTGATGATATCACGCATATCACATGGCTCGGTTCTTAAAGAGACATTGCATAAAACTACAATAATCCATATATATATTGTCACAACACCCTGGGCTAGTGCGTGCTAATTCCTGCCCCACTTGAACTGGAGTCGCTACACAGGGGTAATAAGATTTTATTTAAAATACCTGAGGTCCTTGGTTGAGTCAAATACACTACAGCCACCAGGTTTATAACTTTAGCACAGGTAACCTTTGGTTATGAGCAGTATTATAATTAAACAGACAGGAAATATAAATGGACAAAAAATGTAACTATCTAATACCCCTTTCCTAACAGCCCCCCCCCCTTGTTTCTAACTACCCACACTCTACACACACAGACACACAACACAGGGGTGGTGGAAATGGAAATTTAAAAAAAATACAAATACAACAACAAAGCTCTTTGATGCACTGGAATAATTGGGGTTAGTTGCTTCCTGAAGTTCAGTTTTCGTTTTGATATTTCTTCTTTCTACGTTTGAGATGGTTTTCTCTGGCAAGGTTTTCTACCTTCTCTGCAGACTCAGTGTCATTCCAGATTCACAGCAGAGGGTGAGGCAGGCACTCACTGCTTTCAGAGCAATAAAGCTGTTCTTTCACTTCAGGAAGCAGGAAAGAGAGGGAGAGAGATAATTTCTTTCACCTTTAAGGTCCATTTGCTCTGCCCAGTTCTCTCAGAAAGTAGTATGCAAACCAAACATTGACCATTGTCAGGCAGAGCACTGTCCCTAGCCAACCCACTGATTGGTTATCAGTTAACCAATCGATCCGACTCCCTCCAAACCTGGGTCAGAGAATCGCCGGGGGGTGGCGTGAATCCCGCCCCGCCGGCTGCCGAATTCGCCGGCGCCGGGGATTTGACGGGGGCGGGAATCGTGCCGTGCCGGTCAGCGGCCCCACCGGCGATTCTCCGGCCCGCGATGGGCCGAGTGGCCGCCCGTTTTCAGTCAGTCCCGCCGGCGTAAATTAGAGTAGGTACTTACCGGCGGGACCTGACTCTCTGGGCGGCCTCCAGGGTCCTTGGGGGGGCGCGGAGGGATCTGGCCTCGGGGGGGGGGGGGTGCCCCCACGGTGGCCTGGCCCGGTCAGAGCCATCCGATCCCCGTGTGGGCCTGTGCCGTGGGGGCACTCTATTCCTCCGCGTCGGCTGCCCGCGGAGATGAACCTCCCTGCGCATGCGCCAACTCGCGCCGGCCGGCGCAAGCCCTTCGGCACCGGTTGGCATGGCGCCAAGCCCCTTCCGCGCCGGCCAGAGCGGCGCAAACCACTCTGGCGCCGGCCTAGCCCCTGAAGGTGCGGAGGATTCTGCACCTTCAGGGCAGCCCGACGCTGGAGTGGTTCACGCCACTCCTTCGCGCCAGAGTTGCCCGTCCCGCCGATTCCCGCTGAATCACGCCCCTGGTGCCTAAGATCCACTCGATGTCGAGGAGCCTGGACAAAAACAAAACCTGGCCGGGATTCTCCGAGCCCACGCCGGGTAGGGGAATCCCCGAGGCAGCATTATCGCGCCCACGCGGTCACGCGGAAATAGGCTCCCGCGGCAATTCTCCGCAGGCGACGGGCCAAACTCCCATCGTGTTCAAACCTTGTACCACCCGGCGGGAGTCCGGACCCGCTTCCGATGTGGACATCCTGATGGAGGGGCGGGGGGTTCTGACTCCGGTGGGGGGGTGGGGGGGGACTCCACGGGATTCAGGCCCACGACAGGAGGCTTCCGATCGGCGGGCGGGTGGAATCTGAAGGGTGCCTACCTTCTTCCGCGTGGGCCCACTGTTCATTCGCCGACATGTTGCTCCTCGCTGGCGCGTAGACGGTAACCACGCACATGCGCCGGCACGGAGACGCCAACCACGCGCATGCGCTGGTGCGGAGACGGCCGTCACGCGCTTGCGTGGACTCGCGCGATTTCGGAAAATCCCGGCCACTGTCTCCTGACAAGCAGGCTGTTTCAACTTTCAATCTTCTGCTTAAAGGCACATTCTGATTATGGGTGCTCGGACCAAAGTGGAAATAAACAAAATAAACAGGTCTCTCCTCCTTTACTCAACCCTAGGTGTATTTATATCTATGCATTTGAAGTCATTTCAATATAGCTTCTAAGTGTTGTAAATATTCTTTCTTATTTGAGACAGTGATCAATTTATCATCCAGGTAACACTGTACCCCTGTAAGCCACTGAAGATCTGATCCATTGAGCATTAAAATAAAGCAGGTGCTGACATGTTCCAAAATGCAATCTCTTGTTGCGGAATAAGCCTTTGCGAGTGGTAATGGTGAGCAGGTGTTGAGATTCAGCTGACACATTTATTTGCAGGTAGGCCTGCAATAGGTCAGTCTTGCTGAACTTCTGATCTCCTACTAGGCCTGTGAATAAGTCTGCATTCGATGGTAGTGGGTATTGATTCAATTATAGAACCGGATTGAGTGTTGTCTTAAAATCTCCGCCGATACGAACTGCACCATCCTGTTCCATGACAGTCACAATAGGAGTTGACCAGTCGCTCGTAGTGACGGGTTCTAGGACTCCTGTTCCACAAGTCACGGAAGTTCCGCTTTGACTTTTGGACATACAGCACAAGGTACTACTCTAGCCTAGAGACATTTCAGCTGGCAATCTTCAGGCACACTTGTACACCTTTCATGGACCCCACTGTGTCTTCAAAGACACTGCTGTATTTTTCTGTAAATCTGACTTTGAATCAACTAAGCTGCTAACAGCACTCCAATTCAATTTCATCCTTTCCAGCCAAAGAGACCCTGGGACACTTCATCGCATCACATGGCATGGTAACTCTGTGGTTTGTGCATTTAGCCCAACCTTGACAGTGATGTAACCTCTCAGTAGTACAATATATTCAGTATAGTTCCTCAAGATCATATCTGCTCGTTTTAAAGGCAGGTGATTAAGTTTCTGTTCATAGATGGTCTCAGGAATTAGGGAGATGGCAGTCTCCATATCAACCTCCACTGAATAGGTTGTCCATCCAACTTTGGCATTATCCAAAAACGGTGTAACTCACCCTGGACTGGTAGCATGTTTAACTTCAATTCTTCATCAGAATGAATTGCTTTAGTTTCATTGTGGTTGTTGTTATTATTTTCTTCCACATTGTGATTATTCTTAGTTGAATTTGTTTTGTTTCTTCCTTTGAACGTTCTTCTCTGGAGAAGTTATTTTATTCCAGCAAGCACGGTAGCACAAGTGGATAGTACTGTGGCTTCACAGCGCCAGGGTCCCAGGTTCAATTCCCCGCTGGGTCACTGTCTGTGTGGAGTCTGCACGTTCTCCCCGTGTCTGCGTGGGTTTCCTCCGGGTGCTCCGGTTTCCTCCCACAGTCCAAAGACGTGCAGGTTAGGTGGATTGGCCATGATAAATTGCCCTTAGTGTCTAAAAAGGTCAGGAGGGGTTATTGGGGATAGGGTGAAAGTGAGGGCTTAAGTGGGTTGGTGCAGACTCGATGGGCCGAATGGCCTCCTTCTGCACTGTATGTTCTATGTTCTAAGCTCTCGCTGTACGGTCAGTTCTGCCACAATTTTTACATTGGCTGTCCTTGCTCTAGCAATCAACCTGGGAATGGCCTGTTTTTGCACAGTGACGACACGCCTGCTACTGGATAGACATCTGGGCTGCAGCTAGTTTCTGGATCCCCGCACTTGCTCCGAGCTGAGAAGCCTCCTTCGCTGCAACCTCCATTGAAACATCAATACCAAATGCAATCTTCAGACTTAGATTTTGTTCAGTTAATAATCTTCTTTGAATGGTGTCATTTTTCAAACCACACACTAAACAATCTCTAATTGTGTCATCTAACGAGTTGCCAAATCCGCAAAACTTTACAAGTTGCTTGAAGGTTACAACGAGCTGTGCAATATTTTCCCCTTCTAACCGATTCCTTCTCTGCAATAATGGCTTTGTTGATAATGGTCTTCCAATATTTTAACCAATTCTTTATATGTCTTATCCCTTTGTTTTCGTGGGCTGAACTACGCTCCATAATATATCAAACGTTTTCCCATCAGTTGCACTTTGAAAATATTCTCTGAAATTTTATCGCCGAGAATGTAGTATTGGAGTCACTCTGAATATGATTTCCAGTTCTCTGAGTCCTCATCAAATGAGTCAATTGAACCAATTTTTCACGGTATCGGAATGCTCTCTCCCTTTGCTTAATTCATTGGTCTAGTCATTCAAGATGGATTACCAATTCGTCACAACTTTAACTTTCATCAGCTTAATTTACAACACAATTAACTTGCATAAAAGTTGTGATAATCTTTTGTTCTCTGCCCCACTCTACCTCCATGTCTCACTGCATTGCACTTGGTGAGCCCTGCAGCTTGACTCCTTGGATTGGCAGTTTAAAATCTGTACGGGCTCTTCCTTTGAATTTTTGTCCCCCAGTTTTACCGATTCCGAAGCCAGTAATTTCTGACCTTCTGTTAATCTGCCTGATCGTTTTATCTGTGAAGCTGCTCCACTCCAATGTTTTTAAAAAATGTTTTTTTCTTTCTTCTGATCCATTCCTCATTGCCATTTTTCGTTTAGTAAATTGTCGTACCTTCAGACTAACAGTACAAAAAAAAACTGGATTGCAAATCCACGTGGGTTAGATTAAGATTAACAAAGGTTAATGCAGAAAGAGGCCATTTGGTCCATGGGATCCACATTGATTCTCTGAAAAAGCACACTACCTAGGTCTTCATGGTACAAGATTTGGTACTGGACTCTCAAAGGCTTGCAAAGTAGCTGATTACATCATGCATGTCATGTGACTTAGTTCTTAAAGATGCATTGCACATAACTACAATAACACACATATATAACAGAAAACTTCAAAGTTGGTTTTTCGCAGTCACTTCCACTGCCCTTGAACTTTTTATAGCCGGTTTGTATGTCTAGAAGCCTCAAAGCTTTGAATTGCATTCAATTGTTTACATTCAATTTCACAAACCATTGCCTTATACAAGCTACTTGATTGACAGTTCCTGGCAGTTTCAAAGGGAGGATTAAGGTTGTTTATTTATATAGCTCTACATGGGTTCCATTAACTCAGAGGAGCTAGCGTGGTGGCGCAGTGGTTAGCATTGCAGTCTCACGACGCCGAGGTCCCAGGTTCGATCCCGGCTCTGGGTCACTGTCCATGTGGAGTTTGCACATTCTCCCCGTGTTTGCGTGGGTCTCACCCCCACAACCCAAAAGATGTGCATGGTAGGTGGATTGGATACGCTAAATTGCCCCTTAATTGGAAAAAATGAATTGGGCACTCTAAATTTTAAAAAAACTCAGAGGAGCTTTGTTGTCAAGAGTTTCCAGGTGCTGAGAATGAATGTAAAAAAGATTCGAAGCTTTTAAGCTTCTAGGCATACAAACGGATGGAAAAATTGAAAGGGCAATGGCATTGACTTCAAAAAAACAACTTCAAAGGTTTCTGTTACATGTGGGTTATTGTAGTTCTGTGCATTGTCTCGTTAAGAACCGAGTCATGTGACTGCGTGATGTATCGACTACTTTGCAGGCTTTTGGGGAGTCTAGTAACGAACCTGATACAGTGAATACAAAATCAATAAACCTCTTAATCTTGAGTTAATGGTACCCGTGTAGAGCTATATATATAAACAACCACAATCCTCCCTTTGAAACTGCCCAGACCTGTCAATCAAATAGCTTGTAAAAGACAATGCTCTGGCAATTCATAGAATAGAATCCTCAGAGTGCAGAAAGAGGCCATTTGGTCCATGGGATCCACATTGATTCTCTGAAAAAGCACACTACCTAGGCCTACTCCCCTGCCCTATCCCCATATCCGGTAGCACAGTGGTTAGCACTGTTGCTTCACAGCTCCAGGGTCCCAGGTTCGATTCCCGGCTTGGGTCACTGTCTGGATGGAGTCTGCACGTTCTCCCTGTCTCTGTATGGGTTTCCTCCAGGTGCTCCGGTTTCCTACCACAAGTCCCGAAAGACGTGCTGTTAGGTAATTTGGACATTCTGAATTCTCCCTCTGTGTGCCCGAGCAGGTGTCGGAATGTGGCGACTAGGGGCTTTTCACGGTAACTTCATTGAAGTGTTAATGTAAGCCGACTTGTCATAATAAAAAGAGATTATTATTATATCCCATGACATCACATAACTTGCACATCTTTGGACACTAAAAGGCAATTTATCATGGCCAAGTCACCTGACCTACATACCTTTGAACTGTGAGAGGAAACCAGAGCAGCTGAAGGAAATCCATGCAGACACAGGGAGTATGTGCAAACTCCACACAAATTGTCACACAAGGCCAGAATCAAACCTATGGTTCCCTGGCACTGTGAGGCAGCAATGCTAATCACTGTGCCATGTGCCACTGTGAATGCAAGCAATGAAGTTCAACGCTTTTAGGTTTCTAGGCATACAAACAGGTGAGAAGAAGTTAATGGGTAATTAAATTGACCATGAAAAAACTCTTCAAAGGTTTCCACCACATTAATGGAAGTACTTTTGCCTTCATCTCACAGATGTTTGAACTTGGCATACTGATAGTTTAAGGGGTTTATGTTTGCAGATGGGAACACCTTCGCTTTATTATCAGAGTACTATTTTTAAGATATCCACCGTCTGAAGGATTGAAAGGCTGTAAATGGGAAGACCAGCAAATAACCCTCATTCCAGGAAAGACCCCTGACCTGAGACCCCTCCCAGCCCAGCACAAGCCCACCTGATGCCCCCCTCCCATGATGGATCCCACTCAGTACCCTGGAAGCAACTGTAGGGAGGATATTCAAAGCCTTGTCAACCTTGCATGGAAGTGCAAGGTGCCAGGTTGGCACTGCCATTGGGCGGGGCCTGAAGTGGGATATGTCAGAGGGGCTGAAGGGGGGAATGGGGGGTTAACGAGGCAATAGAGACGGGACTGAAGGAGGGTACTGATGAGGGAGGCCATTGTCAGCAATTAGGGTGGGGGGGAGACCTTGTTAACCATCCTGAGGGACTGCAGCAGCATTCTAAGATCGGGGTGCCCTTTACAAATGGTGCTCCCATCTCTGAGAAGCGGCCTTGTCAGAGAGTTTAAGTCTCATCCCTCTCGGGCCCAGTGAGAACCCCAATGTGCCGTTGAATGACACAGAAAACCCACCCTGAATTAATCTTTTTCTATGTGCCATTGGATACCACCAGAGGGAATGACTCCAGTTTTCCTGCTGGCGGGAGCACTTAGTTTCCAATCGGGAGAGTAATGCACTATAATTTTTCTTGTGTATTGCCTTTATTGAACTTTATGGATCATGGTTGCCTTCAGCGATGCCCTCACAGCACATGTCACATGACTATGGCAAGCCAGGCAGAATACTTAGTAATGATTGTATTTAATTCCCATGATTGCAGTGTGTTACCTCATGCCCACATTTCTTTCTGGCACGTGTACAGTCTTCCGACTTCTTCATCCGATTCCAGCAATTGATGTTGATCTATCCCCAACCCTCTTTACTCTCCTTTTTCCGCTCAGTGTGTTCACTCACTCATGGTCAAGCACTGTTCTATGAGTACTAGCTGCAGTTCGGTACCTGCCTGAATGGATACTGCTCGATATTCTTTGAGCTGGGGCTCGACTCACTGCGTCTGTGTGCTGAACATCAGTGGAGGAGAGTGAAGGAAGGCCAGATGTTGAACTCATTCATATTTTAGGGCTGCCTTTGCAGTGGATTTTCTGTGCGTTTTATTTCATACGTTGAGAATTCCATTTTTATTCGTGGTGCCCTGTGTCCTTTGTCCTGCATCTTACTTTTCATTACTTTGAGGCCTTAAAAGTAGGGAAGGAACTCAAGAATCCTGACACCAGGGGCTGGTTCATCTTTTCATCCTTAGCAAGGATGATCTCAAGTTTTTTGGACATATCTGCAAGATTACTTCTTTCCTCTCAGCCTTTTTTGTTTGTCGGTTGAGTTCTGCTCCATTGATGTCGAATGGCATTGCACAGTGTGAGTGATGCTTACACCTTTTCTTCCCTGGCAAACATAAATAATTTAGATTTGAAAGAAGGAACACAGGAATCGGAGTAAGCCTGTCAGCCTTCAAGCTGAAAGATAAATGAAGTGCAAGGAGATTTCTTTGTGGTTGTTTGTTTCTTGTACAATGAATAATAACATGGAAAATTATTTCCAACACTTACAGGCTCTCATAATTTCTGGGTCTGTCATCACTGAATCGAAACAAACATATAAAGTTTGTCAATGAAATCCATAACATTTAGCAATATTGAAAAATACAAAGTTTGCACTAGAAGATGTACATTGTCCTCTGCCACACATTCTAACCATGTGATAGTTTGTACAAGAGAGGGATAGATTGCAATTGTGCAATCATGGCCAAATATCTCAAATGGATTTATGTGGAATGAAAGGCAACCTGTAGGATAATATCTACTCCAAACAGATCATTGCCTGCTGTGTATTGTGCACATTAATGATAAGGCATAAAGCCGTCACTTTCGGACCTGAAAAATGTCCAGTCTAACTTAAATTATCCCGGAATGTAAGGTATCTAAAATATTTGAGCAACAGGTAAAGCTAGCCATTTTATTCTGCTACGTGACAGTCACAACAAACGTGCTACTTTCTACCAAAAGGATGCTGCTCTCATGCCACAAGGATGATTTTTCTGCCTGCCATATGAATTACTACTGTGGTATTTGAATTTCTGTGCCGGTGAGCTGGGGCCAGAGAGCACCTAGAGGGGTGGCCTGGGGGAGAGATATGGTCTTGGGTAGGGTGCTCTTTCAAAGAGCCGGTGCAGACTCGATGGGCTGAATGGCCTCCTTCTGCACTGTAAATTCTATGATTCTATGACCTGTAGCCCTAATTTCACAGTCAGCAGTCAGCGGCATGGTCAGCTGCCTGGCTGTCTTGCAGGCTGCAGCAATGGTGTTCCATTCCCATGCACCCAGACTGCACAGCCCACCTTCTGGCCACCATAACGCTACTCCCCCTAGCCCTGGCAGAAGCCCCCTGGCCAGCGGTAGAGCTGTCAGCAAACTATGGCGATGTTGGACACTTTCCATATCCCTTCTCTCTACCTCAACAGCCTGTTTTTTGATTTTTAAATGCTCAAGTGAACCTCGTCGTCGGGAATTCGGCTCATTGGGGGCAAATAATCTCGGAGGCCCCGGAGAATACGGGGTCGGGCCCAATAATGATATGCCAACGGCTTTTACTGTGCATGCGTTCTGGAACACATTGACGCTGCTGTCGAGGCGACGGACAATTGCGATTTGGTGTGAAATCGACGCCTGCCGCGATTTCGGCATCGGAACCCATTCTCCGCCCAATCACGTTTCCTGATTCCGGCGCAACGCGCCCCATGTTTTTCAGAAAAGTCAGGAAATATTGGTAAGGAACTATACCACCGGTGAGAAGTGGATATATTCCCTTGTCTTAGCACAGACAGGACCAGTCTCCTGCACCTTTCAAATCCAGGATGAAGTAGTGTGAAGAAGTCATGCTGATTAAATTTTAGCAACTAGAACTAGTTGGCAGAGACAGAGTCAACAGAGAGTCCACAACAAAATGTGCCAACTGAAGACCTAAACATTCCTGAGAACCGGGAAATACCAGAAACAACTGTGGAAGACAGTACTCCAGTTGAGGACATTTAATCACCAAGTCAACCTCCGAACACTAGGTTGACTCCGGTTGAGAAAACTACGGACAACGTTCAAGCTAAACCCAAAACACCAGAGGTTGCATGCAACATGATGAAACAGATGCCCGAGGGAGGTTCACCGACAACCACACAGAAATAAACATCCTCTGAAACATCTATCTTATTGACTGCTGTGTTTATTAATTGTTTGTATTATAAATTTTGATTGTTGACATTATAGTATGTTTCATTGCAGTAACCTCTAATGTAAAGAGGGAGGAATGTGCTGTGTATTCATGTTTGTCCATCGTTGGAAAAAGGTCACTTTAAGAGTCTGATCACGTGACACACTGATAATGTCATCGGCCGTTTTGTGTGGGCAAACGAGCAGTCTATCCTAACAGCCTGTAGAGTAAACACCTTTCCAATAAAACTCTTTTTTTTGGTACCTTCATGATTTGCAAGCCTATCCTTTACAAATACCACAATTATCATACCCAGCCAGCCTGTGCTTACAAACCTCCGAGCATAATGGGCGGGATTCTTCATCCGTTCATGGCAGCAGAATTCTAGGGTCCTGTAATGAGTGGAATATTTGGCTGAGTGCCAAATTCTCCATCCTCATTAGCAGCAGTAGCGGGGTGGACCCACAATGAAGAATCCCGGCCAATGTCTAACTTTAGATATGATTCCGCAATTGGTCAGCCCTTGCTGAACAATCCCAAGTGTGCTGAGAATTACACTAACAACCAATTGAAAATTATCAGTGGGTATTGCAATGTTGCTGACCTAGACTTGCTCAAAGCTACACATTCACATGCAGCGACCTGTCCTCTGCAGGCATAAGAAACATGACTAGGAATTCTGCCTTTTTGAATTAAACAAAAGAGTGCGGGCTAATAGTTCCCTAGTGTATTCACCAGGGCAAAACTTGCCCAATCAACACCCTTTTCTTATGCAGTAAAAATTGTTGCTTCCTTTTCAATTTGGCATTCTTGCATCTGTCCAGATGAACTCAAGACAAACACTTTCAATGGATGTCTCTTCAACAATACTCAACTTCTGTATTACCAATTAACAACTTAATTAAAGTATGGGGCAGCTAGGCACACAGTTGTTTTGAATATTGCAGATTTTAAATTATATCCTAACATTTTATCTCATGGGTTAGTGGGTATAATTGGGAAATCGGGTACAAATGTTTCGGGAAGAAGAAAAGGTTAGATTATAGTCTAACATCCCACTAAAATTCATTTGTATAATCACACATGTAATATATTCCTTGAACCAATGCAAATCGGCAAATTAAATGTAACTGCTGTTTTTCTATTAAAAAATATTCACTGAAATACCTGACATCAGAAACTTGGTGATGTTTTATTAATACAGCAGAAAATGTGTTTATCACCAAAAATAAGTATTTTAAATGAGCGTTTTGTCTTTTTTTGTTGAGTAACATGATTTTAAATAATTGAAAATGACCTAAAAGAACTATCTTGGTCTATTTTTGTTAGTGTACATTGGTCAGCTTCTTTGTTTCATTTTAATTAATATTTATTTTAGTAAGTGCTTACTAGTATCTGCACCTAAGAAAGCAATCTGAAGAACCTTTGAATGGTTCAATCTGCAACATTTTTGAATAATTCTTATTTCAATCTGGAGATAATCAGTTTTGTGCGAAGGGCTGGTTTTGTGAAAAATAATTTTAAATTATCATTGAAGATCACTGAAATGCAAGTAATGCTGGATGCAATTTACCGTTGAATTTGCACAACTGGTTTCACCTGGGAAATACCAGTGCAAGAGCAAATACAAGCAAATAAAATACAGTAAAAGTCAAATGTACCACAATGGTACAGTGGTTATTTAATATTCAGGTAATTAACTGCATGGTAGCATATAGTTATCTAGCAGAAACTGCCAATGATGTCTCTTATGGTAACTTATTGGTTCAAATAAGGGCTGGTTGAGCTCAGTGGGCTAGACAGCTGGTTTGTAATGCAGTACAAGGCCAGCAGCGCAGGTTCAATTCCCGTACCAACTTACCCGAACAGGCGCTAGAATGTGGCGACTAGGGGCTTTTCACAGTAACTTCATACTTGTGACAATAAAAGATTATTGTTATTATTATTAAATAGCTGTCACATCTTCGAATATTGAGGATGTGTGTGGGTGCCAACCTGGATGTTTAATGGAGGTCTGCCCAGCTGTCAAATTTTCCTAGAGGCAGCCAATTAACAGCCCACCTGATAATGAGGCGTGGCTGAGATCCCAGACATCCATTCCACTTGTTGAAACATCCACACCCCAGGGAAAACATTGTTTGCTGAACAGTTCAAGCTCTGTTCTCTGCTGTTAATGTGGCAGTGTTTGTTTTTTACACAATGTTGTATGGTTTCAAGGGCTTATGTTGTTTTTGTTGATACTTTAAAGGGTCTAGCTGACGGACACTTTTATTGCCTTCTAAGTGAAATAACGTTTCACATCGGAGAAAGTTATGAATGAATTACTTTAAAATAAACTTTTTTTTACACAAACTATTGTCAATTTCTGGTTCATTTGTTATATAGTGTACGGCGGATCAATGAGCATGGCATGGAGGCATGATGAGTCACAGGGGATGGATGGGGGCATAGCTTGATATGGGAGGCATTAGGAGGACCTTTTGAATCTACCTTTTAAAATGTCCCCTCATGTAATCGAGGTGTCATGACTCCTGCGAGACCTGTCCAGACTCCATGGTAATTGCGGAGGAGCAGGACATGCCTTTCTCTGCAATAAAGCCAGCCAGGTCAGGAGTGTGCGATGCAGGCTTTTGACTTTCATGGCATTCTCAAAAATCAGTGTGCCCAGAAAAAGTGTCAAGAATCCCGGAACCAGAATCCTCCTGCCATTTTTAAAGTTACCCCAACTTGGTATAAATCCGGGTCTAAGTGTTTTGAATTCTGATATAGACTCCAGCTAAACAAAGGAGCTAAAAGATACAACATGAGCGATAAAGTCATTGGACGTGATTTAACACAAAAAACAAAGTCCAGTTTTGGGCACGTATAGCTGTGTCTTTCTCGGTGCCTACAATGCTGAGACCAACCCCGGCATCAAACGGGACTTTGTTGTATTTTCTGGCCTTTGTTGGGAACACGCCGGCGAGACCGCACTTACATCATTTCCTGCACTGGTGAGCTTAGCTCGCCACTCAAGAAAGAGATTGGGGTGCCATTTTTAAATGACGCCCCGACTTCTCAACCCCCCTCGGACATGCCACCAAAGACCTCTGGACCCCCCACTGCCCTAATTTACCGCTTAGGGGGTGCTCAATCTACCCCTCACCCCACCTCTTAAGGCACCTCGCACCCGCTGGCATGATCCCTGGCATGGGCAACCTGCCACCCAGACACTTTGGCACTGCCAGCCTGGTAAGGCCAAGATGGCACTGCCAGGATAGCACCCTGCCTAGGGACCAGCCATCCGGGGGCCTCCGATAATCCAGAAGACCCCGCAGGTGCCCTTACATATTATCCATGTTTGTGTGTACCAAAGCTAAATGGTGCCATGTCAAGGTCTCCCAGGCGCGGGCGTTCGTTCTTGAGTCTGAGGAGAATCAGGCACCAGCATATTTAATGAGCTTACATGTTAATCTGTATCTTGCCCACCGAGGACAAGATCCAGGTGGTGAGGCGTTTTGAGCGTCGTAAATCTTCTGAGAGGCCTCTCGCAATTTAACGACCTCGCCACGTCACCGAGTTGGACGCGATGTGGTTATTCAGTCACGCCCATTGTGTAATAATTCAGGTTTAAATAAGTTAGCCAGTTTTAGGCTACTTTGCTAAATCTGGTAAATCTGCAGGAGAGATAATTACAGTTTATGATCAACTGCATGTGCCTCTGCTGGATTAATCTCTTTTGTATCAATAAAAGCCTCAACTTTTCATATGCCTGATATCACCTAGCTACGATTTTATGACAATACTGAGAGCATAACAAACTAAAGATGACATTTTAACACAAATACTACAGGAAAACAATGTTTAACTAGCGGCTGCTCTCCTTACTTTGAATACATATATTAATATTGATATGCTCAGACATTCTATTTAGCCTCTTATTTTTCTCCACTCCTGTATAACACTGAATGGTGAAACATTACTGGAGAGGGACTCCAGAATATATTAGATACAGATAAGCTGCTGACTAAGCTAATAAATATATATTAAAAGATCCATGAGCTGTGCTGTCTTTAATTGCTGTTCCTCATTGCAGGGCTTCAAACTAGTTATAAGCGCAAAATGAAACAGATCCATTTCTGACTAATTCCGAGTTTGAAATTGCATTGTATGATACTTCAAGCCCACACATTCAGCAAGCCTGACATTAGCTCTGCCGAAACCAATTTCAATACCGCCAACTGTGTAGTAAATATTAATTAACATTTCAAATATTAAAGTATGAGGCAGGATGTGTTGTCTGCATTTCAGAAATAATACAGCTTGTGAATTAAGGATCGAGTTGCTAATCGAACAGGAGCATTTGAATGCTTTGTCTTTGCAAGGTTGTGTTTAATTCTCACATTTACAGGGTAATAATTATCTTTGACACTAACTTTTAAAATTTAATAATCCTGAAATTTAGGAGGCTTTCATTAGTTGAAAGACATAATGAAATAAAATTTCCTGCGGTATTTGTACTCGAGGATATCATTATTATGCCCTGGCTTGTAGAAGCAGTCTTGTCGCCACAGCGATCCCTTCATAATTTTCCTTAAAGGAAGCACAATAACAAAGAACAAAGAAATGTACAGCACAGGAACAGGCCCTTCGGCCCTCCAAGCCCGTGCCGGCCATGCTGCCCGACTAAACTACAATCTTCTACACTTCCTGGGTCCGTATGTGCTGTCACTTCTGTGAACTTTGAGCTACAGCTTCCTTTCATAATTCTGTGCACTTCACAAATTTGCGCATTGATAAATTATACATGATATTTTTCTGATAAGAGCACGAAAAATCAAAGTGCCCCAAATTTTCCATTTGAGGCCTTGGTTACTTCACCGGCATAACCTTTGTACAGGGACTATGAGAATATGAGGCAGTTCCGCCAGGAAGCCATCTTGTGGGGATGCGACCTGTAATTTCCAGTGTTGAGAAGTGTGGGTGGAAGGTGGAGAGGGGCATTGTCCATGGGAGTTTCCAGGTTGTCCTCTGGGGAATTGGATGCAGTACTCTCTGTCCTTTAAAGTACGAATTGACTTTGCACAAGCTGAGACCAGGCATTAGTTCAGTTGAGGCCCGAGGCAAAGCTCCACAGCTAATGTTGCCTTGTGTAATTGATTCCAGAAAGCTAATAACTGAAAAATTAAGATAAAATGCAGTGGAGGCGGCGGGGGGGGGGAGATGTTATATTCCCCTTTCCGTGGGGGTGTTCCATGGGGGTATTCCATATGAACAAACTAAGTTGCTGGCTTTCGGGCTCAATCAGAGACTGCCCCCACCAGCGTGGCACCATGCCCCACCCCCGCTGTAATTTGTTTTTATCTAAGTCCCTAAAACCATGACAGAGAAAGTTGCTCTTGGGGCCGCCGGCTTCCACCTCCTGTTTTCCGCCCACTGCTCCACTCTGCCTAGAAATGAGAAAATTCCACCCATTGGATTTGGGTTTTTCCTCAATGTCTGCTCTGTCACTCACATTTTATCAGGCTCCTTGGACATTCCAGGCGAAAGCATGTAAATATGACACCAATTTTCCCAGATAGGATCTGGACCTCATTACTTTAGCACACTCTGTGTCCTTTCATGGGATGTGGGTGTCACAGGCAAGGCCAGCATTTGTTGCCCATCCCAGATCACCTTTGGCAAGGTGTTGATGAGCCTCCTTCTTGAACCATTGCATCTTGAGAGTGTACCATGCTCACCCAAGGCGCAGAATCGAATGGCCCACCTCGGAGACCTGCCCGTGATGCTGTTTAACACTGGTTTCCACAAAGGTCAACTAGAAATGGGCAATAAATGCTGGGCTAACCAGCAAGGCCCACATCCCGTAAATGAATTAAAAAAAACATGGACTAGGTGTAACAACACTTTGGGGGATCTCCCAGGCGATTGGAGACCCCCAGGTGGTCGGGTTCTGGGCTACCCTGGCACTCCCAATATCACTCGTGAACCGTAGTGCTTTTAGACTGGCATCCTGGCAATGCTACCCAGGCACCCTGGCAGTGCCACCTGGGTGCCCAGTGCTCCAGGCTGGCAGTGCCAAGGTGTCCGGGTAGCATCTTGCCTGTGCCAGGTATCGGTCCCAGGGGCTCCACGCCCTTCTGAGTTGAGTGCGGGGAGCTCAAAGACCCCTTAATTGGTAAGTTGGGGCATTGGTTGGGCCCAGAGATCTCGGTTGTGGGGTCAAGAGATTGGGGTGCCATTTAAAAATGGTGCCCAGCTCTCTTTCTGCACCGGCGAGCTGAGCTCATTAGTGTAGGAAATAGGTCTAAGTGTGGCCTCAGCAGGGTGTTCCTCGAAAAGGTCTGAAAAAGAAGCTGAGTCCTGTTAAATAACGAGGTCATTCTCAGCGCTGCAAGCTGCAGGAAACACCCCGCTAAACGCAGTCAAAATGGGACTCCTTTTTTTTCCACTAAATCGTGCCTATAAATTGCGATAACATTCACTCACTCCATCATGCAGTGAAAGCAATTCTAAATTCTCACCAATCCCCTGGACTGGCAACTTCCAAATAAGTCAGATTGTACAAGAAGTATGCATATTTATTTTTCCTATGAAAAACTGGGAGACCAATGATTGACCAGATCCGAAGAAGATCTCTAAGTTTTTAGTATGCATTGATGAGATGTGACTGGTCACTACAAACATTGTTTACTGCAACAGATAACGGAACTGAAATGTACACATATTCACCATGTGCTATCCAGGGCCTTCCTCCTGACCATGTTGCTTCTGATGCAAACTTTACACTGAGTTCCATTTAAATTATTGCTGAGTGCAGCCAGTCTAAAACATGCTATTGAGTAGATCAATGCCTGGGTATGGGGTGAAAACTTGAAAGAGGCTATATCACCACTTAAAACCTGCTTGCAGCACTCAAACCAGATTTCACCCTTTTAAAGGGCAGCTGCGTTCTGGCTGCTGCAAGTGCCGGCACTGGCTGCAAAAGTGCCTGTGAACAAAAGAAAAGTACTGTAGGATGGTACAACAGGGCAGAGAGCAGGCTCCAGCTGGTGCAGGGTTGTCCCAAGTTGAATCAGTGGTCTTGTTTGAGGAGATACAGGGCAGGAAATATTTCATCCATCTGCAGGGAGTCAGGAGACCCTCCAAGAAAACTCACAGAAAGTAAAGGGAAGCTAATGAGGTGGCCAATGTCTAGATTCAAGGCCAGAGAATCTTATGCAGTGTTGCAAGAAATTCAATGAACTCACATGAGTAATCAAGGTCAGTAAATGCTACTTTAAATGATGCTGGCTCAAGCACAGGAAGCAGCACCTGACAATTCCTGAAGGAGAAAACAAGTGAACTGGGTTTAATCCTGCTCAGAACTTTGATCTGCAAGCCTTTCATTCATTCCTCTTTGATATTGATTTTACTAGTCTGTGATTGACAACTTCCACAGACACACAGCTGTCAGCATTGTTCCATTCATCTCCCTTCACGGTTGAGTAACTTTGAAGTGGTCAGCTGTGAAATTAACCAATGTTTATCAACATTAAGCTTTGATTAAAGCTCCTGGACTACCTCAAACAGCGTTAAGTGCTTTACATTCATCTCCCTTCACAGTTGAATTACTTTGAAGTTGTCAACTGTGAAACTAACAGGACTAACTGCTGTCCCCCGGTTGTCTTACATTCTTGGGGGGAAGATGGCCCTCTGATGGACTTTGGGGACTACTCCCTTGCCCCTCCGTGAGGTTAACCCTGTCAAATACACACTTGTCAGGACCAGCACGAATTCCTGCCCACATGATTCCTGGCCCAGAGGACCGAAGAATCACGAGGGCCTGGAAAATATGATGCCCGGCTTATTAATAGGATGCAATCCTCCCACGGAAGCACGGCATGAATCTCGATCCTGTCACCGGTGAGAGGACAGAGATTCGGGCACCAATCCCATTTTTCCCTGAAGCTGGATTCTTCACTGCACCGGGAACACTGCTACCGGTGGCATGTGGGGGAGAACCCAACCCATGTCTGTCAATCAAGACTCAAACCTAACATTTATATGCCTCCCTCACTGCCACACATTTTACACTGCTGCAAAATTCATACACACATGTCACAGCTTACATATAATTAAAACTATTTAACGATGACCGGCATAGCACCCAAGCAGATTATGGAACACTCACTGACTGTTTCCTCTGTCTTGCACCACCAGAGGCAATAAAAGCTAACCAGTGGATGATAGACATCAGGGCAATTGTGCTCACAAATATTTGAGTAGCTGTGATTGAGGTAGTCAATGAAGAGAATTAAGTAATTGTAGAAGATGGCATGCTGTTACGACACCATGGGCAAGTGCGTGGTCAATTCCAGCCCCACAGGTCCCGGAGAACCAATATAAGTGAATTAACCAATAATTTGTCTAAAAAGTCTGAGACTTTTGGCCCTTGACTGCTTCAATTACTTATAGGCACCAGATTTGTAAGGGAAGTGAAGCACAACAACTGTTTATAACAAAAATAGAGATAAAGCATGCAATACTTATAATAGGATAACGTCCACCGTTCGACCGTTCCACTCTCAACTCAAACACAGACAAAACAGTCACAGAGAGAGATAGAGGGCTAAAAATAACAAATGGATTAATATGAAATGAAAGATGAGTGTCTTTGCTTTAGATATTGAAGCTGTTGTAGCAGGCTATCCACCCAGGGTATTGAGTGATTGTAACCACCGTTTGGATTGTTAATGAGGATCTTCTGGCAGGAGCATTCAGTAAGAACCCTCTCAGGCTGTAGGGTGTCCTCTGGGTGAGTCACTTTAACTTTTACTAGCCTGGGTCTTCACTTGAAAGAACAATCCCAGGCCAGTTTGAATCTTAAGACTCTCGGTTTCATTTTCTCCCCAGCTTTCGCCTGTGACTCAACACAACTGGTTTTCAGACTCACCAGAACTTTCCTTAGCTTTACTGAGGAAAACAGAGTATCAGAGAAGCCGCTTCCATGGGATTTTAGAGAGGTCTCTTAGCATTTCAGAGAGAGAAACACAAAGAGTTCCCTCCAGCTCTGTCTTCAGAAATTAAACACTCACAGACTGGATAGAGAGGAAAGGCTGGCTGGTTCCAATTCCCTGGAGGGAGCTCCAGCCAAGATGTTTGAGAGACCTTTACCCTTTCAGGGAGAGAGAAACTCAAAGAAACTCCTTCAACTCTGAATTCAAAACAAAACTAAAACTGGTATACAGTCTCACAGAGAACAAAGAACAAAGAAAAGTACAGCACAAAAAAGAGGCCCTTCAGCCCTCCAAGCCTACGCCGAACATGCTGCCTGTCTAACCTAAATCCTTCTACACTTCCAGGGTCCATATCCCTCTATTCCCATTCTATTCAAGTACTTGTCAAGACGCCCCTTAAACATTGTCATCATACCTGCTTCCATCACCTCCTCTGGCAGTGGGTTCCAGGCACCCATTACCCTCTGCATAAAAAACATCCCTCGCGCATCTCCTCTAAACTTTAAACCTATGTCCCCTGGTAACTGACTCTTCCACCCTTGGAAAAAGCTCCTGACTATCCAGAGGAAGGAACATTCCAGAGAATATCCTGACCGATCAGCACGATCCATTGATAAGGCTCAATGAAACAGTCCATTGTCCAATAGCCAAGTCCATCAAGATGTGTCATCATTGATGTCAGACCAAACAGCACATCCTACTGAATGGTCTTTTTTTTAAATTAAAGGTGAAGTCCATCTTAAAGGCATAGGTCCTATTAACTGTCCAGATACAAAATTGAAAGAACAGAATAACAGAAATTAAAAGGAAAAAACAAGGGACAGACAGGGATTAAGAGGAGGATCCCTACAATGCTCATACATAATCCTCCTTCTCACATCAAACTTTGACCTAAGGTGCATTGCGAATTTAAGTAAAAATCCTTGTGGATTTCACATTGGTGTTACAAGTCTTGTCGCCCTCTGTTTTGTGTGAGACAGCAGATTGTACATCAGAATATCTCAGAATAAAGGCAACATAAGTGTTGCCAGGACATTGAGCTGCATGATGCACTGAGAATAGTCTCACATCAGTAGGAGATTGAGAGCATGAATTCCCTTCCAATTGTGGTACATCTCAGAGTTTGCATGTTGCACTCGCAAATCTATGTCTGCGCTATAAATGGCTGCTGCACCATGGGGAAGCTTCAATCTTGGCAAAGTTGTTGCTCCATCTGTTTCTCTCTGGCAGGACGAAATGAAATGTATTCAGCTCTCTTAGCATACTTAGCCTCGGTTACCTCTCCTGAGGGGAGGTCCATTGTATTCAATTGTATTCAATAACAATGTAACCTCATGGTCTGGCATATCCCACAGTCTACCATTACCACCAAACTGATGGACCGACCCAGCTTCATTGAAGTGTGTAGGAAAGCATGCCAGGAGCAACACCAAGCATATCTAAAGCTGAGGTGTAAACCTGATACAGCTACAACGCAGGATTATTTGCATGCCAAACAGTGGAAGCAGCATGCGACTGCAAGATAAGATATATATGCGATCCCACAACCTATGGATCAGATCAAGGTTGTGCAATCTTGTCACATCCAGTTGTGAATAGCAGTGGACAATTGAAGAACTAACAGGAGAATGAGGGTCCACAAATATCCCCATCTTCAATGATGGGAGAGTCGAGCACTTCGGTACAAAAAACAAAGCTGAAGAATTTGCATCATCTTCAGCCAGAACTGCCGAGTGGATGATGCATCTCAGCTTCATCTTGAGGTCTAAAGCATTACAGATGCCAGTCTTCAGCAAATTCAAATCACTCCACATGATATCAAGAAATGGCTGAAAGCATTGGATACTGAAAATGCCCTGACAGCATTCCACCAATGAAGACTTCTGGTCCAGAACTGGCCATGCCCTAGCCAAGCTGTTCCCATATTACTGTAATACTGGCATCATCCTGACAATGTGGAAAATTGCCTTTGTATGTCCAGTCCACAAAGAGCAGGACAAATCCAACCGAGCCAATTACTGCCCATTAGTCAACTCTTCCGCAAAGTAATGCAAAGTGTTGTCAACAGTGCTATCAAGTGGAACTGACACAGCAATAACCTTCTCAATGATGATCTGCAACTCACCAAGGTTCCCTTGACAGTATCTTCTAAATTTGCAACCTGTACCAGGTAGCAGGGCAAGGGCAGCAGATGTCTGGGAACCCCATCATCTGCAAGTTCCCCTCCAAGCAACATATTTGGTCTATGGGCACGATTCAAAGGCTACGTCACCCAACTTGGTGTCAGGACAAGGCCATTGAATCTTGTGAGAGGCCTCTCGTGAGATTCCCGATGCTCAAAACGTCTCGCATGAATCTCGCAAAGCGTCCCGATCTGGATCTCACTCATTTAACTATGCGTTCGCTGGATTCACCCGGGGCCCGGGATTCACCGGCCACACTTGGGATACCTCGCCTAGGGCCATTATGTGTTGGTCCACACAACCATAGGCCAGTTGTACTGGCTCTTGGGGAGGTCTCCCAGGCCATTGGAGACCCCTGGGTGGTCAAGCATTGGTTAGGGTGGCTCCCTGGTATTCCTGGTGTCACTTTAGCACCACCAGCCTGGCACCTTGGCACTGCTACCCAGGCACCCTGGCACTGCCACCCTGACAGTGTCAGGGTGCCCAGGTAGCACGTCCAGGCTGGCAGCGACACTTCCAGAGTACCAAATTCACAGTGCTAAGGTGCCTGGGTGCCAGTTTGTCCATGACAGGTGTTGGGCGCAGGGCTGCCTTGCTCACAAGAGGTGGGGGGATAGTGTGGGGGGGCTTTGAGGACCCCGTAAGAAGTAAGTTGGGTGAGGTTGGGGGCTGTGGTGGGCTCGCTGAGGGGGGTCAAAAGATCGGGGCTGCCTTTAAAAAGGCCCACCGATCCATGACTAGCAGTGCGACCTCGACGGGACGTTCCTTGTCAAGGTCAAAAAACAATGGCAAAATGCCATGTGATAGCAGGGTCTTTCTCGGGGTTGCAGCCATTGAGAAGCACCCCACTAAACATGCCCAAAACTGAACATTGAAAATTTTTTGGTTGAATCGTACCTGGGGCGTCATTCTCCGACCCCCCGCCGGGTCGGAGAATGGCCGTTGGCCGCCGTGAATCCCGCCCCCGTCCCCGCCGAAGTCTCCGGTACCGGAGATTGGGCAGGGGCGGGAATCGGGCCGCGCCGGTTGGCGGGACCCCCCGCTCAAATCTCCGGCCCGAATGGGCCGAAGTCCCGCCCAGAAATTTCCTGTCCCGCCGGCGTAAATCAAAGCTGGTATTTACCGGCGGGACCAGGTGGCGTGGGCGGGCTCTGGGGTCCTGGGAGGGGGCGCGGGGCGATCTGACCCCGTGGGGGTGCCCCGCGATCGGGGCCCACCGATCCGCGGGCGGGCCTGTGCCGTGGGGGCACTCTTTCCCTTCCGCCTCCGCCACGGTCTCCACCATGGCGGAGGAGGAAGTGACTCTCCCCACTGCGCATGCGCGGGAAACTGTCGGCCGCCGCTGACGCTCCCGCGCATGCGCCGCATTTCCGCGCCAGCTGGCGGGGCAACAAACGCCATTTCCGCCAGCTGGTGGGGCGGAAATCCCTCTGGCGCCGGCCTAGCCCCTCAATGTTGGGGCTCGGCCCCCAAAGATGCGGAGCATTCCGCACCTTTGGGCCGGCGCGATGCCCGTCTGATTGGCGCCGTTTTTGGTGCCAGTCGGCGGACATCGCGCCGTTTGGGGAGAATTTCGCCCCTGATATCACGGTCCCTTCTCTGACAGTAGGTCAAAATCCTGGTGCTCTTTCTCTAACAACACCACATACCATGTGGTACTAATACCACATGGACTGTAACAGTTCAAGAAGGAAGCTCTTTACCACCTAAAGGGCAATCAGGGTGGGCAACAAATGCTGCCCTAGCCAGTGACCCCACATGCCTTGAAATAATATATTTGAAACATAATTGGGAAGTGTTGCAAATATCACCTTTTCTAGCCAGGAATGAGTCAAGGGAGTAAACAATTGACTTCACAGCCATTGATAATGCCATCCTTGCACTCCTCTGGGGCTGCATTTCTGACTGCGAGAAATGGATGGATGAATTTACTTATTGTCATGTGTACGGAGGTACAGTAAAAAATATTTTTCTGTGAGCAGCTCAACAGATCATTAAGTACGTGAAACGAAAAGGAAATAAAATAAGTCACATAATAGGGCAACACAAGGTACGCAATGTAATTACATAACACCGGCATCGGGTGAATCATACAGAGGTGTAGTGTTAATGAGGTCAGTCCATAAGTGGGTCATTTAGGAGTCTGGTAACAGAGGGAAGAAGTTGTTTTTGAGTCTGTTAGTGCGTGTTCTCAGACTCTTGTATCTCTTGCCAAATGGAAGAAGTTAGAAGAGTGAGTAAGCCGGGTGGGAGGGGTCTTTGATTATGCTGTCCGCTTTCCCCAGGCAGCGGGAGGTGTAGATGGAGTCAATGGTTGGGAGGCAGGTTCGTGAGATGGACTGAGCTATGTTCACGACTCTCTGAAGTTTCTTGCGGTCTTGGGCCGAGCAGTTGCCATACCAGGCTGTGATGCAGCCAGATAGGATGCTTTCTATGGTGCATCTGTAAAAGTTGGTACCCGTTAATGTGGACATGCTGAATTTCCTTAGTTTCCTGAGGAAGTATAGGCGCTGTTGTGCTTTCTTGGTGGTAGCGTCGACGTGGGTGGACCAGGACAGATATTTGGAGATGTGTAATCCTGGGAATTTGAAACGGCTAACCATCTCCACCTCGGCCCCGTTGACGCTGCCAGGGGTGTGTACAATACTTTGCTTCCTGAAGTCAATGACCAGCTCTTTAATCTTGCTGGCATTGAGGGATAGATTGTTGTCGCTGCACCACTCCACTAGGTTCTCTATCTCCCTCCTGTATTCTGACTCGTCGTTATTCGAGATCCGGCCCACTATGGTCGTATCATCAGCAAACTTGTAGATGGAGTTGGAACCAAATTTTGCAACTCAGTCGTGCGTGTACAGGGAGTAAGGAGAGGGCTAAGTACGCAGCCTTGCGGGGCCCGGTATTGAGGACTGTTGTGGAGGAGGTGGTGTTGTTTATTCTTACTGATTGGCAGATTACTGAAGTGGCAGATTTCAGTGACCATCTTCTGGATGAAGTGAGGAGTATTGCACTGTTTCTCAATTGAGATCATGACAGCCGATCTACTATCTGAGTGGATGTGGCTTATGGCACCACCTTCTTCAAGGAGCTTGTCCTCCTGTGCTCATTTGCTCATTCTCCTGGTTATGTTGCAGGCCAACAATGTTGAACATTACAGTACCCATGACTGGTTTGAGCAGTATACTTGAAGTCAGAATGAGGGCTTGGCTTTCACCACATTAACACCACTCCCTAGAGATTTTACCAACATTAAATAAAGAGCACAAACCACCAAAACCTTCTGCAGTGGCTATTCAATGAGCAATTAAACTAAAAATAGTTGATGACCACTTTAAACAATGTTGGCGCTTGGTATTTCCTGCTGCCAATCACATGTTCAGCTAGGCAACGTTGAGAAAGAGAAGTTCAGGTCAAAAATGACACTGCAGGAGTCAATTCAGTGCTACACACTTGAATGTTTTTGAGTTTTGAGATATAAAACACTTTTACTTAAATTATCAAAGCTCTGAATCCTTCATTTCTACCAGTTGTGCCTGACCTAACAAGGTATGAATAACCAGTATTTATGAATCAAGTAGAATTTAAGAAGCAAGATTTTATATCTATTTAACAAAATACAGTGAAGACAACATGGAAGGTTCTCATCCCTCAAGGCCTCAGGATTCCTTGAATGTTTCCAACATAGGTGGTGTCTTTCTACTTCTGTCTCTGAAGTGATGTTACATTGAACTGTGTCTCAGAAGAATCATACCACAGAAGCCATGGTAAAACTGTTCCAAATTCCTGACTTCTCATGCCATATTTGGGAATAGTTCAAATTACACACTCTCATTGCCTTAGGGTGAGGGGCAATCTCATGTCACCCCAGCTCTGTAATGAGAGTCTTGTTGACTGGGGGCAAATGTCCATCCTTACTTTCTGGGCCCCCGGCGGTACATTCCATTATCAATTATACAACCCGTCATAAACATTCATCTCAACATATTTCAACCCATTTCCATGGACACCAAAGCCATTAAGAAGAACTTCCTACCATAATGTCAGGAAAGGAATGCCTTTCCCTAATACAGATGTTCTGCCCTACAGATGTGGTTAATAAATCAAATGCACAATACACAGTTTGGTTGAAAAGTGAGGGCCAAAATTTTAAGGTCCCTCCCACCCGGCAGGATATTACGCCCCTACCAAAGTAATGGCCATTCAAATGACCTGCCACATCTGCAGGAGTGGGCGGAGGCACAACGTGGCAGGGCCTTAAAATCCTGGCCAAGGTGTCATGCTACATTCAAGCTGCTGAGCTCAAACCTTGTGTTTACTCCTTTAAAGCTGACAAAAAAGCTCTTAATTACGGTGTAACTGAAAACAAATGCAATTCCTTGAACCGAGACCTTTTGGAACCATTGAATTAATTAAGTCGTGAACCTATTCCTCGCAAACAGCTGCCTCAACTGTTAATTGTCCCACCAGCAGGAATTGAAACTAAAAGAGTGGTCAAGCTCAAATCCATAAATGTTACGTCAGATCTACATAGAACCCTAAAATTTGTAGTGTTATCAAAATCTAACAGGCATTCCTCTGGCTTTGTGCTAGGTGGATGTTCATTGCCGATCAAACAAATCAATGATCTGCCCAGGAGGCAAACGAATCAACGATCTGCCCAGGAGGCATTAATCTAGTGCATGGATCGAGTGCTGCAGACATCATTTAGATCTTTGCCCTGAACAATGACATAGTCCAAGGGGTACCAATGTTTTGATCCAGGATGCCTCCATGTTGCTTTATATTTGTCCTTCTGGTGGAACAGAGCATTTGTTATAATGGGACATGCTGAGCACACTTTGTCAGCAGGAGGATGTTGTGTTATGCTTCTTCGTGTGGCACAAGCTGCTTCCTTGATGTATGTTTTGACAAAGGAAGGTCCAGACTTTGTAATGAGTTCAATATGTTTATTGAACTATTAACACAGTTCTTAAATGAGTTTGACTCTCCTGCTAATCTAACTATTAACTCAGTCTAACTAAACCAGTCTGCTCTAAGCCACGAGCTGGGTCTGATGCTTCTGATCAACCCTGATGTACTCTCTAGATGTCTGTCTGTGGAAAGAGTCAGAGCATGTGTGCCCTGTCCTTTTATATGGGCTGTGTAATGCCCCATTGTGGTAATGCCACTTCTGAGTGTCTTGACTGCTCATTGGTTGTGTCCCATTCTAAGTGTTCATTAGCTGCGTGTTTGCATATCATGACATCTCCGGTGGTCCCTCTCGTGCATACTTAGTTGTAGTGTATTTACATTAACCCCTTGTGTGTATACAGTGATGCATATCACCACATCCCCCCTTTTTTCATGTTACATATTTTCTGTACTTTGTTGAAGAAAATTGAACAAAACAGGTAGATAAGTGATGACATGTACAAGTTATGATGACAGTGATGATTACACAATACCAAATAATATGTATGAGTCCAAAGTTCATGAATTTATATGGTCGAGTGGCTTTCTTTCTTTGTTAATGAAATGGCGATGTTGATATTGTCATTGCTTTGTGAACGCCGTCAGTGTCCCTGTGCTTAAGGAAGCAAGAAGTCATCAGGAGGTGTTCAAATGGTCAAATCACTTCGTTGTCTGATTTGGACTCTTTTTTTTCGATGCTTGTGGTAGCGATTCTTGATGTCATCGTTCCTGTCTGACCTGGACTGGTGTCTGTGTTTGCGGTATTGATGCCGTATGTCAGCTGCCTTGTAAGCTGGTCTGCTTGTTTGTAGTGTAGCAAACATGAATTTGTAAGATGTGTTTTCATGCCATGGTATGTTGTGCTCTTGCCAGTGTTGTGAGCGGTGCAGTTACATTGTCCTGCATTTACAGAGTTGTACCATGTCGTACCAGTCGCTGTTCCAGTGTTGTTGGTTTTGTCATAATTGTTGTTGACATTGGTGCCTTTGGTACGCTACTTGTTGTTGTCTTTGTTGTTGTTCTTATAGGTTTTGTTGTTGTGCTTGTTGCGCTCAATGACCATTCCGAGTGGAGAATTCGATTCCTTCACAAAGTTACTTGTGTCAGTGTCCTTTGTGGCATCTGCTGTTTCATTGAGCGTTTCATCTTTGATTCCTCCGTGCTCCCCGTCTGGAATCATGGGGCGAAATTCTCCCATATCGGCGCGATGTCCGCCGACCGGCGCCAAAAACGGCGCAAATCAGTCCGGCATCGCGCCGCCCCAAAGGTGCAGAATCCTCCGCCCCTTGACCGACCGAGTCCTAACCTTGAGGGGTTGGCCCGCGCCGGACTGATTTCCGCCCCGCCAGCTGGCGCGGAAATGACATTGCCGGGCGGCGCAAGCGCGGGAGCGTTAGCGGCCGCTCACGGCATCCCCGCGCATGCGCTGTGGAGGGAGTCTCTTCCGCCTCCGCCATGGTGGAGACCGTGGCGAAGGCGGAAGGAAAAGAGTGCCCCCACGGCACAGGCCCGCCCGCGGATCGGTGGGCCCCGATCGCGGGCCAGGCCACCGTGGGGCTCTCCCCTGGGGCCAGATCCCCCCCAGGACCCTGGAGCCCGCCCGCGCCGCCTTGTCCCGCCGGTAAGAGAGGTGGTTTAATCCACGCCGGCGGGTCAGGCATTCTAGCAGCGGAGAATCGCGGGGGTGCCCCGCCAACCGGCGCGGCACGATTCCCGCCCCTGCCGAATCTCCGGTGCCGGAGAGTTCGGCAACCGGCGGGGGCGGGATTCACGTCAGCCCCCGGCAATTCTCCGACCCGGCGGGGGGGTCGGAGAATCTCGCCCCATGTCCGGTTCACTTGAATCATGTTTGGCTTGTTGATGCTCCCCTTCTGGAGTCCGTTCTGGTTCACCTGAATCATCTTTGGTTTCTTGATGGTCCTCGCCTGGAGTCAAAATGTTCAAGATTTAATTTTCTTGTGGGGAGGCTCGAGTGGATGAGGTTTCAATTAACGTGGTCTCACAGGACTTACTAATAGTTTCACTTGGATTGTCGACTGCCTCTGTGCATATGAGCTGAGATCTGTCAGTCTCACTGTGATGTTGCACACCTTGTATGGGAATTGTGATGCCTTCGTCACTTGTGGGTAGACATTCAGTGTCTTCTTGTTGGTTAAATGAGCTGGGTAGACTGTCAGAGTCTTCTTCTGGTGGTGCAAGTAGACTGTCATAGTCTTTCTGTTGTTCACGTGAGCGTGGCAGACTAGGATCGTCTGCTGCTGGTTGCTCAGATAAGGTTGATAGACCTTCTTGCATGGACTGCGATCTGGAGTCTCAAGTTGCTTTTTGTGTGGAGTCGTGCTGTGGTCTCGCTGTGGAGTCTTTCATCGCTCTCTGTGTGGAGACATTCAGTGGTCTCGCTGTGTAGTCTATCTGTGCGCTCTCAACGGAGTCGTGCAGTGGTCTCGCTGCGGAGTCTTTCATCGCTTTCGGTGTGGAGTCGGGGATTTTTCGTGGTGCGTGTACCACTCTCTGTGTGGAGTCGGGGACTCTTCGTGGTGCTTAGACCACTCTCTGTGTGGAGTCGGAGACTCCTCGTGGTGCGTGGACCACTTTTCATGTGAAGTCGGGGATTCTTCATGGTTCGTGGACCACTCTTCGTGGTGTGTGGACCACTGTTGTGGCGTCAGGGCGCTCTCTGTGGGCTTGTACCACTCTCTGTCTCTTGGCATCAGGCCGCACCAGAATCCTTTACACATGGGTTGGGATGTCGTCTATGCTGGGCTGAGGATCCTCAAATCCGAAGAACTCACCCATGTTTGTGTAGGTTGCTTCAATGTATAAATCATCTCATTGCGGTTCGGATTTGTTACGTTGCTCGCTACGTCCAATGATGAAATCATCTTCTGAGTCATAATCTTCAAGGACCAAATCATCTCTTTGGCAGTGCCAGCTGCTTGTTGCAGGGTTCTGCAGAGGTTATTTTCATCGACTGGTCGAAGTTCAGGCATTGTGCTGTCTTTCATGGTGAAAGAATTGTGTTTTCTGGCTTTAAAGCACTTCTTCACTATTTTCGGACATTTCCCCTTTAAGTGGGCATGATCCGGGGCCTCTGACGTTATGACGCTCGTGACGTAAAGCGTAGGAATGGATTGTGCATGCGCAAATCGCTCTTCCTTTCCTGTGCGCTTTTTTTCGCAACTGCGCATGCGCTGTTTCCCGCGCATGCGCAAAACACTGTTTTGCCGGTACGCGTCTTCCCGGGAACTGCGCATGTGCGGACTGATGGCTGCCAATCAAAATTGCCATTTGCTTCTGTTGCATCCCTACCTCTGCCTCGTGATGAGTATAGGCGCCAGTTTTACCAATTTCGGTTGTGTTTACCTCGCAGTAGTTTGCAAACTTATCCAGAGCTGTCTGAAAGTCTTTTTTGTCCTGCCCTTTGGAATATTTGAACGAGTTGCAGATCTCTGTTTCATGCTCACCCACAATGGTGAGTAGAAGCACTATCTTTTTAGCACCGGCCATGCCATTTCGGTCAGCTGCTTCTGACGAATGTGATATAAAATAGTTACTTCAGAGATATTAGTTACTGTAATGTAGAGATAGGCCAGTCTGATTCTGGTGAGTTCACAGACAAAGGATTTCAGACCGCATGGCAAAGCAAGGAGGAGGTGTGTCCACCAAAGGAGGAGAAAAGGATGCTGGGTAATAGGGGCCAGAGGAAGGGATTGGAAGTGAGCCAATCAGGATGTCTGACTAGGTCAGGAGGGGTATAGGATGACCTATGGGAATCATGTATGTGAAACTTGATACCATTTGAATTGATTTGCAGAGATCCCTTTGTCTCTTTGTTCATTCGCTTTCCGGGGTGTAGGAGACTGGATGTGTCTTATGCCTCTGAGATGAATCAGGCTTGCAAGCCAAATAAAATAACTAATGCTGTACCTGCAAATCCATCTCGACTTTTATTGAGGCCAGACTGACGGGTAAAGAAATTTGGGATTTGTCATTTGGTGCCGAAAACCCGGGATTTCTCAAGACGGTTCTGACCAACTGTGAAATCAGAATTAGACTGATTATGAACAGGAGGATGGGGAAAAAGGGCCCACAATGTACAGCTGGAAAATGACCGCGCGTTGATTTTTCCCCTCTTCTTATCGTCTGATTAATCTGGTCACTCGCGGTTGGTACGGAAAGATCGTCTCGACGAAATCAAAGGTCAGTCTGGGGATTAGCAAATTAAACTGATGGGATATCATAATTGATAGTTCAGTTTTGGGTTAATTGTGTTGTTGACGACTGATGTGATTTCAGCAGATGAGGGGTCAGTTAAATAAGTGTTTTTAAATCTGAAGATGGTTCAACTCCATGTGTGAGTTCTGATTCGGCTTGGGTTAGGTTATGGGTTGATGGGACATCTAAAATTGAAGATGGTTCAACTCCATGTGTGAGTTCTGATTCGGCTTGGTTTAGGTTATGGGTTGATGGGACATCTAAAATTGAAGATGGTTCAACTCCATGTGTGAGTGTTTTAAATCTATAGTTGATTAAGCTAAAATTGTACCCTTGGACTGTGGTGGCGAAGAGCGCAGTTCTGAAGACTAGTTGAGATTGTGGGGAATGCTGCATATTGGTTGAAGCAGAAGTCTCTCAAAGGGTTAACAGCAGCAGCCAAAGTTAAAGACGGCAGACAGTGCTTCTCACTCAGGACTTGAGATAACAGCAGCAGCCTGTAGTGTAATCGGATACCTTTCCTTTGAGTCAGTGAACTCCAGCAAAGTTACGTTTTGAATTAATTAAAGGAAACCAGTGGGTTTCTCCACCTCTTTGATAAAAGTTATTATTTTCGAAAGCAATTGATTGAAATTGCCAGAATCTTAAGTTTTACTTACTTGAAATAATGTTTATCTCATTTTATTTGTGAATTAATAGAAACTTAAAGAAGATCACTGACACCATTTTAAAAAGTGTAAATCTGGAGATGATAGTTGACTTTGCTCCGGTATACATCACCTCCTTCATTGATAGCAGCCAACATTTTGAGAATGTAAGAAAAACCTGTTAAAAGAAAAATTGTTAAGATGAAGAATTAATTAAGTTGTAAATGTTATACAAGTTTGTGTTAAGCAAATCGTAAATTTAGTTCTGAGTTGAGATCAGAGCTAAACTTGCAAGTTGCAGTAATTCAATTTGAATTTTCAAACATTTTTAAGTTTTAAAAGAACACTGTTAGAACCTTTTCAATCGTTTTGCCAAGAAAAAAACAAAAACGCGCAAGTAGAGACAGGAAAGGCTCGGGTCAAACAAAAGATGAGCTACGTAGTTCAATGGCTGGCCTTGAATTGACAGAAAATGATTAATTCAATAATTTAAAAATGTCAGTAAAAGTTTTGACTGCACCTGTAGCATTGTCTGCACTAATTCCAGAACCACCAGAGTATAATAATTTATATCCAGTCACTGCTCCCCAGATTCCAATCATGCCAGTAACTCCAGCCCTTTTGGATGATAGTGTAGGTCCCAATTTACCATCTTCACGATCAGTAGAGAAAGAGGAGCTCTGTTCCGCAAGCCCAGTTAGCTCTAGGACCAGATCTCGGACAGCGAGAGAAGGGCTTGCTCCTAACCAGAAACAATTAAGCATACCACCAAAATCCCTCCAGACCAAGGGGAAACCGCAAATTTCGAGAACAAAGGGAGCTGCAACAGATGAATTTGAAGAGAAAGAACTCCCTCTAGTGACAGGGAGGGACGTCGAAGTCTTGGAAGAACCAGAGGAAATAGCTAGAGTGCCCCCTGGTGAGACTCGGAGACAGTTGCCGATTAGGAAGATACCAATCACCTGGATTATGCTAGCCACGCCGCACTTCAGCAAGCCCATGCATTAGACGACGATAGAAGGACACAGATCCTGAATGCGTTGAATAGCACATTTCAAAAGCCCATAAATATTTCTGCTATCTTAGGCCTAAAACCTAAGAAGACTGAAGAGCCAGAGGAATTTCTGGAGCGTTTTAATGAAATCTACCGTGGGCAGTCAGGCGACTTGCCATATCAAAATGGTCAGAATTCCCCTCAATATTGTGCTATGTTAATGCATTGCCTACCACCTTCTGTGGCTACTGCTGTGAAATGTGAGAACATGAATTGGACAGAGAACGATCCTTCCCAGATGGCAAGGGCAGTCATATTTTATTGGAAGGAGGGTGTAGGCCAGGAAGGAGGCTCAGTTACAAAGGTTAAGGCTGAGTATGTAATGAAAAAGGATGATCTGCGACCCCAACAAGCGGCAAAAATGGTAGTTTACCAGCAGGAGCCCCAATATTGTGACTTTGGGTGGGTGGATCTGCGAGGGGGAGGATATCAAACCCACCCAAAGGGACCCTCAGCTCCTTTTTATGGCCCACCGTATGCACCAACAGCTTTACAACCGCCGCCCCCTCTGAGGGGCCATTGGTCTACTGGGAGAAGAGGACGGGGCAGATATAGAGGGAGCAATGCATGTTTTAATTGCGGCCGTGCAGATCACTGGCAACAGGAATGCCCCTTTAAAAGACAGGCAGCAGAAGGAGATTATCCGACCCAAAGGAGGGGGTACCCACCAAGGGGAGGACAGACGAGATCCACTGACTTCTCCCAGGCAAACCCTTTCCCAACACAGGATTGATGAGCTAATTTAGTCATAAGGACTCTCCAATCGGACAGGGAACCTATTATCTCTCTGCAGATAGGAGATTAACATCACTCATTTGTAATCGACACTGGAGCAGCCGCGTCTTCTGTGCAATCAGAACTTCGACTACCATTATCCGACCACACGCAGCAATTGTCGGGGTTCCAAAGACAGGTGTGTGAGTATCCTATTTCTGAACCTGTGACAGTCACTTACGAGAATAAGTCTGCAGATCATCAGTTTGTAGTGACTACTGGATTGGACTGTAATTTGTTGGCCCGAGATTTACTGTGTATCTTCCAGCTACAGCTAGAGTACGGAGACGAAGGGGTAACGGTCCAATCATGGAGGATGAGACAACAGTGCTATATTTCTATCACCCCCAGTGGTGGACATTAGACATTGAACATTCACTGCATCACGTTACCCTGGCCTATGACAGAACCGGACAAAACAGGGAGTTGGAGGACAAATACCGGCCATTAATTGGGACCGAATGGCCAGTCATAGGCACAGCCACAGTCACGGGAAAAGAAGGTACAGCCGATTTTGTTACAATACCACCACATTTATGGCCACAGTTCGTCAGAATAGGTATGAGGTATACCTTTTGAACAATCCACGTCTGACATTTAAACACTGTACCACTATCAATCCAGCCTGTTTTCTTAGTGGTCCCCCTGTCCATGAAGACGCACCTGGCCACGACTGTTTAGCCTTGATTCAGGAAACTACCACAATAAGGGACGATTTGAGTGACATTTCGTCAGAACAACCTGACATGTTTATGTGTGGTCAAATATCACACCGGGGTTTAGTTGATGACTTACTGCAGGCCCTCCTTATGCCCGCGCAGATTTCCGTTATTAAATGCGCTGCCCACACAAATGGTAAGACCCCAGTTGACGTTGGTAATGAACAAGCAGATTGTGCAGCGCGGATAGCCGCGCAAATTCAGCAAGTGATGGTGCCTAAAATGTTAAGTCAGACTAAACGATCTACTATAAATATGTCTGCTTCTGACAAGTCAATGCCAACCATCCAAGACGTCATAAGGTTACAGGAGGACGCTCCTGAGAGTGATAAACAAATGTGGAAACGGTTAGGTTGTACATATGATTCTGTTTCCTCTTTATGGACCACGCCAGCACATCAGACTTGTATGTCTGATGTACTGGCTTTATGGGTCATCGAATGTGTACAATTTGCAACTCATTGTGGGGCTCGGGGTACTAGTGATTTGTTGCTGGACACTTGGTGGCACCCTAAAATGCAGGGGTTGGCCCAAAGTATCAGTAATCGGTGTTTGATTTGTCAGCAATATAACACCGGAAAAGGTATCCCTTGTGGGAGGGGCAAACCCCGTTGCCCAGTGGTCCCTTTGAGACGCTCCAAATGGATTACATTGAGTTGGAAAGGTGTCAATGTTATAAATATGTTTTGGTCATTGTGGATGGGTTCAGCAGATGGGTTGAGGCGTATCCGACTACCGATAATAAAGCTGCTACTGTGGTTAAAGTTCTGATGCGGGAAATCATTCCCCGGTACAGGAGACCAGCTCAGTTGAGTACTGATAACGGGCCTCATTTTCTTGGACAGATTAACCTGCCTCCATTCTCCAGTGCTATTTTACAGGTGTGGAGCATGATGGGGTGGCTACGCACCTTCTGCGTGATATTTGGCCTCACCTCGCTTGGAGTGTTATTGGCGACGGACATGGAAAAGGGGAATATTATCTATATTTGCAACCCCAACCAATCTACAAGGATACATCACCTATGCAAAGGTGATGTTCTTCGCTGCCCCCATATACGAAGACATGGTATTGACTCATGGAAGGTCGTCAAAGTTAAGGAGAATGCAGGAGTCATGAAGCAATTGCACCGGTCCCGGCGATGGGAAAGGAACATTATATGGACATTGCCTTGTTTTTGGAGTACATGTAAATTTGATTTTGGATGTGTTAAGATTGGTGCGATAAAGGTAACATCAGGCCGTCAGGAGAGCGTAGGAAGAGGTTGTGAGAGAGAGAGGGGGACTAGAGAGAGGACGGGGCGTGTGAGAAGGGAAGTACAGCTAGAACGTAGGTTACCGGGAGATACACTTAATTTAGTTAAAGGCCAAACTGAGGAAAACCTGGGTAGTATGAATCACTTCTACCAGATTTACCACTGCTTGTATGGCCACGGATGGGTTGTCTGCTACCTGAACCCCGCAGCGGTGTCTAGGTTATTTTCTGTTTCACCGCTTTGGGGCACTCCCCAAACGGTGGTTCATTGTCAGCGTTCCGAGCCACCGCCCGAGCAAGTCACTCTTCCTTACGATCCGGGTTCAGCACCACCGGCTATTTGCCTTCCCCTTCCTCGGGATAATTCCCATTCACAGTATGATAGGCTGCAACGGTGGAGGGCATATATACCTAGCCACTTCACTCCCAATAGGGATTCCCGGTCGTACGAGAATTGTTTCAGCAGTGAAGGATACGGCTGTTTGCTGGTAGAGGTGGAAACGAATATAACATGTCTGTTCCCCACCTGTACGGACAGGAGGTGCCATATCACCCAGGCGTCTGGCCAATGCGTTTGTTACAACACCACTTGCGTTCCATTGAACGCCGGCCTCCAGCTCCTTTGTGGCTGGGCGAATGTTTCTCATATCACTGTTGGGACGAGGGCTTTCCGCATTGCCAGGCGGCCCGAATGGGCGTTTCGAAGCTAGATAAACTGGGCTACTGGGGGGTTCCTTGGCTGTCAGCAATAGGAATTATTTTATTTGTGGCCTTACCATCTTGGGAAATGAAACCTTGGGAGCCCTCGGGGCAATAACCAAGGAATTGTCTCAGCTACGGTTGTTTGCAATGCAGAACCGGTATGCTCTTGACTATCTTCTGGCCCGTGAGGGTGGGGTATGCGCCATAGTGCAGGGCAAGTGTATCACGGGCGTTCAGGACTTGACCGCTAACATCACTAAACTTATGGATCACATACGGGATCACCTGGACGGAATGCAGGATCCTGGCGCTTGGGGTAACTGGGGATTTGGAGGTTGGAAGGACTGGTTGATAAATATGGTCATGTATTTAGTGGTGGCTATCGGCTGCATCTTTGTGGGCCCAGCCATTCTTAAATGTGTGATGGGTAGAATGCGGGGTACACTGGAACAGATCAACACCCCTAAAATCTTAGCTGTCAACATCCATGAGGGTGCAGCAGATGAAGGGGGGCTACGCCAGGAATTGGAAATGCAGTGACAGATCTTTTTAGATGAGGGACCGTAGCTATGGATTGGATAGTTTGGTTATCATGGAATGATAAAAGGAGGGAATGACGAATGTGATCTAAAATAGTTACTTCAGAGATATTAGTTACTGTAATGTAGAGATAGGCCAGTCTCATTCTGGTGAGTTCACAGACAAAGGATTTCAGACCGCATGGCAAAGCAAGGAGGAGGTGTGTCCACCAAAGGAGGAGAAAAGGATGCTGGGTAATAGGGGCCAGAGGAAGGGATTGGAAGTGAGCCAATCAGAATGTCTGACTAGGTCAGGAGGGGTATAGGATTACCTATGGGAATCGTGTATGTGAAACTTGATACCATTTGAATTGATTTGCAGAGATCCCTTTGTCTCTTTGTTCATTCGCTTTCCGGGGTGTAGGAGACTGGATGTGTCTTATGTCTCTGAGATGAATCAGGCTTGCAAGCCAAATAAAATAACTAATGCTGTACGTGCAAATCCATCTCGACTTATATTGAGGCCAGACTGACGGGTAAAGAAATTTGGGATTTGTCACTTCCAGGTAAAGCTGAAATCTCTGCTTGAATGCACGCCATTTGGCACTAAGATTGCTGTGGTACCTGAGTTGCTGAGGAACTGGAATCTCGATCATCTTGCCTGGGTGCTGTTGCTGGTTGTCACGGATCTTGCTGAGTTGAACTAAATAAATGTAACAGGCACACCTGGTATCATGTTGTGTTATGCTTCTTCGTGTGGCATAAGCTGCTTCCTTGATGTATGCTTTGACAAAGGAAGGTCCAGACTTTGTAATGAGTTCAATATGTTTATTGAACTATTAACACAGTTCTTAAATGAGTTTGACTCTCCTGTTAATCTAACAGTAGTAACTCAGTCTAACTAAACCAGTCTGCTCTAAGCCACATGCTGGGTGTGATGCTTCTGATCAACCCTGATGTACTCTCTAAATGTCTGTCTGTGGAAAGAGACAGAGCATGTGTACCCTGTTCTTTTATATGGGTTGTGTAATGCCCCCTTGTGGTAATGCCACTTCTGGGTGTCTTGACTGCTCATTGGTTGTATCCCATTCTAAGTGTTCATTCGCTGCATGTTTGCGTATCATGACATCTCCGGTGCTCCCTCTAGTGTTTAGTTAGTTGTAGTTTATTTACATTAACCCCTTGTGTATATACAGTGATGAATATCACCACAGAGGACACCTTGCATGGATTTTTCCCACCCCGTTTTCCCAATGGTTCTGCTCCAAACATTGGAGTCACAACCAACCCTTGCATTAACATCACTCAAAAAGATGATATTTTCCTCTTTTGGGATGGCAATGAGGACTTCATCAACATCCATGCAGAACTTTTCCTTAAGATCTTCATTGGAGTCAAGGGTCAGGATATATGCAGGAATGATGGCTGCAGGTAAAATGTCATGTATCTTTCTTTTATACGATTGGGGCGTTCTGGTAATACATCCAGGATCCTGTTTTAGATGGCATAGCAACTCCATAGACACAAGGCTCACTGGGTATAAAGCTTCAAGACATCAGAGCTGCAGAGTTGTTGTCTTTGTGCTCTGCAGAAAGCAAAAGCAAAACAAAAAACAGATAATAGGACACAAATCTTTCTCGTGATGTGATGCAGCAGTCTCATGAAGACATAGTACAATATCTCCCAACCACTTTCTTTCTTAACTAGTTTATTTTGGGACCGCTTCATGATCAAGGATTTTTTTAAAAATTCATTCACGTGATGTGGACGTCGCTGGTTAGGCCAGCATTTATTGCCTATCCTTACTTACTCTTCAGAAGTTGGTGACGAGTTGCCTTCTTGAACCGCTACAGTCCTTGGGGTGTAGGTACACCCACCGTGCTGTTAGGGAGGGAGTTCCAGGATGTTGCCCCTAAACAGTGAAGGAGCGGCGATATATTTACAAGTCAGGTTGGTGACTGACTTGGAGGGGAACTTCCAGGTGATGGGGTTCTCAGGTATCTGCTGCTCTTGTCCTTCATGGTCGTGGGTTTGGAAGGTGCTGTCAAAGGAACCTTGGTGAGTTACTGCAATGTATCTTGTGGATGGTACACACGACTGCCACTATTTGGCAATGGTGGAAGGTTTGAATGTTTGTGGAAGGGGGAGCAATCAAACCGGGCAGCACGGTAGCATTGTGGACAGCACAATTGCTTCACAGCTCCAGAGTCCCAGGTTCGATACCAGCTTGGGTCACTGTCTGTGCGGAGTCTGCACATCCTCCCCGTGTGTGCGTGGGTTTCCTTCGGGTGCTCCGGTTTCCTCCCACAGTCCAAAGCTGTGCAGGTTAGGTGGATTGGCCATGATAAATTGCCCTTAGTGTCCAAAATTGCCCTTAGTGTTGGGTGGGGTTACTGGGTTCTGGGGATAGGGTGGAGGTGTTGACCTTGGGTAGGGTGCTCTTTCAAGAGCTGGTGCAGACTCGATGGGCCGAATGGCCTCCTTCTGCACTGTAAATTCTATGATAATCTATGAAACGGGCTGCTTTGCCCTGGATGGCGTGAAGCTTGAGTGTTGTTGGAGCTGCACTCATGCAGGCAAGTTTAGAGTATTCCATTGCACTCCTGACTTGTGCCTTGTAGATGGTGGACAGCCTTTGGAGGTCAAGCGGTGAGTTACTCCTCGTAGGATTCCTAGCCTATGACCTGCCCTGCTTGTCACAGTATTAATATAGCTACTCCAGTTCAGTTTCTGATCAATGGTAACCCCCAGGGTTATGATTGTGGGGGATTCAGCGATGGTAATGCCGTTTAATGTCATGGAGCAGTGGTTAGATCCTCTCTTGGAGGAGATGGTCATTGCCTGGCAATTGTGTGGCATGAATGTAACCTGATATTGTCCAGGTCTTGCTACATTTGGACATGGACTGCTTCATTATCTGAGGAGTTGCGAACATTGTGCAGTCATCCGCAAACATCCCCACTTCTGACCTTATGATGGAAGGGAGGTCATTGATGAAGCAACTGAAAATGGTTGAGCCTAGGACATTACCCTGAGGAAGTCCTGCAGTGATGTCCTGGAGCTGAGATGATTTACCTCCAAACACCATAACCATTGTCAGGTCAAATGAACCAATATTCCTTCATATTCAAGAAAGGTACAAATGAAGCCTTTGTACAAACTCTTAATAGTCCATTTCAAACATTCTTAAAACAACTGAAGAATCCACGGAAATGTTCAAGAAATTACAAACTTTCCTTAATGTGCTGCTTCTTGCCAAAGGTCTTCCCACTAGTTAACATGCACAATATGTGATGCTCCAGTTTGTAGCAAGCAATGGCTTGTCTTTGAGAATAGTTCTATGCTGGGCACAGTCGGTCTTGGGGAACATTAAAAAGACAGCAGTGTTCTCCATTGTAATATTACTTATTGAATGTTAATGTTATAGCTTCCAATGCCATATGTGAAGATGGTAAGTTGACAATTTAAAATATTTTTCCATAAAATGTAGTAATGTTACAAATGTGTCAGGAACACCACAAGTCTGTCTGTTACAGTCTGTCTGGCCGGCACGGTGGCACAGTGGTTAGCACTGCTGCCTCACAGCTCCAGGGTCCCAGGTTCAATTCCAGCCTTGGGAGAATGTGCAGAGCTTGCCCTTTCTCTCTGTGTCTGCATGTGGTTTCCTCCCACAGTCCAAAGATGTGCAGGTTAGGTAGATTGGCCATGCTAAATTGTCCTCCTTAGTGTCCAAAAGGTTAGGTTGGGTTACTGTGTTACGGAAATAAGATGGAGGCGAGGGCTTAAGTAGTGTGCTCTTTCCAGGAGCCGGTGCAGACGTCATGGGGCAAATGGCCTCCTTCTGCACTGTAAATTCTTTGACTATGACAATATTTTTTTATTATGACCCCCTTCCAAATTCCATTTAATGGCAAAGGGCATTTTACACTTTTAAAGTCTGTGAAGATGACCTCAGCCCCATTATGTCTATAAATTAATACCTCAAGTTGGAATTTCCAAACACACTGTCAGAGTTGAAAAAAATGACTCTCAGGGGGTGCCACTGAAGATTGAAAACGAATAGTAGCCTGTGGTAGCATGGCCCCTTTAAGGGGCCGGGCTCCAGGGACCACTTGATCATCTTGGGGCCAGTCATGCGGGTTTCAATGCACAATTCTTCAGAGCCAGATCAGTGCCATACACATTGCGTCAGGAGGTTGAAGCAGAGATTGGAAGAGCTGGGTACAATAAACCCGTTTCAGTTTTCAGAGTGGGTGGTGCCAAGTGGGTGTTGTAAAGTGTTCTGTGCCTGTTCCTCCCAGTGAGCCAGAGAGAAGACAGCCAGAGTGAGGCAGCAAAGAGTGAGTTTGGGAATTTGAATCGAGGTGGGAATTGAAGTGAATTGAATTGAATCAGTAAGGCAGCTCCTTTTAAATTTCAGGAGTTTAAATTAATTTAAATTAAGCTAGTATTGTGCAGTGTAGGTTAACAAGGGCTGCCCCACCCACTCACATAACTGGTTGGCAGTTAAGTGTCAGTCACTTTAATCTACTTCGATCTAAAAGCAGGTGGGGGAGGGGAGTCAATTCAGGACAGTTTAAAAAGAGCCACTTGTAAACTCACTCCCAGTGAGCCAGAGAGAAGACAGCCAGAGTGAGGCAGCAAAGAGTGAGTTTGGGAATTTGAATCGAGGTGGGAATTGGAAGCTGGGTGGGGAGGAAGTGCTTTTTAGTGCTTTTTATCCCTGGTAAGTGACTGGTAAGTAGTGTTTCTGTTTTTCTGTTTCTTTTCATTGGTATATTGATTTATTTTTTTCTTCGTTGTTTATTTATTTAGTTAAATGTTTTGGGGGGGAAATTGAAATTGTTCAAGATAACCGAAGGTTTAAGACATGGCAGGAGATCTCAGACCCGTGTCATGCTCCTCGTGTGCGATGTAGGAGCTCAGGGACACGTCCACTGTCCCTGGCTCCTTCACGTGCAAGAAGTGTGTCCAGTTGCAGCTCCTGTTAGACCACTTGACGGCTCTGGAGCTGCGGATAGACTCACTTTGGAGCGTCCACGATGCTGAGGACGTCGTGGATAGCACGTTTAGCGAGTTGGTCACACCGCAGGTGAAAGGTACTGAGGGAGATAGTAAATGGGTGACCAAAAGACAGAGCAAGGGTTGGAAGGCAGTGTAGGTGTTCTTTGCGGTCATCTCCCTGCAAAACAGATATACCGCTTTGGATACTGTTGAGGGAGATGGCTCACCAGGGGAATGCAGCAGCAGCCAGGTTCATGGCACTGTGGCTGGCTCTGCTGTGCAGCTGGGCAGGAAGAAGAATGGCAGGGCTATAGTGATAGGGGACTCAATTGTAAGGGGAATAGTCAGGCGGTTCTGCGGACGCAATCGAGACTCCAGGATGGTATGTTGCCTCCCTGGTGCAAGGGTCAAGGATGTCTCGGAGCGACTGAAGGACATTCTGGGGGGGGGGAGGGTGAACAGCCAGCTGTTGTGGTGCACATAGGCACCAACGATATAGGTAAAAAATGGGACGAGGTCCGACAAGCTGAATTTAGGGAGCTAGGAGTTAAACTAAAAAGTAGGACCTCAAAGGTAGTAATCTCAGGATTGCTACCAGTGCCACGAGCTAGTCAGAGTAGGACTGTCAGGATAGAGAGGATGAATATGTGGCTCGAGATATGGTGCAAGAGGGAGGGATTCAGATTCCTGGGACATTGGAACGGGTTTTGGGGGAGGTGGGACCAGTACAAACCGGACGGTCTGCACCTGGGCAGGACTGGAACCGATATCCTAGGGGGGTGTTTGCTAGAGCTGTTGGGGAGAGTTTAAACTAATGTGGCAGGGGGATGGGAACCGATGCAGGAAGTTGGAAGGTAGTAAAACAGGGACAGAAATAAAAGGCAGTAAGGCGGGAAAGTGTAAGGCAGAGAAGCCAGAGTCAAAAATCAAAAAGGGCGACAGTACAAGGTACAGTGACTGAGGGGAGCTCAGTGAATAGGACCAGGAATGCTAAAAGAAATAAAACGGGAAGTGAAAACATTAATGGTAAGCGACGCGGCAGGTTGTTACAGGAAGATATGGGTTCGACGACAAGGAAAATTAGGAGAAAGGTTAAGAGGAAATATAACTTAGGAGAGGTTACTGATCGAGGTGTTAAGATTCAGAACAGAGGTAAAAAAGCCAACATAAGTGTACTTTACCTGAATGCTCGTAGTATTCGGAATAAGGTAAATGAGTTGAGCGCAAATCATCGTGAATGACTATGATTTAGTGGTCATTACTGAAACATGGTTAAAGGATGGTCACGACTGGGAGTTAAATATCCGAGGGTATCAAACTTTTCGGAAGGACAGAGTGGATGGTAAGGGAGGTGGTGTAGCTCTGTTATTTAAGGATGACATCCGGGCAACAGTAAGGGATGACATCGTGCTATGGAGGATAAAGTTGAATCCATTTGGGTGGAAATCAGGAATAGTAAGGCGAAAAAGTCACTGATTGGAGTAATCTCTAGGCCATCAAATAGTAACATTATGGTGGGGCAGGCAATAAACAAAGAAATAACTGATGCATGTAGAAATGGTACAGCAGTTATCATGGGGGATTTTAATCTACATGTTGATTGGTTCAACCAGGTCGGTCAAGGCAGCCTTGAGGAGGAGTTTATAGAATGTATCCGCGATAGTTTCCTAGAACAGTATGTAATGGAACCTACGAGGGAACAAGCGGTCCTAGATCTGGTCCTGTGTAATGAGACAGGATTGATTCAGGATCTCATAGTTAGGGATCCTCTCTGAAAGAGCGATCACAATATGGTGGAATTTAAAATACAGGTGGAGGGTGAGAAGGTAAAATCAAGCACTAGTGTTTTGTGCTTAAACAAAGGAGATTTCAATGGGATGAGAAAAGATCTAGCTAAGGTAGACTGGGAGCAAAGACTTTATAGTGAAACAGTTGAGGAACAGTGGAGAACATTCCAAGTGATTTTTCACAGTGCTCAGCAAAGGTTTATACCAACAAAAAGGAAGGACGGTAAAAAGAGGGAAAATCGACCGTGGATATCTAAGGAAATAAGGGAGAGTATCAAATTGAAGGAAAACACATACAAAGTAGCAAAGATCAGTGGGAGACTAGAGGACTGGGAAATCTTTAGGGGGCAACAGAAAGCTACTAAAAAAGCTATAAAGAAGAGTAAGATAGATTATGAGAGTAAACTTGCTCAGAATATAAAAACAGATAGTAAAAGTTTCTACAAATACATGAAACAAAAAAGAGTGGCTAAGGTAAATATTGGTCCTTTAGAGGATGAGAATGGAGATTTAATAATGGGAGATGAGGAAATGGCTGAGGAACTGAACAGGCAGAAAGCGGGTAATTATAGGCCAGTGAGCTTAACTTCGGTAGTAGGGAAGATGCTGGAATCTATCTTCAAGGAAGAAATAGCGAGGCATCTGGATGGAAATGGTCCCATTGGACAGATGCAGCATGGGTTCATAAAGGGCAGGTCGTGCCGAACTAATTTAGTGGAATTTTTTGAGGACATTAACAGTGCGGTAGATAACGGGGAGCCAATGGATGTGGTATATCTGGATTTCCAGAAAGCCTTTGACAAGGTGCCACACAAAAGGTTGTTGCATAAGATAAAGATGCATGGCATTAAGGGGAAAGTAGTAGCATGGATAGAGGTTTGGTTAATTAATAGAAAGCAAAGAGTGGGGATTAATGGGTGTTTCTCTGGTTGGCAATCAGTAGCTAGTGGTGTCCCTCAGGGATCAGTGTTGGGCCCACAGCTGTTCACAATTAAGTAGATGATTTGGAGTTGGGGACCAAGGGCAATGTGTCCAAGTTTGCAGACGACACTAAGATAAGTGGTAAAGCAAAAAGTGCAGAGGATACTGGAAGTCTGCAGACGGATTTGGATAGGCTAAGTGAATGGGCTAGGGTCTGGCAGATGGAATACAATGTTGACAAATGTGAGGTTATCCATTTTGGTAGGAATAACAGCAAAAGGGATTATTATTTAAATGATAAAATATTAAAACATGCTGCTGTGCAGAGAGACCTGGGTGTGCTAGTGCGTGAGTCGCAAAAAGTTGGTTTTCAGGTGCAACAGGTGATTAAGTAGGCAAATTGAATTTTGTCCTTCATTGCTAGAGGGATGGAGTTTAAGACTAGGGAGGTTCTGCTGCAATTGTATAAGGTGTTAGTGAGGCCACACCTGGAGTATTGTGTTCAGTTTTGGTCTCCTTACTTGAGAAAGGACGTACTGGCACTGGAGGGTGTGCAGAGGAGATTCACTAGGTTAATCCCAGAGCTGAAGGGGTTGGATTATGAGGAGAGGTTGAGTAGACTAGGACTGTACTCGTTGGAATTTAGAAGGATGAGGGGGGATCTTATAGAAACATATAAGATTATGAAGGGAATAGATAGGATAGATGCGGGCAGGTTGTTTCCACTGGCGGGTGAAAGCAGAACTAGGGGGCATAGCCTCAAAATAAGGGGAAGTAGATTTAGGACTGAGTTTCGGGGGAACTTCACCCAAAGGGTTGTGAATCTATGGAATTCCTTGCCCAGTGAAGCAGTAGAGGCTCCTTCATTAAATGTTTTTAAGATAAAGATAGATAGTTTTTTGAAGAATAAAGGGATTAAGGGTTATGGTGTTCGGGCTGGAAAGTGGAGCTGAGTCCACAAAAGATCAGCCATGATCTCATTGAATGGTGGAGCAGGCTCGAGGGGCCAGATGGCCTCCTCCTGCTCCTAGTTCTTATGTTCTTATGTTCCTTAACTTCCTTTGCCTTTCATCAATTATCCCCTTTTTGTTAACTACTGAAAGCTTCCAGTATGTCTCGAGCAACCAATCAATGATCCAGTTTCTACCCCTCCCCCCAAATATCTATAGCCAAGCATTTTATTTGCCTCGACCAGCCAGTTACAAAGCTGCAGGGACCAGAGAATACAGGGGTGTACTGGAAGTATCTAATCACAACATTCCAGCCGGCATGAGAGTGGAGCTGGCTTGATGGATCAGTTTTCCTGACTGTCAGTTTCATGTGATTAGTTGTGGTTGAGGTTTTTGGGCAGCTGTCAGAAGTTGGACCCTTGACTGGTTTTGCCTGATATGTTTGGAGACTATTCTTTTCATGCCCTCGCCGAGATCAGTTTACTCGATACAGACTTGGGATAGAACCTGTGATTTTCCGGTTCGATAAGTTCAGCTATTTTCTGAATCCTAGTGCAGCAGGCAAAGTAATAAAGCGTGTACATCTGTCTTCTGAACTCTTAAGCTAAATCTCTGCTGCTGTTTTGATCGGTACAGACTCAAAGCACATCTGCTTGACAGTGCTGATGAGCAGAACAGCTGGCCTTTAATGTTCTTCAATGGGGATTATTAACAGAAATACAGATTGCTTTCCAATCCAAGTTCAGTATATGCATGAAATTGGCAGCGATACTACCTTCATTTAGATTTTATTTGCTAAACTGATGGTAACTCCAAATCAGCAGTAATATGTTTTTGCTTGCATGCACTGGAATGCAAACTACATATAACCTTCTCAATGCTTACTCGTAAAACTTTGCTAAATCCAATATCTTGCTATTTGGCGATTCCCCCAAATAGCACAATACGGTGAGCATTGAATATAAGAGGACCTGGGAGTTAAATGTAAAAGCCCAACCTTAAGGCGCAGATAATCTTATTGAACACACTTATTTTTAATCCACCTTTGGCTGAGGACACTTGCCACTTCTGTTCAAAATGCCCTTCATCACATCCGATCTTGATATTGCCCATGTACACAGAAGGTTAGGAATATTCTCATTCTGCCTGTTCTCCAAGTGGAATTTTGCTGAGGATTGCAAAATGCTGGTGCTGAAAATAATTGTTTTCATCTCGGGTGAAATGGAAACAACTGGAATGTAAAGAAAATGTCTCGCGATTAATCATTCAAACGGATTTCAGAAAAGTCAAGGATGATAAAAGGCCAATTAACCCCAATGAAGCTCTTGCATCTTAATACTTGCATAATTACATCCAACTCTCATCTTGAACAATCTTAATCTATGAATCTCTATTGCATGTTTTATGGATCATTCCAGACATTTGTTACATTTTCAATATATTTTTCCCAATTACCATACAATGTTCTCTTATTTTACTTTCCTTTCTTGGAGCATCAAGCTCGCTAAAGTCGTTTAATATTTTGTATACATTGATGGAGACGCAGTGGACTAGTGGCATTATCACTGGACAAGTAAACCAGAAACCCACGGTTATGCTCTGGGGAGCCAGGTTCAAACCTTCCACTGCAGGTGGTGGAATTTGAATTTAATAAAAAATCTGGAATTAAAAGTCGAATGATGACCAGGAAACCATTTTTGATTGTTGTAAAAACCCATTTGGTTCACTGATGTAATTTAGGGAAGGAAATCTGCCATCCTTAGCTGGTCTGGCCTACATGTGACTCCAGATCCCCAGCAACATGGTTGACTCTTAACTGCCCCCTCAAGGGCAATTAGGGATGGACAACAAATGCTTGTCTCGTCTGTGATACCCACATCCCATGACCAAATTTTAAATAATGAGCTGACCCTTTCTAAGCTAAGCCCTCTAAAATTTATTTGGAACTCATTCTCTTTTTTTTTTTGGGTGGTTGGGGGGGGGGGCGGGGGTGAGTTTTGTGACTCTTTTCTGTACCCATACAATTTTTAGGTGTTGGTGACCAAAGTTGTTTGCCAAAGATTTTCTTTTTGGATGTAAATGATAATCCAGGCAGATTGGATTCAAGATCGTACTAGCTTTAAGAAATGTTTTCTTTCCCAACGTTCCTGCTCAAATTCATTTGCATAGCACTGAATGTAAAATCTTCAATGATCCAGCACAATCTGGAAGCATTTTAGAGTGTCAATTTTTAAAAAATGCTTCCATTAAAAAAAGTTCCTTGATTTATTTAAGAGTGACAACTCTGTGTAGTTTGATTAATACAGTTGAAAATGGGTTGATCATTAAAGACAAGCATTTTTAATCAGCGTGTCTGATCCATCATCTGTGACTAGCTCAATTTTAAATAATTGAAAATAACTTCAAAAACCTGCACGTATTATTTGTTGGCTGCATTGGTGTGAAGTAGCTAGTTTTGTTTAGTAATTTAAATGATATTTAAAAGTTTAATGTAAGCCTGTTAAATCCCCTGTGCATAAAAAGAGCCTCTGCAAAGGCTGTGAAACAAGTGCAATTAGTGGAAATTCGCAAAGTTGATTAAATTCATGGACAGTTTTGTGGGTGAAGCCAGTTTCTAGCACAATGTTTTTAAACTAGTGCAAAAGGTTCACTAGGTGTTCCATGGCACCTTTCAATGGGGATTGTCAAGCTTGCCGTGGAGGGGAAATGTGATTCCAACATGTGGCCATGATAATGAGGTACAAATGTCTTAAAATTAAACTCAATTCACTATGGACATGATTTATGCTATAAATTCCTCAATTGTTTATGTTAGTTCTGCCAATTTTGGGCAAATTGTACCGTAAACACAAGTGCATCCTATGGAAACCGAAGTCCATTATCTTAATCATGTCAACATATAGAAGCAATTAACATATTCTTTACTTTCTTTTCCTGGACCCTTCAAATTAGAAAAAGAAAATCACATGACCATACAATTATTAATGTTTGCTATGGGGAATTAATTCCCCCTTGCTTTATGTGACAAGATCGGAGAAACATTATTCGGAATATATATATGGGTTTTTATTTTCATTTTGCTTGTGACCTTTATAGTCAGCCTGCATTTGTAGGAATATAAATATTGTGCGAATCCTAACGCTCTTTCTTCCTGGTTTGCCTAATCTCTGTCAGAGTTGAAAAAGTTGTGTGTATTGGTTACCTTTATGGGTGGAGGTTTGGGAGATGCCGCACAGATCCCCAGTGGAGCCCTGGAAGGAGTCACTGCCAGAGAAATTGAGCACAGTAGTTACTTTCACTGCCACTTTCAATGGGTCCCCTCTGAGTCCTCATGGCGCCAAATCCTGCAGAAGTGACGCACGTGACTTGCACAGTCATTGGTGACACTTGTTCTTGCTCATCTGCAAATAGCGCGTACCTTCTATAGACCCTGGGTCTGTAGATGTGCCTCCCAATGTGCTACTGATGACGGCTCTCTGGGGTTCATCCCCTGTGTGTGGAGGAAACCCTGCCACCCCTTGGTCTTGTGGCTTCTGCTCCTACCTTCGGCAAGTCAAGCGCCGCCACTGCATTCTTCTGTCTTCTCTGCTGCCTATGTATGATGAGGCAGATAGTGAGATTACAAGGTTCCATTTTCTTGATGGTCTCCTCACTGCAGTATCAAAGAGAGAGACGTGAGGGTCAGCAGTGGTCTCCTAAAAACACCCTTTTCATTCATAGAATTCATAGAATTTACAGTGCAGAAGGAGGCCATTCGGCCCATCGAACCATTTCTTGAGTTTTTCAGTGGTCTGAGGATATTTTATGTGGCTGTATGGCTCTCATTTGCATGACGTTCTGTACAACAGAATTGTGCAGCAGGTTGTCAGTGAATAGCCCTTGTCACTCAATAGCCACTCTCTGGTTTCATGTGGTGGTTCAAGTATTAATGATACAGTATAAAGGCATCTAGGCTGCTGCAGGATATGGACATTCTCCTGTGGAGCATGGTCAATCACCAGCAACATATTCAGGGCATGAAAGCCTTAGGGGATGTGGTGCATCTCTACATTTAGATGAGGAGCCCACAAAGCCACGTATTTGCATTCAATGGCACTCTGAACTACAGGGAGTACTGCAATCCTGGCAGAGCTTTGTGCACACTCTGTTGAGATGTACCTTTAAAAGGGTATATGTAAAACTACGATGCATCGCCAGAAATGATGTATGTATATGGTCATTTAATTGCTGGGCAAAAGACAGGAGGAGTCCCAAAGGTCAGCAGCTGGATTCTCCGTGCCTGAGACTAAGTGTTGACAGCAGGGTAGGATTAGCAGAGTTGTACGATAAACCTGGTGCCACAGCAGGACCGATTCAACGACTGTTAAGGTGCTAGCATCAGCGCCAGGTGAAACATAATTGATTTCAATGAGAAACGATGCCAGATTCGCCGGGTCCGGGATCGACACTGTTGCTCTTCTTAACCTTGGTCTATTTGCTCTGATTACGTCACCTTTGCTCATGTGTCGTCAGGTATCTTTATGATACCGCCACGTGGTTCAAGTTCAGGTTATGATTAATAATACAGTACATCGCTTAGTAAGGATTAAAACAGCGGTCATTTATTATATACAACAAGCAATATTAATACCCTTAAACTACTTTCTATATAATAAACCTATCACTACTGGCCAATACTTAACTTAGGAAGAGCCCACCAGGTCAGGGAAACGAATGGCTTGTCCAATCAGATCTGGCCCGCGGGATTCAAAAGGCTGCTACAGGTCGGTGGCTAGGTGTCTCTACCGGATAGCGATTGCTGGATTCAAACTTACTGTTGCCGGTTGCTGTTCTTGCGAAGGTCTCGAGCAGGCGAAGAGGAGAGAGAGAGAGATCTGAACTTGGCCCCTCACTTTTATAGGGCCCAGGGGCTACCCGCCTCCTGGGGCGGCCCTTGGCCCTGAGTCCCAAGTGATTGGATTTGTCCCCAATCTCTGGGGTCGATGTGTCCAATGGTGAGATGATTCCTCGATCGGGGGGGTGGTCGCTCACCTGTCTTTGTTTCGGCCACTGCAGGCGCCGACAGGTCTGGCCCGGTATTCAATTGCTAATGTGTTGCAATTGTTCCCGGGGATAGCCGATTTAACTGCAGATGGCTGGATAGATGGGCTGCAAACAGTCCTGAATGTAACTACAAATACCTGGGTTGATGGGCTGTTGATAGCCCTGAGTATCGATCTGGGCCAACTTTCCCAGAGCCGAATATGCAATACTGTCTGCAGCTGCCTGCTTGTGTCTTGTTAGCTGCTTTTCCTAGCAGTCTTTCGGGTTAGCCATTTTAAACTGGGTTTTGGCCAGATTAATCGGAATGCAGCCATTTTACGTGGCTACATTCCCGCCTTGTGATCCTAACGCGAAGCGTGAAGGATCACATAAATTTTGTCCTCTTCGTTCCCTGACCCGGGGCCCGGGGGCGGGGGGGGGGGGGGGGGGGGGGGGCGGGGGGGGGGGGGCACTTCCTACATGGCCACTACTCTGACCTTAGCTATGCACAAAGATTTACATAAACAATTCTTGAGGGCGCTATGTCAGGCAGGGGCATGTGTCTATTAAAAAAATAAACTGGGAACCTCTAAGTTTATCTAAACAATCTAAACAATTTTTCAAGCATTATACAATCTTATCTCTCTAAACATACAATAACAATCACAACATTTAATATATTCTTTCCTGGCTTGGCAGTCAAGCTCAGGATCATACATTTCCATACATTTTCTTTTTATTTACAGGAGAAACCGCCAGTGCATGTTTTATCATTCATATGTCGAGGGGGTCTGGGGTCTCGTCATAGCCGACTATCGGGGATCGGATCTGATAGACCGGGGTTCGAATGCGGTACGCTCTCCTTTTCCACTTGCGGAGGCGCATGGTCTGTACTGCACAACTGAGTATAGCCAATGCCAGCAGTGCCTCAATGATGTACGATAGGGAGTACCAAGTTATGAACTTGGCACACCAGGATAATGCAGCGTGGTTGGTGACTGGGCCCTCGGTCCTACTGGGCCGTGACGTGTTAACAGTAAAGGGGTTTGGAGTGATGGGGTCCGCGTTCACGCGCAACCAAAAGTCCAGCACAAACATGTTGAGCACGAAGAAAGGAGTCCTCATGGCTGTCTTCTTTCTTTCCTTTTTCTGTGTTCGCTGGTTTTCTCTGGACTTGGAGCTTCTGGAGTTCTGTAAGACAAGCGGAGTGTGTGTAAATACTTCGGTTTAATATCTGGTGTGTTAGTGTGACTGTTCTTCTTGGGGCCAATTAAACCCTTATAATTGGTCACAGTATGTGACTCTTTCCCCCCCCCCCCCACATTTTATTTTCCAAACAAATGTTTGGACACGGCACACTTCGCAATGGTGGACCAGTGCTAGGTTTATCATCCAAATGTTCCAGGATGTAAATAGCATGTGGCAGCAACCCAAAGGTTGCCGAAATAAAAAGAAAATGTTTTTAAAAGAAAAGTTCGAATGAGGTGCGTGTGGGCCACGGCGGGTAAGATTTGGGTGGAGTCCCCGGGTAGGACGGCTACCAATACCGTATCTTACCTACCCCAGCGTATTTGACCAACGGGGGGGTCCCCAGGCAGGGCGGGTCTCACGCCATTTCTCCACGGCCTGAGCGACCAAAGAATGGACAAAAATGAAGTCGTCATGGTGGGGTTACTGTTCTGATTCTACCATCAAATCAGAAGAGTAGCTACGATCAGGCGTCTGGTCTGGTGACCACGTATCTGTGGACAAGTTGGTACCGCTGAACAAGCGTCTGGCTTGTCCAATTGAAAAAGAGCTTAAAAAGTTCAGGTGAATGGGTGTGGAGCGGTGAGAACATTCTCCTGTAGTACGAACAACATTTAACTAACAGACAGACAACGTAAAACATTCTGCAGGTTCCATCAGGAAGGACAACACTTTTGACCAAGTGTCTCCTTTAAATCATCATGTGGACACCTCAGTTCTCGGTCGCTATGGGCTCTGCCTTTTTTTTATTGAGAGTGCCTGTCGGTTGGGCACTCTGTGGTTTTTTAGGGCCATTGCATTCTTTAGCAAAATGTCCCAACTGTCCGCAATTGTAGCACTCTTGCGGTTTGGCTGGGGGGCTGTTCTTTCCCTCGTTTACCCAGGCGGGGTTGTGGAGAGTGGTTCTTACTGCCTGCACGTCTGCGGCGGCTTGGTTTTCCTCAGGGGTTCTAGTTGCTGATTTGCCGTGAGCCGCTTGTTCCCAAACGCGGGACAATCTTTTGACCACCCACTTTTCATTCTGAGCCTCCTCCGAGGGGTCATAATTGCTACAGACATTCTGTCCTGCTTCCGTGGCACGGGAGATAAGGGTGGGGGTCTACTTGGCCATATTGTCTGGGGACAAATGGGCACGATCTACATTGCCCAAAACGGCTTCAAAATGAATCCACAAGCGTCCTGCGAACGCTGTGGGGTGTTCAGACTTTTTCTGTCTGCATTTATTCAGACCGTCTACGGGGTCGCCCCGGTTGTACCCAATCGCATCCAGGATAGCGGCATGCATTTCTGCAAGGGTGCCTCCTCCTACATTCTGTGGGTCAGGAAGGGCTGCTGCGACCGATGGGTCTAAGCTGAGGACCGTGAGCTTTACCTGCTCTTTCTCATCCAGGCCGTACAATGTCGCCTGGTGTTTCACGGTGGCAAACAAATGGTGTGGGTCTGAAGCGGGGAGGAACGGTGTGATTTTGGCACACGCGTCCCGTAATTGGGTCACTGTGAGGGGGGTGGAATATAAGACCTCCGCCTCATCTGCTGTGGCGGTGCAGTGGGTTGTTACAGGGTTCATGGGAGCCTGTATTATCTGTTGTGTGGGGGGTGGGGGTGCTTTCCTCCTTTGGGGTTTTCCCTGCGCACATGCTCCCTGAACATATCTCTGCGCTGTCTCTTGAAATTCTTCCCAATCAGGGCCGTCTTCCTGGTCTAAACTTTCCCCAAAGGTTTCTTGAAATCCCTTTTGGACAGAAAGCAGTGCTTTCAAGTCTGCAATCTGCTTTCGGCACTTTGCATGGTCCAAAGTACTCTGCCTTTGTTCCGTGGTTGTGGCGTGGAGCGCTCTCAAGGCTGCCTTGAGATCACTGCATTGTTTCTGGAGCGTCTCTACCTGTTTTTCTGTTTCTTTCTTTACTAGGACTGCACGCTGCAGGTCCTGATAAGCCTTCTCATATTGTGACTGGAAACTACTCAAGTGCGCCAGACAAGATTGGTGACCCCGTTTGGCGTCAGCCACCTCTTCGTCCTTTTCTGCTAATTTCCCTTTTAACTCCAGGTTCTCTTTCTCAATTTCGCATACATCGATTTTACTCGTCCGATGTATGCCTTCCATTTCTTTGCGGAGCGTCCTGACGACCTCCTCTGTGCCTCGCAATTGTGCCAGACAGGACACAATTGCCATCGGCTTGCGCGCTTTTGCTAAACTCTTTTTGTGGATCTCACTCCGGTTCTCCCACCAAGTATGCCCTATACTTCCAGGACCTGAGTCGTCGTTACTGCAGAAATCCTTCCACATGGGCCATCCTTTGCCCTGCAGAAATTTGCGGATTTCCACTTCCCAAACGGGGCACTGTCCCACTCCTACGCTGCTGACTGGTGCGACAGCAAAATCTTCGGGGTCCATGAGGCGTTGCATCGCTTCCATTGCCTGCATGGCTCTCTCTTATCTGCTTGTTACGTTCGAATTTGGAACAGGGGGCTAAGGTGGTGTGGTAGATGCGTGTATGGCTTGAGCTAATTTCCGAAATACCAACTGCCGATAGTTTTGACGCAACAAAATATCTATCAGTTTTGCCTTGTAACCCTGTTAGTTACGCATGCATATACACACTTCCGAATTGTGAATTATTAATCAGAACCGCTTGAACACTTGTGGTTTTTCTTTTTGTTTCCGATTGGATTCTAATACAAAATGTTGGGGTTCTCCCGGACTGGTTTTCCACTTCTAAGTCGGGTCCCACCAGAGTCGCCAATTATGTTGCTCTTTTTGGCCTTAGCCTATTTGCTCTGATTACATCACCTTTGCTCATGAGTCGCCAGATATCTTTATGATACCGGCATGTGGTTCAAGTTCAGGTTATGATTAATAATACAGCACACCGCTTAGTAAGGGTTAAAACAACGGTCATTTATTATATACAACAAGCAATATTAATACCCTAATACTACTTTCTATATAATAAACCTATCACTACTGGCCAATACTTAACTTAGGAAGAGCCCACCAGGTCAGGGAAATGAATGGCTTGTCCAATCAGACCTGGCCCACTGGATTCAAAAGGCTGCTACAGGTCGGTAGCTAGGTGTCTCTACCGGATAGTGATCGCTGGATTCAAACTTACTGTTGCCGGTTGCTGTTCTTGCGAAGGTCTCGAGCAGGCGAAGAGGAGAGAGAGAGCGATCTGAACTTGGCCCCAAACTTTTATAGGGCCCAGGGGCTTCCCGCCTCCCGGGGCGGCCCTTGACCCTGAGTCACAAGTGATTGGATTTGTCCCCAATCTCTGGGGTCGATGTGTCCAATGGTGAGGTGATTCCTCGATCGGGCGGTGGTCGCTCACCTGTCTTTGTTTCGGCCACTGCAGGCGCCGACAGGTCTGGCCCGGTATTCAATTGCTAATGTGTTGCAATTGTTCCCGGGGCTAGCCGATTTAACTGCAGATGTCTGGATAGATGGGCTGCAAACAGTCCTGAATGTAACTGCAAATACCTGGGTTGATGGGCTGTTGATAGCCCTGAGTATCGATCTGGGCCAACTTCCCCAGAGCCGAATATGCAATACTGTCTGCAGCTGCCTGCTTGTGTCTTGTTAGCTGCTTTTCCCAGCAGTCTTTCGGGTTAGCCATTTTAAACTGGGTTTTGGCCAGATTAATCGGAACGCAGCCATTTTACGTGGCTACAACACTCAGGAGGCTGACAAGCTGCAGCCTCGTATACACACTTCACTCCCTACAAACACTCATCCCAGGCAGCAAGGAGAGCGACACCGAGATTTGCCGAAGCTGAACTGTAGACGCTGCTGGATGCCGTGGTAGAGAGGCGGTCGATGCTGTACCCCACGATGGGGAGGAGGCTGCCAACTGCCGTTATTCGCTGGGCCTTGGCGCAGGTGACAGGGGCTATCAGCACTATGGGCAACATCGTCCGGACTGACCAGCAGTGCCGGACGAAACTGCATGACCTTCTCAGAGGGGCCTGGGTGAGTCGGCAGCACTGTGCCCCTGGCACTAACCCCGTCCCTCGCAAACATACCCCTCCCCTCCCCAACCATGGGTGGCCGAAATCCCACCCATGAGCTACCCATCCCCTGGGCCTCTGTCCACCTCCCCTCGCCCCAGGTGAAGGCCGCGCACAACTGGCGGGTGTGGGAGGAGATTGGAGGGGGATCGCTGGACCAGCAACACCTCCCCACAGCAGTATACAGGGCACTGGACGTGGTTGGAGGGCCTGAGGAAAGGGAGGTTTCTGGGGCGGAGGTCAGCATCGGGCCAGGAAGTGAGACCCCGCTGAGTTGCAGTGAGTTTGAGTCCAGGGATGACACTGACTTCACGTCATAGTTGTCTCCAACACACTTTGTCATCCCAGAGACACTCACCTCGGTTGAGCACTTCAGTGAAGAGGCTCCTGGGACACTATCTGGTGCACACTACACACATGCTCCGGTTCATCAGGTGGAGGTAGGAACACCCAAGGGGGCGGACAGTCGGAGGGCACACCAGGGCTAGCTGCCGGCCGGATGGGTTTCAGGCTGCTGGAATGGACGGTCCCATCAATTGTGGAGATGCAGTTGTAGAGTCATGATATATAGATACATGAGGGGTTGTCGACGAACATCCATACCTGCATGTGCAGTTGGAGGAGTCCAACCGTGTGCAGCAGCAGGAGGTGGTGCCGACCATGCGTGCCACCCAGGTCACAACCACATGGATGGCATTCATGCTGGAGGCCTTGGTGGAGAAGGTTTTGGCCATGGGTCAAGATGTGGATGAGGTGTGGGGTGGTGAGGGGGAGAGTGGGTGCTGTGGTGGAAAGTGGGGCCTGTGGTGGGTTGAGGGCATCCATATGGCCAGTGGCACTCTGCAGAACCAGGGGCCACGGTGAGTGGTCAGTGGGGTGTGCAACAAGATGGCTGCCTTGCAGGATATGGCAATGGCGGTCCATTCCTGGACACACCCCCTGTCCTGTGGGCGGTCACCCAGCCCCATGGCCCGCCCCTGGTCACACCACGCCGTCACCTCCTGGCCATAGTAGCCCCCCCCTTCCAGCCAGCCCAGCCAGTGTCAGGACCGACAGTCCACAATCGCGCGTCTATGTGCCCTACCTCCTCCCTTTCGCTCATCAGCCACGGAGTCTGTTTCCCGGTTTTTAAAAGTACAAGTGTGCCTCACTGTCAGGAATTATGCCCGGTGGAGGCAGAGGATTGCGGAGGCCCCAGAGGACACTGCGGCAGGCCCACTAATGATATGTAACTAGTGTTTACTGTACTTGCGTAATGGAACAAATTGACGCCGCTGTGGAGGCACCGGATAATTGTGATTTGGCGTGAACCTGGCGGAGAATCCAGCCCCAGATGTTTTAACTCGTTTCACAGATATTGGGCGAAATTCTCCGGTATCGGCGCGATGTCCGCCGACCGGCGCCCAAAACGGCGCAAATCAGTCGGGCATCGCGCCGTCCCAAAGGTGCGGAATCCTCCGCATCTTGGGGGGCCGAGCCCGAACCTTAAGAGCCTAGGCCCGCGCCGGACTGATTTCCGCCCCGCCAGCTGGCGGAAAAGGCCTTTGGTGCCCCGCCAGCTGGCGCGGAAATGACATCTCTGGGCGGCCCATGCGCAGGAGTGTTAGCGGCCGCTCACGGCATCCCCGCGCATGCGCTGTGGAGGCAGTCTCTTCCGCCTCCGCCATGGTGGAGACCGTGGCGAAGGCGGAAGGAAAAGAGTGCCCCCGCGGCACCGACCCGCCTGCGGATCGGTGGGCCCCAATTGCGGGCCAGGCTACCGTGGGGGCACCCCCCGGGGCCAGATCACCCCGCCCCCCCTCCCAGGACCCCGCAGCCCGCCCGCCCCACCTTGTCCCGCCGGTAAGGTAGGTGGTTTAATCTACGCTGGCAGGACAGGACTTCGGCCCATCCGGGCTGGAGAATCGCAGGGGGGGGGGGGGCCCGCCAACCAGCGCGGTGCGATTCCCGCCCCCGCCGAATATCCGGTGCCGGAGAATTCGGCAACCGGCGGCGGAGGGATTCACGCCAGCCCCCGGCGATTCTCCGACCCGGCGGGGCTCGGAAAATCTCGCCCATTGTTCTGTATAGCATCATCCCTTCGAATAAAAGAGCCCACCTAGTTGAGTTGCGCATCACCTTTGTGTAGTTGATCTGTTTGTCTGAAGTGAAAAACTCAATGTGCTGACAGCTGGTGGTATTTTAAGATTTATAATTGAAGATTTTGCAGAATCTGCAATGCTGAACCCCTCCACATGCAGCAGAATTCCAGTGTGTAAAAGTTTGAAGGCCTAACAAATACCTCAGGAAGTCTCTGTGAGAGTGATTCTGTAACCGTGTCGGTGTCAGTACAGGGCAGATCCACATGGTCAGGACATTGCACCTGACCATACAGCAACCAGGCAGTTGTGTGTACTGATAGAATAAATGCTAATCAGGGAAGTGTAACTCTGAGTTCAACTGTTACAACAAATTGCATGAGAGTAACTCAGAAAATCAACTCTGTATGCTATGGGGCTGCTACTGGGAACAACAGGTTCAGTTCTTCCTTCTGGGGACTAAGTCCCCACGCCGGTGGGAGAACTTGCGCCAACCACTCCGGCATCAACAGCCCCCGAAAGTGCGGAATTCTCTGCACTTCCGGGGGCTAGGTGGGCGCCGGAGGGGTTGGCACCCCGCTCCAACCGGCGCCGGAGGCACATGCGCCAAAGGACCGGCGTATTCTCGCGCATGCACAGAACCACGGCATGTTTTGGCGCATGCACGGGGGATTCTCGCGGTGGGCCCCGATGGCGGGCAAGGCCTCCGTGGGGGACCCCCGGCGTCGGATCCCCCCCCCGTGCCCCCTCCCCACCCCCGAGGACCGCACCAGCCGACTTGAGTGATTCACGCCGACGGGAGTGGCCAAAAACGGTCGGCTGCTCGGCCCATCGGGGCCCGAGAATTGCCGGAGGGGGCCGCTGCCAACGGCACCCGACCGGCGTGGCGTAAACCCTGCCCCCGCCTGAAAAACGGCGGTGGAGAATACAGCAGCCGGCGGCGAATCCCGCGGCAGGAGTTCTTTGCGGGGATGGGGGGGAAATGGTGGGAGGGCACCAAGCATTCTTTATAGAGCCAGACAAAATAATCCATTGAGTGGCAGCCTCCCAACAGTTTGCAGAAAGCTGGAAAAGAGAAACATAAGCCTAAATTTCACGTACCGAGGTCAGGTGCATGCCCATCTCGAATGCACGTCAAATTGAGCAAAATGACTCGGGCATGCATCCACACACGTGCATTCTTGAGGTGATTGGGCACACAAGAGCTTTGGAGCCACATCCATCAATCTTCAAAGGGCTAATTAAGGCATTTAAAAGCCTATTAACACAGATTTTACATTGCCTGTGCGATATTGCGCTCAGCGCATGAGATAAGAGAGTAGGTGGGTACTATATTTTTATCATATTGGCATTCCAAGGGTGGGAAAAGGCCCCAGAGCACAAGAACATTCATTGTATTTGTGATTTTGCTGCCCTCATATTTCTGAGTTCTGCCAGATTTCCAATTTATTGAGTTAGCTCTCTAAGCTGGGTCACCTACACACCTGTGCCAAAGTTCCAACAATATACATCAGTCTCAACAATCTATGAGTAACATTGATGTTTACAAAGTATATTAGCCTTGACAATCCATGGCATTTGGCATATTGCCACTGCAATTACATGTGGAGCAGGTGTTGCCTGTTTTCGATCCCAAAAGCGTCGCCAATACTGTTGCGAATATTAATGATAATGCTGGTGAACCACAAGCCTTCTCTTATATCGATCAAATGACCACACTACCAGTTAGTTAGTTCAAAAGATGGTTTATTTACATACACAAGGGTTACCTCGACATGCAAACACAATCGGCTCCAATCAGACGGGCATCGCGCCGCCCCAAAGGTGCAGTATGCTCCACATCTTTGGGGGCCGAGCCCCAACATTGAGGGACTAGGCCGACGCCGGAGGAATTTCCGCCTCGCCATCTAGCGGAAACAGCCTTTGTTGCCCCGCCAGCTGGCGCGGAAATGACATCCCCGGGCGGCACATGCGCGGGAGCGTCAGCGGCCGCTGACAGTTTCCCACGCATGCACAGTGGAGGGAGTCTCTTCCGCCTCCGTCATGGTGGAGACCATGGCGGAGGCGGAAGGGAAAGAGTGCCCCCATGGCACAGGCCCGCCCGCGGATCGGTGGGCCCCGATCGCGGGCCAGGCCACCGTGGGGGCACCCCCCGGGGCCAGATCGCCCCGCGCCCCCCCAGGACCCCGGAGCCCGCCCACGCCGCCTTGTCCCGCCGTTCAAAAGGTGGTTTAATCCACGCCGGCGGGACAGGCAATTTATCGGCGGGACTTCGGACCATCCGGGCTGGAGAATCGAGCAGGGGGGCCCGCCAACCGGCGCGCCACGATTCCCACCCCCGCCGAATATCCAGTGCCGGAGACTTCGGCAACCGGCGGGGACGGGATTTACGGCAGCCCCCGGCGATTCTCCGACCCGGCGGGGGGTCGGAGAATGACGCCCAATATCTACTACGAGTTAAACTACACCTAGCTACAATAACTTCAGGCGACCGGCACTGTGCAAATGGATAAGGCCTTTATCTGGATTTCACTTGGCTGGTTCGAAGAAAGCAGCTCTGTCTCTGCTGGGCTCAACTGTCAGGTAGCGATTGTTGATCTTGAACTTGGCTGGCTGTTCCTGCTACAGCTGGTTTGGCACAGACCGGATCCAAAAGAGACAGAACGCATGACTGTGCTCTCTTTTATCCCTCTGGGATTTTGCGCTTTTTGGGGCGGTCCTTAACCTTGGACCTAAAAGTTCGACAGGGCTCTGATCACTGTCTTTGATTTCGGCCAATGAAGAGGCAGGTGCCTTGGTAGCTGGGTGGGCCCTTAGCTGTCATTGACCTTGGCAGTTGGGCTTTCTGAGTAAGGGGAGTGGTGCCAATCAGTCTGTGGCTGGACCGGTTGCTTGATTGGAGTTCTATTGTCCTGGGAAAATGGGCCATTAAAATGCAAACAAGCGGGGGGTTTCAATCAGGTCTGGTTACCTGTGTTTCAAATACACATCGGCTCTGTATCTGTCTGAGTCCTGGGTTGGCCATAGTTCCCATGGTCCTTTGCAGATGGCCATCTTAGATGGCTATATCCCGTCCTCTTGATCCTAAACACGAAGCGTGGTGAATCACACTATCGATCCCTGTTCATCCTTGGTTGACCAGTCACCCTTGGTCAAGGCAAGGTTCTACTCTGCTCTATCTTATGGTTTGGGACATTTTACCTAATATTTCATTAATACATCCATAAATTAATTTATCTCCAACGGTCACTATAATCTAGGTCACTATAAAACATTTCATTTATCCGCACAGTTGATCTCTAGCTAACACTATCTAAGCTACTCTTATGCTGCTGGTGGATATCAAAGATCTTATATACAGTACAAAATTTAAAACAGCAGCATTACATTTCTACTTAATCCTAATAAAGTTAAAGAGGTACATGGTTTATTTTTAGCAGCGATTAGTACATGCATTTAATTTTGTCGAATTCCAAAGAAGGGGGATCGGACTATATCAGGGAGCGAGAGACTTTTGCTCGCCATTTATGGAGTTGAAGTATCTGAATGACACTGCAGATTATTGCAATTACTAGAAGGGCCTCTACTATGTATGAAAGGGGGTTCCATTTGGCAATGTTTTCGCACCAAGTGGGGATTTCGATGTCTGTTTTTATGTGTGGTGTAGAGTCCGGGCTGGTGGTGGCCTGTTGTGTGGTAGTGTTCGGGGCTGGTGTGTGGTTTGTAACAAAAGTCCGTTGCGCGCGCAGTTGCAGGAGTCCAGAGATGATCCAAACGCATGTCAGCAGTCCTTGCTTCATCCTGTGTTTTCTGTTTTCCGGGTAATCCTGGGGGTTCAAGCATAGTATCTGTTATTATCTTCGGTTAATATCTCGTTTTATTAGTCTTTCTCTCCTTACTCCAATTACCCGTTATGATTGTCACCATGTGTGGCTCCCTCATTTTTTTTTTTTGAAATACCATTTTGGAGAGACAAGAAATGCAAATTTTGAAGTACAGAGACTCTTGCAGCTTGTGGTTGATGCTTGGAGTGGGCGGACAATTTCTCCGACCAGCCTTTTCTTAAATCACAACCATGGGAGGTTGAGGCTTATCTTAACCAGCCGAATTTCAGGGCGGCCAGTTTTATAGAGTTTTGTCCCAGGGTTCAGAGATAGTTCGCGTGTAGCAGCCAAGAAAGCAACCAATTGTGTCATATGTGTAAAAAGCTGGTGGGGAGCGACCAGGGGGTTGCGGAAGGTAAAGGAAAGAAGGGGTGAGCGTCAGGAACGTGGCAAAATGCATTCTTTATACTATGACCAAAGGGAGAGTAGAGAAGGTGAAACTAAGCCCTGCCAAGGACAGTGCAGAGTGTAGAGAACCATTCCAGAGCATATGAAGTGACAGTAACATGAGGTGTGTGTGGGCCGCTGCAGGGTAAGAATTGGTGGAATCCCCGGGTAGGGCGTGGGTTAGTGCCGTTACTCCACTACCCGAGCTTAACTGACCGGATGCATTTCGGGTCCTCAGGTAGGACGGGGATCAGTGCCGTTACTCCCTACCTGGGTGACCTGAGTGGACGGTGTTGCTGATTTTCTCCTTGGTTCAATTGCTCTGTTATATTACCTTTGCTCTCGAGTCGCCAGGTATCTTTATGATACCGCCACGAGGTTCAAGTCCGAGTAATGATCAATAATCCAATACACCGATTGGTAAGATTTAAATCAAAGCACATTTATTATACACCGTAATCGCTACTCATGCTCAAATTCTACGTCTAAGCTACTTCCACAACTAACAGGCCTACACTTAACTTCGGACTGGCCCACCAGGTCAGGGGAACAAATGGCCTTTCGTTCGGGTTCTGAGCCTGCGGGATTCGAAGTTGGTACGGATTGGTAGCTAGGAGCGCCTATCTCGTAGCGAGCATTGAATTAAGACTTACGTTGTTCGGGAGTCACTGCACCGGTCACGGTCAATGTTGGTTCGTGTTGCTGGGTGACCCTGGCAGGATGCAGAGGTGAAGAGAGCGATTTGAACTTGGGGCTCAACTCTTAGCGTCCCCAGGGGCTTCCCGCCTTTCGGGACGGACCCTGTACCTGGTCCCAAGTGATTGGACTTTGTCCCAATTGCTTGGTTCGATTTTCTCCAATACTGGAGCGGTTCCCTGATCGATGGGCTGTCTTGAGGTGCTCGTTCACCTCCTTTGTGTTGGCTCCTGCTGGCGCTGAGGAATCTGGCTTCGCTTTGTGTGTCCAAAATGTTACTTATTGTTCCCTGGGATTGCTCATCAGTATGCAGATGGATGCTACTTTGTTATGCTGATGGTCGCTGGTATCGATGTTGTCTGGCCTTTGCAGAGGTAAATACACAGCAAACCTGCAGCTACTGGTTTCTGTCTATGTTGGCTGACTTTCCCATCAGCCTTTGCCGTTCGCCATTTTAAATCGGGAGTTGGCCAATTTAGGTGGCTACAATGGTAAGAGTTTGTAGTCGTGTGGAAACTGGGCATAAAGACTGGGAGAACAGTGATCTATTTCTCGACAAACTTGTGCCTTTAACTGACATTGGGTATCGTACCTTCGAATCAGAAGAGTAATTGTGTGTCGGGCGACATGAACTAAAACCATGTAGCAGAAAAAAGAAGAAGAAAAAAGGCGGGCAGGCTCCATCAGAACTTTGGACACCTTAATACTTAGGCAGTGTCTCTTTCTCATCATCTGGACACCTCAGGGTTCTGTACCAAACAGTGTTGTAAAAGCATTACCGAAACGAGAGTCAGTATCTGAATCATCACCATCTCCCGGTTGCCAGACTTGTGTCTGCCGTTTCTGTGCCATGGCCGCGTGGGCTTTCGGATGGTCCGAATTGTCATGCCTTACTAGTCTGCAAGAGTTGTCGCGGTGCCAAAGAGGGGCTTGTTTGTCATGAGGCATAGGGGCGGTGGGAGTGGAGGGCAAGTTACTGTGGTCAGGCGGTGGCTGTGGCGGTGGCTGGGGGAGGGCATATAGGGGGGTCAATGATATCTAAGTCGTGGTTCCGGGGGCTGGGGTGACTGGGGGCAGAGATATCGCGCCAGTGTTCAGGGATAGTAATCAAATCCAGGAGGCTCTCGCTGTCGTCGGAGACAAGTTCAAGATTAAATTCTGTACCTATGGGCGGAGACAAGTTCGGGTCTGTAGGGGTGGACAAGGGATAAATGCCGGCATGGCTGGGGGAGGGTTGGCATAGCGGTTGGACTAGGTTGTCGATGGGCAGGGCGGAATCGGCTCCTATTGCCAGAGAGATGTGTTGGAAGTGGCTGCATTGGGATCCGTAGACTTTGAGTTGGTTGATGTGGAACCAACCAGTTTTACCATTGGGGTACGTTATCGTAAATAGAGTAGGGTCCTTCAAATTTGGGGGAGAGGAAAGAACTGGGGTTGTAAAGTGAAACCATTACTTGCTGACCGACTGTGTACTCTACGGGGTGGACAGTTTTGTCAAAGTAGGCTTTACTCTGCTTCCTTCTAGCGCCTAATCGGATAGCTGCAGCGAGTTGTGCCGCTTTAACGTTATCTGTAACCTGTTGGACTGCTTTTTCGTGGGTGGGGGCGGTTCCTGTGGGGCTTGGCAAATCGAGGCCTAATAAACATTCAATACCCTTCAGGGGCCGTCCGGTCATGAAAGTGTGGGGGGTGAAACCTGTTGAACTGGAAATGGTGTCCCGAATAAACATAAGAGCAAATGGGAGGACTGTGTCCCACGTGGTATTGTTCTGTTGCACCATCTTCCTAATGGCCACTTTTGGAGTTCGATTCATTCTCTCGACAATGACACTGGATTGGGGGTGATAAGCTACATGGAATTTCTGCCTATTCCAAAACACTTTGCATGACTCTGCCGGTGAAGTGGGAACCTTGGTCTGACTCAATGCTGCGGGGGAAATCCCAGCGTGTGAATACCTGTTGGGTCAAAATCTTAGCGGTGGCCTTTACTGTATTTGTCCGTGAGGGAAATGCTTCTACCCATTTAGTAAAGGTGTCGATTACAACCAATACGTACTTGAAACCATTTCTGCAAGGGGGAAGGGGGCCCATGTAATCGAGTTGCAAATTTGTCCAAGGGCCATTAGCAGGTCGGGTGTGATGTAATTGTCCTTTCTTTGAGTAACGTTCAGGATTGTTTTGAGCACAGATAAGGCAATTCTCGACATAATGGGTTCCATCGCTTTTTAAATCGGGCCACCAACACAAAGGTCCTAAATGGGCAATGGTATTGTCTGCCCCCTGATGTCTGTGTCCTTCATGAAATTGGTAAATGAGCTGGTTTCTGTCCTGGGTGGGGTCCACATAAATTCCGTTTTTTAAAACTATGCCGTCCTGTACAGTCAGTGCGTCCTTCCATTTATCATAGGGGGCTGGGAAGTTGCCATCTAAAACCTGTTTTAGAGTGTTGTCTGCTTTTTGGGCTTGGGATAGATCCTCAATATTGGTCTGGGAAGGGGCAGCACGGTGGCGCAGTGGTTTAGCCCTGCGGCCTCACGGCGCCAAGGTCCCAGGTTCGATCCCGGCTCTGGGTAACTGTCCGTGTGGAGTTTGCACATTCTCCCCGTGTTTGCGTGGGTTTCGCCCCCACAGCCCAAAAGATGTGCAAGCTGGGTGGATTGGCCACACTAAATTGCCCCTTAATTGGAAAAAAATGAATTGGGTACTCTAAAATTTTTTAAAATATAAAATAAAAAATATTGGTCTGGGAAACCTGGACTGAGTGTATTGGTTCGCTTTCGGGTGGCTGCCACAAGTGACCATGGCGTGATCCTGCTTTGGCTAAGGCGTCTGCCTTTACATTACCGGGTGGGGAGGAGCGATGATGGCTTCTTACTTTAATAATACCTTATGTGTGATCTGAGGCTGTCTTGAGAATGTGCTTTAACAATGGGACAGAGGGTATGGGTTTTCCATCGGCTGAATCAAAACCTCGAGATTCCCACAGGGGCAGGAATTCTGTTAAGCTGTTGCACACATATAGGCTGTTCGAGTGTATGCCTGCGGGGGTTGGGGTGCTGGATTACATAGGCTGTGGCTGCGAGTTCTGCTGCTTGTGAACCTAGGTGGCCGGGCAATTTTAAAGAGATCTCTTCAAATGGGCGTCCCTGCGCGTCTTCTACGTAAATTCCACAACCAGTAATCCTAACTCCATTTTCGATTGTGGAGGAACCGCCTACATACATTTTTTAAGCATTCCCTGTGGCTTGGGAATTCTGTGTCTTACTGCCTGCTCATGGGTGTAGTGACTTTGGGATAAAGGGTCCTGTGCGGTGTTGGGCTGCTATGATCTGGCACTCATGTGGGGTTCCTGCATATTGGAGATTATCGGCCAGAAATGTGTGGGTCTTGGTGCGTTTTACCGTAATGTCCCTGCCTTGTAAAAGTAGTGTCCAGCGAGCTGCTCTGATTTGGCTGACTGAACCGTCCTTTAATCTACCGTCTAGTAATAGTTGCGTGGGGGTGTGCTAGGTCAAGATCATTACTGGGTTAAGGCCTGTGATGTACGCAAAGTACTGTTCTGCCCAAAAGACTGCAAGCAAGTGCCATTCGCAGGCTGAGAATACTTGCTCTATGGGGTCTAATACTCTTGAGGCATAGGCTACGGGTCCTAAGAGATCATATCGTTCTTGCAGGAGTACTGCTGATAGGGTTCGGTCAGTGGTTGCTACTTCTATGGCATAGGGCAAGTCTGGGTCTGGAACTTGTAAAGCGGGGGCAGTGCCTAGGGCGCGTTTTAAATCATCAATGGCGTCTGTGTGCTGAAGAAGCCATTCCCATGGGGTGTTCTCTAAGAGTGGGGCTGCTTTAGTGGCAAAACCATCTATATGATTTCTGTAATACCTTACCAAACCTAGGAATGACCGGAGTGCAGTAACATTTTGGGGCAGGGTCAATTTAACGATGGACTCGATCCGTTTTTGCTCAATTTCTCTTTTCCCTTGGGTGATGATGGTGCCTAAATAAAGACATTTTTCCTTAAAAATCTGCGTCTTTCTGGGGTTCACCTTTCATCCGATGGACTGCAGTAGGCCTAGTAATTCCGATAAGAGCTCTATGGTTCTCTTTTGTGTCCGTTTGCAAGAGCAGATCGTCCACATATTGTATTAGGCATTCGGGTCAGGAAAATTTAGAAAGTCCGTTGGCCAATTGTCGGTGGAGAATGGAGGGGGGGGGGTTATGGAATCCTTGTGGGAGGCATGTCCACGTGTACTGCTGCCCTTGAAACATAAACGCAAACTTATACTGGCAGGCCTTGTCTAACGGGATGGACCAAAGGCCATTGCTGATGTCCAGCACTGTGAAGTACTTTGCCTGTACTCCCTGTTTGAGCATGGTCTCGGAACTCGTGGCAACAGTGGGGGCTGCCAAAGGGGTTATCTTATTAAGTTCTCAGTAGTCGATCGTTAGTCGCCATGAACCATCGGGCTTTTATACGGGCCAAATAGGGGCATTATTTGTGAATGCTACGGGTCAAATAACTCCTTGGTCTAACAAACTGTTAATAACCTTCGAAATCTCACCCTCGGCTTGCTGAGGGAAACCGTATTGCTTTTGCAGCTTTAGATCGGGACCTGAAATCTTTATTGTACCTGGGATCTTCACACAATCGTGTTTGTGTTGTGCGAACGATGCTTTGCGTTTTATGAAGACCTCTCTAATCGTCTGGTCTGCACTAATTGCTTGAGGATTAAACCAATAGTCCCCGACTGAGAAAATCCTGTTTTCATAATCCCCTCCTGTGAGCGTAGCGGGAGCCCTAGCTGTTTTGGCCATTCGCCATACACATTTGTTTACTGGGTCAAACAAAAGGTTATGGGAGCTCATAGAATCAATGCCTAAAATGTGCTCTGCTGTTTGGGGTAAGTCAACTAAAACAACGGGGTGTCTGGTGCTAATGTTTCCTATCTGAATGGGTACGGGAGCTGTGATATATCCTTGCTGTATGTGGCTGGTGAATCCACTCAGGGTGATGGGCCATTTGTCATGTTGAAACATGGTGGAGTTTAAAGTGGTGCGGGATCCTCCTGTGTCCAAAGGAAATCGACTGTATGTCCCCGGACTGTGCCTGTAACTATTGGTTTGCCTGATTTGTCCCAGCGTGTGTCACAGACCCATGTTGGGGAGTCCAAACACCGTCAATCTGTGGAATTAAACCCTAAATCATCTGAACGGGTGCTAACATTACGCATGGGCCTGACATTGTTCCTAGGTGGGGGGTTCGGTTGTTGGTATCATTGCTGGTTCGGGGGGTTTTGTCGGCAATCGCGGGCATAATGTCCTGTGTGGCCACAATTGTACCAACCTTGTGGTGCCTGTGCTCTGGGGTGCTGTCCCTCGTGTCTACCCTCGTTTATCCATGCTGGGTCCTGGCTAGTCCTAACTGGGTGCATGTTTGCTTCCATATCGTCCTGATCTGTCTGTCAGTGTAGGGTTTGTTCCCATACTCTAGAAAGTTATTTCAATACCCAAACTTCATTGAGCGTGTGGTCTGCGGGGCCGTAGTTTACACAAGCCTTTTGACCTGCGTCTGTGGCATGCGAGACTAAGGTGAGGGACCATTTAGTGGTGTCCTCCTCAGTTAGGTGTGCGCGGTTCAATTGGCCATAGACTGCCATGAAATCAATCCATAGGCGACCAGCAAATGCGGTCGGATGTTCTCCCTTCTTTTGCCTACAGTGATTCAAACCCCCAGACTGGATCTCCTTTGTTATACCCGATGGCATCCAATATGGCTGTTTTCATTTCCTGTAGGGTTCCTCCTGCTACATTTTGGGGTTCGGGCAAAGCTGATCTTATGGACTGGCTGAGGCTCATAACTATTAGCTTTACTTCCTCCCTCTCGTCTAGGCCGTACTTAACTTTTTGTTGGCTCACCTCCTCAAAGAAGCTGTGCGGGTCTGCGGTGGGCTGGAATGGAATAATTTTTGTGCAAGAATCTCTTAATTGGGTTATGGATAGTGGGGTGGTGTAAACGATATCAGGCTCATCCTGATCCGGTGACTTGCGTTGTGTGGTAACCGGATTCATGGGGGTCGAATTGTGGGTGGGGGTGTGTGCTGCCTGTGCAGTCAGTGCTGCAGGTGCTTTCCTTTTTAGGGCGTGCGGGCTTCGATTTTGATTTCCCGTGTCCTCTACGTATCTTTGGACGCTTTTGTTTAATTCTTGCCAATTGGGAGCATCTTCCTCATCTAAATCCTGCCCGAAAGTGTACCTGAAGCCATTCTGTACTGAGAGTAGTGACTGTAACTTTTCTATCCTCTGTTGGCATTTAGCATGGTCAACAGTACTCTGCCTCTGTTCCTTTGTGGAGCTGTGGAGCGCTCTCAAAGCTGCTTTTAAATCTGTGCATTTTCTAGTTAGCTGGGCGACCTGTTGTTCTGTTTCCTCTCTTACCAGGACTGTGTATCTTGGTAGGCTTTATCGTACTGGGTCTGGAAGCTACTAAGGTGCACTAGACAAGATTGATGTGCACATTTTACATCGGCCATTTCCTTATCCTGAGCTGCTAACTGTTCTCGGAGTTGATCAATTATCTTCTCGCTTTCGTTACTGTTTCCCTCGTTCTTTTCTTCCTTCTCAATTAACTGCCTACGGAGCGTCTTCACGACCTCCTCTGTGCCTCGCAACTGTGCCAAACAGGACACTATTGCCATCGGCTTTCTGACTTTCCCTACATTTTTTTTGTGGACCTCGCTTAGGTTCTCCCACCAAGTTTGTCCTATCTTTCCTGGACCTGACTCATCATTAGCGCAAAGATTCGACCAAAGGGACATCCTTTCCCCTTAAAGTACTTCCTTAACTTTTCCTTCCATATGGGGCATTGCTCTGCTCTGTTGGTCGCTGCGACCTCGGGTTCCTGTGGATTCATCAATCTTTCCATAGCTTTAGTGGCCATTACTTCTCTTATCTCTTGCTCTACTTTTAATTTGGGACAGTGGAATATGGCGGCGATTTGAACAGCGGGTATGGCTTAAGCTATCTTCCGGCTCACAGTCCCTCGATAGTTGTACATAATTCTAAAGAGTTTACCTTACTCTTCCTGTTAGGTACGCATGCAGGTTAGTCCACACTTCCGAAATTCGGTTATTTGGTCGATATGGGACTTGCACTTGTGGTTCTTTCTCTTTCTCGCAATTGGATTCAAAGTTTGTGGCTTCTCTCGGAAAGTCACTTCTAATCGAGTCCCGTCAGAGTCCACCTATAATGTTGCCCGTTTTCGATCCCAACAGCGTCGCCAATACTGTTGCATATATTAATGATAATGCTGGTGAACCACAAGCCTTCTCTTATATCGATCAAATGACCACACTACCAGTTAGGTAGTTCAAAAGGTGGTTTATTTACATACACAAGAGTTACCTCGATATGCAAACAGAATATCTACCACGAGTTAAACTACACCTCTCAGCTACAATAACCTATATTTAACTTCAGGACGACCGGCACTGTGCAAATGGATAAGGCCTTTAAATGGATTTCACTTGGCTGGTTCGAAGAATGCGGCTCTGTCTCTGCTGGGCTCAACTGTCAGGTAGCGATCGTTGGTCTTGAACTTGGCTGGCTGTTCCTGCTACAGTTGGTTTGGCACAGGCCGGATCCAAACGAGACAGAACACATGGCTGTGCTCTCTTTTATCCCTTTAGGATTTCGCACTCTTTGGGGTGGTCCTTAACCTTGGACCCAATAGTTCGACAGGGCTCTGATCGCTGTCTTCGATTTCGGCCAATAAAGGGGCGGGTGTCTTGGTAACTGGGCGGGTTCTTAGCAGTCATTGACCTTGGCAGTTGGGCTTTCTGAGTAAAGGGAGTGGGGTCGATCTGTCTGTGGCTGTACCGGTTGCTTGATTGGAGTTCTATTGTCCTGGGAAAATGGGCCATTAATATGAAAACGAGCGGAGGGTTTCAATCAGGTCTGGTTACCTGTGTTTCAAATACACATCGGCTCTATATCTGTCAGAGTCCTGGGTTGGCCATAGTTCCCATGGTCCTTTGCAGGTGGCCATCTTAGATGGCTCCACAGGGTTGGTGGTGATGGGGGGGAGGCGGGGTCGAGGGTGGGTGGTGTGGTGTGTGTGGACTGGGATTGAGTGGGGGAGGGAAATCCGTGTGCCGGTGTGCGACCGGAATTTCCCGTCGGCGTGAACAGCTGGTAAATCCCACCCACAGATTACAATCAGCTTTTTTAAAAGGATTCCCTACCAAAAAGGTAAAACCATACTTTGTTTGCAGCCCCCAATATCCCCTCCCTCACCTTTCTCCGCACACAGCCTAACATTGTCACTGCCCTAGCTTTTCCACAGTAGCCAAGTAGTCCAGAGCTGCTGCAGTCGCAGACCAGACGCACCCTTGATGGCATGGGTATTCACCACATTGCAGTATTAAGCTCTCTGGAGTTTAATAGGTTATGGGTTCAAGTTCTACTCCAGAGAGTTGTGCTCCTGGGCTTACAGTCAGAGCATAGTCCTTGGAGAGTGCTGCACATCTGGGGTGCGCCTGTTCAGCTGGGATAATTATCTTAGACTGCATCTGCCCCCTTAGATGGATGTGCAAGAACCAATATTGCTGTCGTCAGGAGCTTGCTGTGTGCATGTTGACTGGCCGGCACATTTTCCACGCTGTAGCAGTGACCACATTTCATAAAGTGGTGGGTCATGGTAGCCAATTCAAATAAAGCTGGTAGCCATGCAGGCAATGTGGCCTGACACCCAGACATTGTCCGGCTTTCCACAAGATATGCAAGGCATGTAGCACCAAAGCGCGAATGCAGGAAATCCAAAGCAGAATAAATGGCTTAACACCATAACAAGACAAAATGTCAGATGTCAGACAGCTACAGCATTTCAGCAAACAATGGAAGCATATGAAATATTAAAAACAGCAAATTCACAAAATGACCAGCTAGACTATAAGGTTGGATGAAGAGGTTAGTCAGAACGTTAACATGCACAGTGGGCAGAAATTCCAGACAGTAAACATTGACACTGTTGCGCCATCCAAAGTCCTCGTCATGTACTATTCATATTGTAATCCCACAGAGCCTCAGACACACACACTGTGGACAAAAATCAATACAGGTGCTGGTGCTAACATTCTTCCTCTTTGCTCAATGAAAAGCACATATCCACAACTGCATAAAGTGATGGCTGAACCAATAACTGCCTAGCTCACAGCCTACACTGGCTGAAGATTCCATCCCGAGGATCCAGCACACCGGAATATCGCTCGCAGAACTCGCCATGGTCATCCCAGATAGTTTATATTATGGACACCACAGGTGAAGTGAGAGCGGGCCTCCTGGTGTTCAGAGACATGACAAAGGCAAAGGTAACAAACCGCAAGGATAACCCTATAGCCTCCTTACTTGACCTATTGTCATTAAAGCCAGACAGGTCCGACAATATTGGAAGTTTCAAAGGTGATGCTTTATTGCATTTACATGCAGATGTTATTCTTTCCACCGATTCTCCACCTAAGTTTAGCATCCACACCAGAGTAAGCTGAAAGTAGAACTGGTTAAAATGCAAAATTTTGGCAAAATCTATCAAGTGCAGAACCACAATGATTGGTGTAGCTCCATCACATGGGTCATTAAAAAAGATGGCTCCATATGGGTTTGTTTAAATCCAAGGCCTCTGAATGTGGCACTGAAATGATGCCCACATAAAATTTCCACACTTGAGAAACTAAACCCAAAGTTTGCAAACACCAAGGGCGGGATTCTCCGGTCCGCCAGCTGCACTTTCCTGCACAGCACCCCCCTCCCGCCAGCAGCGGGATTCTCCGTTCCCGCAGTAGGCCAATGAGTTTTCCCATTGTGACCACCTCACACTGTTGGGAAACCCACGGGCATGGGTGTACTGCTGGCGGACCGGAGGATTCTGCCGATGGAGAATTCCACTGCAAATGTCTAGCTAAGTTTGATGCAATGAATGGTCAGTACGTTTCAGGAAAAGATCCTTAAGGAGATAAAGTCATTCCACCCTCCGTTTGGGAGATACTGGGCAGGATTCTCCAGTCTAGCTGCAGTTAATGGAGATTTGGCTGAGCGCCACATTCTCCATTCTCGCTGGCAAGGGTAGCGAGGCGGACCTGCAACAGAGAACCCCAGCCACTGTTTCCAACATTCAGGCTTTCCATAAATCAAGATCTTTTTCAACAACACATGGACCGTATCATGTTGACATTGCTGGATGCATTTGCAGAGCAGATGGTATTGCTGTAATTGACCAAACAAAATGGGAGTGTGAGCAAAATTTGTACCTTCTCATGGAAGCAACACATCTTTATTCATCTGAATTCTTTAGTAACTTGAGGAAGCCAGGAGAATAGAACAGAGAGTTATTTAACTGTATACAATATTCTTCGCAAGGCAGTAAAACACTTCCACTCCAGTCCTTTCTGGGAGAACTCAACACACCAGGCCCTGCTTTGGGCCGGCTTTCATGTAAGTCTGTAATGAGCTCAAGCTTGGTGGTCTCCACCCCTATCTGGGAAGCTCGTACGCCACGAGTCCTATGGGGAGATCAACAATGGTGTCCCCGTGGTCCTCGTGGGGGTTAATAGCCAAAGTTTAAAGGCCAAAAATGCAATATTAATGTACAGCAGGTCAACATTTTGGGCTCAATATATTCGGATGCCAGCATCCGTTCCAATCATAGCAAACTTGGGGACATTAGCGCAAAGTCTAACCCAGAAGGTAAATGTTGCTCAGGTTTATTCGATTTTCTTTCACCATACCTACCAATTTTTCCGAGAAAGTTCCATTAGTTCGAGAACTCCTTAAAAGGGAAGTGCCCATTACCGGTCAGGAAGATCATCAACACATGTTTAATGGGTTGAAAAATCATTGACTGAGGAACAATCAGCACTTCAATTCTATAACCCTACATAGGAAATGGCACTGGAGTTTGATGCGTCACAAAAAGACCTTGGAGAATGCACCCGACAAAAAGGGAAGCCTATTGTTTTTGCTTCCAAGTGTCTACAAAAACCCCACGCCAACTATTCAAATATTGAATGGGAAACATTAACCTTGGCTTTTGGAATCCAATGGTTCCAGATGCACCTACATGAAAAAAATGTATAATTGAAACTGACCACAAACCACTCAAGGTGATCTAGTGCAAACTGACCCAGAAGGTAAATGTTGCTCAGGTTTATTCCATTTGCTAGTTCATCACCCAGATTATAACACTTACTTGTCAAATGCAAGACTGCAACTGTGAAATATGCTACAAGTCGGAAAATTCCATGGTCACCTCTGATACTTCAATACATTTATCCAACAAATCTAAACCTGCAGATATATCCTTAGATCTGAAAGTTGATTTCATGGATGCGGAGGTAAAGACATCTTACATATCAACCTCGTGGGTTTCGGGCAGTATAAATGCCCGCAACTGCAACAAGAAAACTTTAGTGGTCCTGTATTGCAATGATAATAGAGGACAATGATTGGAAGCTGGCCAGTCCCTTCCAGAGGTTCAAACACTATTTTGGCCTTACAGAGATGTGCTTGTGATATCCCAAGGTGTTGGGAAGCAGGAAAGCATGTATTTATCCCAGAATCTCTTAGTTCTGGCATCCTGCAGTAATTGCACCAAGAGGCATCTACACAGGGTGGATGTTTAAAGTGGTGGATGGTGTGCCAATCAAATGGGCTGCTATGTCCTTGATAGTGTCAAGCATCTTGAGGATTTTGCCGCTGGATTAATCAAGGGAATTGATGAGTATTCTAATACATCCCTGTCTTGTAGATTTAGGACAGGCTTTGGGGAGTCAGGAGATGAGTTACCCTGTGCAGAATTTCTTTCTTTCCAGTTTTTATCTGGCTAGCCCAGTTGAGTTTCTGGTCAGTAGTAAATCCCGGGATGTTGATAGTGTGGGATTCATCAATGACTGAATGTCAAGAGGATGGCTAGATTTTGTTTTGTTAGAGATTGACATTGCCATGTACTTGTGTGGCGCAAATGTTACCTGTCACTCATCAACCCAAGCACAGGTCTTGTTGCATATGGGCACAGACTGCTTCAGTATCTGAGGAGTCACAAATCATAGAATACCTATAATGCGGAAGGAGGCTATTTAGCCATTGTGTGTGCACTGACCCTTGGAAAGAGCACCCTTCCTAGCTCATCCCCCCCCCCCACCATATCCCTATAACACCATAATTCCGCCTAACCCCTTGGACACAAAGAGGCAATTTAACATGGCCAATCCAGTTGCCCTGGACATCTTTGGATTGTGGGAGGAAACCGGAGCACTCGGAGGAAACCCACGCAGACACGGGAAGAACGTGCAAAATCCACACAGTCACCCAAGGTTGGAATCGAACCCGGGTCCCTGGCACTATTAGGAAGCAGTGCTAACCACTGTGCCACCATGCCGGTCTGAACATTGTGAAATCATCAGCAATCATGCCTATTTCTGATCTTCTGATGGACGGAGGTCATTGATGAAGCACCTGAAGAAGGTTCAACCTCAGAAACTACCCTGAGGAACCCTTGCAAGTCTGAGATGATTGACCTCCAACAACCATAACCATCCTTATGCTTTGCTTGGAATTATGCCAACCAGTGGAGTGTTTACCTCCTGATTCCTATTGACACCAGTTTTGCCATAACTCCTTGATGCCACTGTTGCTCTCTTTGGTTGGCTCTTAATTTGGCTCTGTTTAATCACGTTTGATCAAGGGTCGCCAGGTATCTTTCGACACTACCACAAGGTTCAGAACCGAATACTGATTAATGACTCGATACACCAGTTAGTAAGTTCAAAAGCAATGCTCATTTATTTACACACAGTCAAATCTACTCATGCATAAACTCTACAAACTAAACTACCACTATTACTAAAGCCTATACTTAGCTACGGGTGCCCACTCAGTCAGAGGAACAGTGGCCGTTGCTCGGTTCTGAGGCTGCTGGGTTGAGCTATTTACAGGGTAGCAACTAGGAGCGTCTATCTCGTAGCGTGCATTGACTTGGGACTTACTTGGTCTGGTGCAGCTGCGAGGCAGGTCTCTCTCTTCGATGAGAGCCAAAGCCAAAGGAGGGCGGTTCTCCCTTGGGGGATACCTTTTATACTAAAAAGGGCTTCGCGCGCTTTTGGGCGGGCCTTGAAATTGGCCTCAACTAATTGGGTCTTTCCCAATCATCTGTATCGATTTTCCTCCAATAGAGGGGTGGTTCCCTGATCGCTGGGCGTGTCCTGGTGACTGTCAGTCAGCTTTGTCTTAGCTTCTTCTGGCGCCGGGGAGTCTGTCCTAACATTGTATATCTAAATGTTTCCCTTTTGTCCCCGGAGATGGCTCATTAGTATGTAAATCGTTTGGTAGTTTCTGTCCTGTCTGAGAGTTTAAGGTTCTAATCAACAGACCGAGCTTGCACCTGCTTGTTTCTTAGCATTGTCCAATTTTCCCTGCATTCTTTGCAAGTGTCCATTTTGTAATAGGGACGTGGCCATCCCAGATGGCTACACTACGCAGTCAACTGTTCCATTGCTATCAAGGGCAGTCATTCTCACCTCACCTCTTGAGTTCAGTTCTTTTGCCCATGTTTGGACCAAGGCTGTAAATGAAGTCAGGAGATGAGTGGCCCTGACAGAAGCCAAACAAGATGTCAACAAGCAAATTATTCAATACAGTCCATGTTGAATCCCACTTGGAGTAAGTGCCACTTGATTGGACAGTCACGACATTTACCATCGCTTACCAAGAGTAGGCTGATGGAACAGTAATTGGCTGGGTTGGATTTGTCCTCCTTTTTGTGGACAGGACATACCGGGCAATTTTCCACATTGCCGGGTAGATGCCAGTGTTGTAGTTATGGGGAGCATGGTAGTACAGTAGTTAGCACTGTTGCTTCACAGTGCCAGGGAGCCGGGTTCAATTTCCGGCTTGAGTCACTGTCTGTGCGGAGTCTGTACGTTCATCCGTGGCTGCGTGGGTTTCCTCCGGCTGCTCCAGTTTCCTCCCAAAAGACGCGCTTGTTAGGTGAATTGGACATTCTGAATTCTACCTCAGTGTACCCCAACAGGCGCCATAGTATGGCGACTAGGGGATTTTCACAGTACTTTCATTGCAGTGTTAATGTAAGCCTACTTGTGACACTAATAAAGATTATTATTACTGGACAACATGGTTAAGGGTATTGCTATTTCTGAAACATAATTCTTCAGTACTGTTGCTGGAATATTGTTAGGGCCCATAGTATTTGCAGAATCCAGTGCCTTCAGCTGTTTCTTGCTATCACGTGGAGTGAATCGAATTGGCTGAAGACTGACATCTGTGATGCTGGCAACCTTCGGAGGAGGCTGAGATGGATCGTCCACTCAGCACTTCTGACTTCTGACATTTTTGCAAAATGCTTCATCCTTGACATTTGAACTGATATACTGGGCTCCCCCCAACATTGAGGATGGGGGTATTTTTGGAGCTTCCTCCTCCAGTTAGTTGTTTCAATATCCACCACCATTCATAACTGGATGCGGCAGAACTTAGACCTGATTCATTTGTTGTGGTATTGCTTAGCTCTGTCTACCGTGTGCCCTTTTTGCTCTCTGGCATGCAGGTAGTTCTGCATTGTAGCTTACTAGTGTAGAATGACTGGTCAAGTGAGAATGTGATAACACTGCTACAAGAAGTTCATGCGTCCGGAGCGTGGGATTTAACCCTAGGAGCTCAAGTGTTGCATATAGCTGTTGAACTCAAGAATAAACTACCTTTGTTGGAGGTCCTTGATGTCGGTGAATTAAGGAACCCACAACACTTTACAACCTGACTAACAGTTCATTTTTAGGTATGCCTAGAGCTGCTCCTAGCATGCCCTCCTGCACGCTTCATTTCATCAGTGTTGATTTCCCAGCATGATGGTAAAGGCAAAGTGGGGGAATGAGCTAGGCGATGAGATTGTGGTTCTATACCATGATGCTCGTGGGCCACAGCATTTCACGGATGCCCAATTTTGAATTGCAAGACCTACACAATATGGTGGTGTCCTTAATGTGAAGATGGGACTTGTCTCCACAAGGACGGGTGGGTGGTCATGTCTAACTGCTGCCTCACAGTGCCAGGGACCTGGGTTCGATTCCAGCCTTGCGTGACTGGCTGTGCGGAGTTTGCACCTTCTCCACATGTCTGTGTGGATTTCCTCCGGGTGCTCTGGTTTCCTCCCACAGTCCAAAGATGTGCAGGTTAGGTGGATTGGCCATTCTAAATTGCTCCTTAATGTCCAAAAATGTGCAGGTCGGGTGGGGTTGTGAGATTATGGGGATAGGGCCGGGGAGTGGGCCTGGGAAGGGTGCTATTTCAGAGGGTCTCTACCTACTTGATGGGCTGAATACCTCCTTCTACACAGCATATGGATTCTATGGACAGATCTGCAACAGTAGGTTGGTGAGGATGAGGTTAAGTATGCTAACCACCTCCGCAGTCCTAGTCTAGCAGCTATGTCCTCTAGGACTCAGCCAGCTTGGGAAATGGTGGTGCCACTGAGCCACTCTTTGTGATGGACATTGATGTCCTCCAACCAGAGTGCTTTGTGTGCTCTTGCTTAAGTGTTTCCTTCAAGTGGGGTTCAGCATGGAGGTGTACTGATTCATCAGCTGCAGGGAAGGGATGGGGAAGGAGGACGGGGGGCAGGTGGGTGGCGGTGGTAGATGGTAATCCGCTGGGCTAGGCTAGGTTTGCCATTGTCCTTCCAGACTTGTTAACTGAATGTAAATTCCACCAGCTCCTGTGGTGGGACTCAAACACATAATTTATAATAATAATTTTTATTGTCACACGAAGACTTACATTAACGCTGCAATGAAGTTACTGTGAAAAGCCCCCAGTCACCGCATTTCGACGCCTGTTCGGGTACACAGAGGGAGAATTCAGAATGTCCAAATGACCGAATAGCACATCTTTTGGGACTTGTGGGAGGACACTGGAGCACCCGGAGGAAACCCATGCAATCACAGTGTATTGCCCCAAACCATCAGCCTGGGCCTCAGGATTACTAGTGTGGCAACATTAACATAATGCCTTCCCCTAAAGTTGGTAATCCTATTGAGGATACTAATTTACAGTTTTCTGGGACAATATGAATGCTTTGTAAATTAATTTAGACTAGGGGCAGCACAGTGGCACAGTGGTTAGCATTGCTGCCGATGGCGCTGCGGACCCGGGTTCGAATCCCGGCCCTGGGTCACTGTCCGTGAGGAGTTTGCACATTCTTCCCGTGTCTGCGTGGGTTTCACCCCCACAACCCAAAGATGTGCAGGATAGGTGGATTGGCCACATTAAATTGCCCCTTAATTGGAAAAAATAATTGCGTACACTAAATTTATTTTAAAAAAATAATTTAGACTCTATTTAATCTGTTCTGCTTCAATGCTTTAAAATACAATGTGAATTAATATGAAGTGTACTGACCTGAAGAATAGAATACCAAAAGTGCTTCCAGGCATAGATGCAAAGGTGTTAACATGTGAAGTGTGAAGAACACCAGAAAGAATTCAACACAACGAACATTTGTATAATTCAGTAAGACAGCTGCAAAATGTTGAACCACTGTCACTCCAAATAAACCCCAATTGCACTTAAATGGGCAGCACGGTAGCATTGTGGATAGCACAATTGCTTCACAGCTCCAGGGTCCCAGATTCGATTCCGGCTTGGGTCACTGTCTGTGTGGAGTCTGCACATCCTCCCTGTGTGTGTGTGGGTTTCCTCCGGGTGCTCCGGTTTCCTCCCACAGTCCAAAGACGTGCAGGTTAGGTGGATTGGCCATGATAAATTGCCCTTAGTGTCCAAAATTGCCCTTAGTGTTGGGTGGGGTTACTGGGTTATGGGGATATGGTGGAGGTGTTGACCTTGGGTAGGGTGCTCTTTCCAAGAGCCGGTGCAGACTCAATGGGCCAAATGGCCTCCTTCTGCACTGTAAATTCTATGATAAATTCTATGATCCAAAAGAAGGTGGAAGCAAAGTGCTTCAAAGAAATAAAAATATAGTTTACCTAACTAATACTTCCAGTAGGATAAAGAGCATTAACATGAGCAATAGAACAATAGGCGAAGCAGCAGATAAAAATACAAACCTTCTAGTGCTTACATTTGAGAAGGAATAATGACAAAATGTAATATAAGCTCAATGGTGCAATTTAAAAATGAAGAAGGGAGTTTGGGGTTCACATTACAAATATCATTGTGAGTTAGCAAGACAAAAAGAAGTTCGCAAAACCAGACTGAATCTTGGGGCTTGGAATAGAAAAGCGAGGAAGTTTGGTTAATCTTTATAAATCACGTGGTCAACTTTATCTGGAGTATGGTGTACAATGTCCGTTACCATACTTTAGTAATGATAGCAAAATCTTGATGAGGGTACACTTTTCATAGAGGTGTTCAAAATGATGAGGGTTTCTGATAGAGTAGACAGGGATAAACTATTTCCCCTGACCGGTGGAGGTGGGGGGTGGTCAGTTAGCAGAGGATGCAGATTTAAAATAATTGGCAGAAGAGTCGGGGATATGAAAATTTATTTTTATTCAGCGAGTTGTGATTTGGAATGTATTGCCCGAAAGGTTAACTCTCAAAAGGGAATTGAATCACTGCTTAAAATGAAAAAAAAACGTACAGAGCCAGTGGAAAACAGCGGAGTGGGATTAATTGGTCGTTCTTTTAAACAGCCAGCACAACAGGCTGAATGGCCTCCTTATGTGCTGTCTGCCTTTGTGATTTTACGGACAAATTCCTGACTAAACCAAAACAGAAATAATAAGCCTTGATTTTGTGAGGGCCTTCCAACAGTGCACATGAATTGAAGATCAAATGCACATGTCCAATTCTCAGTGAAAGGCATTTCGAGTAATGGCGGGTAGGTTGCACACTTGCCACAGTCAGGGCCCAGTTAAATTGTTAAAGTATTCAGCCAAGCTCCCATGTGCCATTTTTCATACATGCAGTAGGACTTCCCTAAAACATTAATATTCATAATAAAAACTGGGCACCAAAACAGGCCATGAGGCTTGAGGCTCTGCCTTCATTTCTGATACTCCTGCAGTTTTGTCTATTGTGCAAGAGCCGCTATATTCATTTGTTTTTACTTCATACTATCACTTAGCATGCACATCCTCAGTGGGGCAGAGTTAGGAGTGGAGCTTGCCAAGACTAAGACTAAATTATGGATTTTTGCTGGGCTCTGAGCAACATAGCTGCTTGGCTGAAAAGGGGAAGGAATATCTCTGTTCCCACCTGCATCGTCATTATCCGCCCCTCTCTCTATGGCTGTGTAAGGAGAACACATGTAGGAAGATGTTAGCAGCACTCACAAAGCACCCCTGTGCTCTGACAACATCCATTCCAGAAGTTGCAAATGAACAACTATGCCGATTCTGCTTTCAGTAAGTACTCTATATGAGCAGAACTTTGAATGGCTATATGCAAATTTAATCATGCCCTTCACTTACAAGACGTTTTGTTATATCAAGCAATGTTGCAAGAAGGGAAATTGGGGTCTCTCTGAGGGATCGGCCTGAGGATGCAGGGCAGAATCATTTACATTGTCATCCATGCAATGAAGGAAGAGTAAATATATTTACAAATATGAGTACATTTACCTCTGCTGATGCCGGCAGGCATCCACCTTATTGCTTCCATGTGTTCAGACACAATGCAGGATCGGGAGATAGAGGCGCACTTAAATAAGCACTGATTAACTTAGCCATATGTTTAAATGCTGATTTCGTCATTAAGGAAATCAAGGTGCATGGGTTTGGAAGGGGATAAGGGATATCCTTGTCGAAGATCAACCATGATCATATTGAATGGTTTAGTAGACTCCTGAGGCTGTATGACTAACTCTTATTTCTTAAGCAGATGCTGAGTGTGATGCCGTTCAGAAAGCACAAAGATGAGAGATAGAAATTGGTGAATTTGTTACCTTGGCAGAACAGGCAAAGCCATTGGACTTTATTTGGCACTGTTTTGTCATCCTAAGCATGAGGGAAATGACAGTCATTGCCCTCCAGGTGGCACATCTTGGATTCCTAGTCAGTGGTGTTTGTGGATGCAGGGGTTGAATTTCACGGTCCGTCCTGCTGCTGGGATTTTCTGGTCCCGCCAAAATCAATCGACCTTTGAACGGCTCGCCGCATTTTCCAGCCCCAGTCCCATCCCAGGTGTCTGTGCATTATTCTGTCAATCTCATTCATGAAAGCTTAAATATCTTCATAAGTTAAATTGCAGGCCATGCTCCTTGTTGGTAGCTCAGTCCAGCTGCCCTCTGAACACAGATGGCATTTGGCTGCTGGTAATGCTGCCAAAATATAATTAAGATATTAGCGAGAAAAGCAGTGAAGAATTTGAGAGAGAGAAGCAGCATCTGTGATTTACATATCACTATAGGGCTGAAATGGATTCCCGTGGTCCACTTTCAATAAACTACAGAAACCTTTGCCAACGTCTCTCAGTTTCACAGTGGACTAGAAATTAGATAGTAATTAGACAAGTACATTCTACTGTAACAATGTTTGGTGCATATAGCTTACTCAATCAATCTTCAAGACATGCCAATTTATTAAAACATAGATACTAACTCACAGAGATAAATATAAAATTGAATAAAAATTGTGAGGTTAAAGCGGGCTGGATTCTTCGGTTCCCCATTTGTGTGTTTCTTGGCGGCGTGCAGTTCATTTGTGGCAGGATTCTCTATTCCTGCGGGGTGGCGCGGCGGCATAATGGTTTGCACTGTTGCTTCACAGCGCCAGGGTCCCATTCGATTCCCGGCTTGGGTCACTGTCTGTGCGGAGTCTGCACGTTCTCCCTGTGTCTGCGTGGGTTATCTCTGGGTGCTCCGGTTTCCTTCCACAAGTCCCGAAAGACATACTTGTTAGGTGAATTGGACATTCTGAATTCTCCCTCCGCGTACCTGAACAGGCGCCGGAAAGTGGCGCCTAGGGGCTTTTCACAGTAATTTCATTGCAGTGTTAATGTAAGCCTACTTGTGACAGCAAGATGAATTAATTACTTAATTAATTATCAATTGGATTTTCCATTGAAACCACTCCACGACGCCGGGAAACCTACGGGCGGGGGTGCGCTGCAAGCGGGGAAAGGGAATCACAACGGCCAGAGAATTCCAGTCATTGTCTGCTTATCAATGAAAAATTGTTATCTATTAATAATTTTACCAGATGAAACTTTTGCACAACGTGAGATTCAGGAAAATGGAAACCGCATTCCCAAAATTAGATACATCGCATCCCTTAAAAGGGGCAATCCTTGGGGTTGATGGGGACTGACAGGATGAGATTGGTGTATTAGTGCAAGCTGCTGGTTAACAGCAGTGCACAAAAATAAATGTCTTTGTTATTCCTGTGACATAGCAGCCACAGAATAAAGACATTCATCACTTAACGTGTTTTTTAAAAGTGCAACTTGCGGTGGGGGGTGGGGCGGGGGGGGGGGGGGGGGACAGCGTTAAGCAAATCAGATTGTTCCATAAGAATAATGCGTAAACTGGGCAGTTCTTATCAGAAAAAAAACATCGGGTGGTATTATCTCAAAAATATTCAAAGTTGCATAGCAGACGGGAAAAATGGCAAGGAAGCTGTCAGCCTCAATGGCGGGTTTCCCCACCGTATTTTTCGGCTCATATACAATGAAGGACAGGGTCCCACAATGTTATGCTGGTAGGGTGGGCTCTGATCGAGCCTCCCCACCAACAACTTAGTTCCTAAAAGTTCAGGCCACCAATTATAAGTCATGGGGGATCAGTCGTGATTCACATGGGCATTTCCTGATGACGACCTGAATGGGCAATCTAACGGGGGCAAGCGGATGGGGTGGGGTGAAGCTTAAAGGTCTGATAATTACATTTAAATGCATTCAAATGATGATCCTGATGCTCCAATTTAGAATTCCCGTTACGTCATTGGTGGGGGAACAGAAACAATCAGAACAGGAAACCCCGCCATCTAAAACGTGTTTTGTAACTCCCATGGGATTTCTGCGAATCTCGCCCCCCGCACCCCCAAAACTGGGAGTGCAAAGCTCCCCATTATATATTGAAAAGTTGTACACCCTTAAATTAAATGGCTTTTAAAATCAAATAAATATACAAAAGAACAAAATATAAATATAAAAGCAAATTACTGCGTATGCTAGAATCTGAGACAAAAACAGAAAATACTGGACAATCTCAACAGGTCTGACAGCATTTGTGGAGAGAAAAGGGAGCTAATGTTTCGAGTCTGGATGACTCTTTGTCAAAGAAATATAAATAATCTAACTCAACGTGATGGGTGTGGAAATTGCTCGTTCGGCCGGGCTCTATTGCTTTTTACCGAGTCTGAGCTGTGGAGGGGATGTATCACCGAGCATAGCCACTTTGTAAGGTGTGGTAGTCACCACTGATTGTATAATAGTTGTAATGCTGATTATTAGAGGTAATACGGTAAGGCTCCTGTACTACAGGTACGGGGGTAAAGCCCTGCCTGCTGGCTCCACCCAGTAGGCGGAGTATAAATGTGTGTGCACACCCGAGCTGCGTCCATTCTGGTAGCAGCTGCAGGAGGCCACACATCACTGCTTAATAAAGCCTCGATTATTCTCTACTCTCGTCTCGTAGTAATTGATAGTGCATCATAAGGTTCCTTTTCTGGCATGGATTTCAAGCTCTATAGATAACTGATGAAGAGAGGTTTTTCTGAAAGTTGTGGAAGGAAGAAAGTAACTACGATGCGCAAGCATTTTCCAGGGTATATTTCCATTATGTTTTTGGTCATCATGGTTACTGGAGTAGGTCGAGGCGGGGAAGGGAAATTAAGGTGAAGGTGGCAAAGGTGGTGCTGGGGAAGGCACTGTTACTGCATTGGGAAAAGGATTTTGTTTACTTGTGTTTCGATGAGGATGTTTTCAGGCTTTTAGCTTCCAAGTTCCCGGACTGCCACCGGAGGTGGCCTGTTGAAAAAGGCAAATGTTCTTGCATATCGCACTAACCTCGAAGGAGTAACTGAAAATTACAAACAACATCTCAGCTGTTGGGCCTGAGGGACTGGGCAGTCTTGCGGCAGTGACTTGGGGATGGAATGTCACATCTCTTCCAGGGCAACAGCAAGTGAAAGGGCTCTGCAAGCTGTGAAGGGCTGCAGCAGTGTCTGCTGGTTGCACCTTTGCCCGACCAACAGACAGCAAGAAGAGTGAAAACCCACTTTCTGACTGATAAATCTGCCATGCCGCAATGGCCCTTTTCCGTGTATCTATTGATCGAAAATGGCACTGAAGGGTACCAGAACCAACCTGGTAAGTTGCCAGTTGGGAGGCCTCTGCATCCATTGGGTTAGGCCAAAGAAAATTGTGGGAATCGAGTTTGAAATCTGCGGGTGCATACTGAGCTGATTAGTCAAGGTAAATCACAAACCTTCAGCATGGGATGTGCAGGGCACAGAACTGAAATTTTCTGGCAAACACATGTTTTGTGAGTGTCAAAACATTAAAAATATATTGCTTCACTATTTCTCGGCAATGCTATAACAACACAATGTTAGCTGAGTCAACGTTAAGTGAGGAATTACTGCCACTTGTTAAACTTTTGAACACCAACCTTCGGCGGAAAATAGACAATTGGAAGTCCTGACCATGTTAGTATCAATGATTACTTTCAGATATGCCTTTCCAGTGCCTAAATTAATCAAATTATGGAGCATAACTGTGCGAGGATAACATTTCTGCTTTGATTTGCGAGTAATATTGAATCAGAAGTCAACCTTGGAGTAAGTTTGAAATGGCACGAAACAGTCTAAACCAGTAGGAAATGATTAAAACAGAAACAAAAGCAGACGGAAGATTTTTTTTTACAAACAAGGAAGATATGTTAAATATGTGTCTGCTAATATCAGATAGCCACATTTCAAAACATTGTATTAGAAGGAGATCCATCGATGTGTGCTCTGTGACCGTAAGCATTCACCCTGTTGAAATAATTTCAATCTAATAGCTTTGACATTACTTTAACCCAACCAGTAATTTTTCCCATTGTTTTATCATATATTGGTTGGAACAAGACTGGAGCTAGACAGAGACAGAGAATTACATTGCTGTAATGAGTCACTGATATCATTGGTCATGAGCAATTAATCATCATTCAGTTGGTTGTTAAGTGCTAAAATATATTGGCTTGAAACTGTGAGCCTTTGTATTAAAACCATTTGTTAAATTTATAATTATTTTTCATTCCACCTGTCTCTAGTACCATTTGCCATAGTGCAGACAATTTGTTCTTATTCCGTTGTAAAAATTGAAAGTTTTATGTGAGGTGGATCTGTGTCTGGCAGTATCAATTATGTAGATCTAAAGCAGTGGGTTGCATCAACGTTAATCAAAATGAATTTCTATGCTTTGTTATCTCACAATATACTGTGCCATTAAAAACAGGAAATAACTGTGTGAATAATACCGTAAATCATTGACAGTTGTTAAAGCTTACTCAGTCTCTCCTTACAATGCTGCTGCAGGAAAGGGTTAAAAACAGAAAACGTTAATTCGGTTAATTCTAACGAAAATCATCCTCAGTAATTGGTGTAATTGCTGCATTCGCCTGGAAACAAAAAATCCATTATTGTTGCGTTAAACTTTTGAAAAAGTATTGTTACAGGAATTGGACCAAAAGGAAATTACCATCACTTATCAACAGTTTTTAAGTATTGGGAAGACAGAAGTCATTTCCTTTGGGCCCCAGCGTGAACTCTGATCCCTTGCGACTAACTCCATTCCTCTCCCTGAAACTACGTGAAACTGAACCAGACGATTCCCACGTTTGGTGCCACATTTGACTGTGTGACAAGCTTTCTACCACATATTCGATCCTTCATTCAGACTGTCTTTTTACCTCTGTTACATTACCAAAATCTGCCCCACCTCCGCTCTTCTGCCTTGATTACCTCCAGACTTGACAGCACCTTCCAAACCCACAAACACTACGATCTAGAAGGTCAAAGGCAGCAGATACACAGGAACACCATCACCTGGAAGTTCTTGGCCAAGTCACGCACCATCCTGATTTGGAAATGTATTGCCATTCAGTTGCTGTCGCTGCGCCAAAATCCTGGAACTCCCTCCCTAACAGCACGGTGGGTGTACCTATGCCACACCAACTGCAGAAGTGTAAGGAAGCAGCTCACCACCAGCTTCTTGAGGGCAATTAGGGATGGGCAATAAATGCTGGGCTAGCCAGCAACGGCCACATCCCTTGAATTAATTTTTAAAAATACTCGATTTCTAATGCATTTCTGGTTTTCCACATTCTGAAAACTTCAAGTCACCCAAAACTCTGTTACCTGTCACCTAAATTGCACCAAATTCCATTTACCCATCTTCTTATTTTCAAGTATCCCTGTGCTCGCTAACTTACACTGGCTCTCAACTAAGCAACACCTCAATCTTAAGGTTCTCATCCTTCTTTTTGAATCTTATAATGGCCTTGCCACCCTCACCCCAAGCCCTCTCCCGCCCTTATCATCTAACCCCCCCACCACCATCCCCCGTCACACACACCTTCCTTTTTTCTGTAATCTCTTCCAGCCTTACAACCCTCCAAGAAATTTGCATTCCTCCCCCTCTTGCTTCTTGATCATCTCTGATTTTAATTGCTATACCATTGGTGGCCATGTCTTCAGCTAGGCCCTAAGCTCTGCAATTCCCTCCCTGAATCCCTCCATCCCTCTCCCTCACTTTCTTCCTTAGACACTCCTTGAAACTTATCTTTTTGGCAAAGCTTTTGGCCATCTGCCTGGCTTAAGATACACAACTTGGAAGCATTGCAAACAATTAGGAGGATACTGATAGACATCAAGGAGACATAAACAGCCTGATGGAATGGCTGGACATATGGCAGATGCAATTTAGTGCAGAGGATTGTGAAGTGATATATTTTGGTTGTAGGAATTAGGGAGGCTATACAAAGTAAACAGTACAATTCTCGCGGGAATACAAGAACCGAGAAACCTTGGACTATATGCACAAAAATCATTGAAGTACGAGGGCAGGTTATGAAAGAGATGAAAAAGGCACATTATACCCTGGGCTTTACAATAGAGGCATGAAGAAGAAAAGCAAGGAAGATGTCATGAAATCTTATAAACCACAGGTTTGGCCTTAACTGAAGTCTGTGCCCAAATCTGGATACCGCACTTCAGGAATGTTGTGAAGGTTTTAATGAAGTAGCAGAAAATGTTTCAAGAATGGTTCCAGGGATCAGGAAGTTTATCCTTATTTTTGTATGGTATGTAAGCATTGCTGGTGAATACAGTGGCTGGGATCTTCATTTGGGGAACTAAGGGCATGATTTAAGAGGGGAAAAAAAAAACAGAGTTCACTTTTGGGCGCATTTAGCGAGGTATTTCTCGGCACCTGCAATGCCGAGGAACACCCCATTATTCAAAGGCACTTTGCCTTTTTTTTGGCCTTGGCAGGGAACACCAAGTCGAGGCTGCAATTGCATAATTTCCTGCACTGAAGAGCTCAGCTAGCCAGTGCAGGAAGAATACTCATGAATTGTGTCGGATCTTTCGACCACCTCATCAATATCCCCACTGCGGCCTCCGGGTCCCTCCACTGAACCCCACTTACGTCTTCCAGGGTCCTTGAACCGAAAATCTTCCCACCTCTTAAGGGCAAGGCCTACCCGGCCCGACCTCGGGCACAGGCAACCTTGCACCCTGGCATTGCCAGCCTGGCACCCTTGCAGTGCCATGCCAGCCTGGCAGTGCCATGCCAGCCTGGCAGTGCCACCTGGATACCCTGGCAGTGCCAGGGTGGCACTGCCAGGCTGTCCTGGTGACAGTGCCAAGTTGCCTGGGCACCAGTGGGTGTGCCAGTGTGCCATCCTGCCCAAAGCCCTGCCACCCGGGGTCTCCAAAGGCCTGTGAGATCTCCCAGGTGCTGTTAGGACTGGTCCATATTTGTGTGGACCTGTACTAAATGGTGCCCGGTCGAGGCCTCGCTGGAGAGGCCCATGGTTCCTGGACCCCGGGAAAATGCAGCCCAGACATATTGTTGCTCATTGTGTCTCTACTTAATTTGGTCTGTTTTATAACCTTTGCTCTAGAGTCACCAGGTATCTTTATGATACCACCACGAGGTTCAATTTCAAGTGCTGATCAATAACTCAATACACCAGTTAGTAAGTTTCAAATCAAAACACCATTTATTATACACAGTCAATCACTACTCATGTATAAAACTCTACTTACTAGACTATCTCTAACACTAAGTGGCCTATACTTAGCTTTGGAACTGGCCCACCAGGTCAGGGGAACAAATGGCCTTTCGTTCGATTCTGAGTCTGCAGGCTTCAAAGCTGGTATAGACTGGTAGCTAGGAGCGCCTATCTCGTAGCATGCGTTGTCTGCAGGCTTACTTGGTTGGTGCAGCTGCTAGGCAGGTCACGGTGAAGGGTTGTTTTGAGCTGCTGAGAGGCCCTGCCAAGAAGAACGAATTGAACTTGAGGACTCTATTTTATAGTCCCCAAGGGATTCGCGCCCTTTCGGGCGGACCCCGTACCTGGTTCCAAGTGATTGGACTATGTTCTGATCACTTGGATCGATTTCTCCAATACTGGAGCTTTTCCCTGATTGCTGGACGGTTCCTAAGTGTCCGTTGGTCTTCCTTTGTCTTGGCTCCTGCTGGCACCAAGGAGTCTGGCTTGGCCTTGTTTATCTTAACTGTTTCCAATTGTTCCCGGGGATCGCTCATCAATATGTAGATGGTTGTTAGTTTCAGTGCTGTCTGGGTTCCTGCAAGTTCTGATATACAGGAAACTTTGCACCTGCTTGTTTTTCCTGCGTTTGACTGAATTTCCCTGCATTCTTAGCGGATCTCCATTTTAAAGTCGGGAAGTGGCCAACCCAGGTGGCTACACAACCTCCTTGTGATCCCTAACGCAAAGCGTGAAGGATCACATAACTGCGTCGTCTTCACTCCCTGACCCAGCGAGCACTCTTCCATGGCCTCTACACTGACCATAACTATGCAAGAAAATTTTAACTGACAATTCTAAGTGGCGCTATGTCACAACAGGGACATGCAGTACAACATATTAAGAAAAACGGTACCTCTAACTATCTTCCATAAACTACACTCACTTAAACATCGAATCATACTAACTTCCTAACAATACAAAAATCATAGTAACATTCACATTTTCCTCTGGCTTGGCGGTCAAGCACAGAGTTGTACAATCTTTCAGTTGCAAATGAGACGTATTTCTTTATTCACAAATGACGCAAAACGAATGTCCTTTATTGTAGATCAAGGAGTTCGGGGGCCTGGTGAAAACCGAAAATAGGGGATCTTATCCTATATACTGGGGTGCGAGAGCAGTAGGCTCTCCTTTGCCATTTTCTCATGCGGATAGTCTGCACGATGCTGCAGAATATCGCCAATGCTAAAAGGGATTCAATTACATATGAAAGGGAGTACCACGTTATAAACCTATCACACCATGATGGTGTGTTGTTACTTGTCACTGGGCTCTGGGTGCTATGGGGAAGTGAATCATTAACATCCTGGGGGGGTTGGGGTCAGGGGGTTCGCGTTCGCGCGTCACCGAATACAAATTATAATGATCACGAAAAACACGTATGATGTCTGCAATGTTCTCTTCTTTCTTCTCTTCTCTTCCTTTTCGACTCTTCTCTCTTCCTGGAGCTTCTGGAATTCTGTGGATCAAACATTGGTTCTGTTACTATCTTGTTTAATATCTTGTACGTTAGCATGTCTGTCTTTTAGTGCCAATTTCCCTTTATAATTGGTCACCATGTGTGACCCCCCTCATTTTGTTTAAAAACCGAATATTTGGACTAGGCATCTAAGAAAATACTGCCATACTGCGAGCCGTCTCGCAGCCTGTGTGATTTACCATCTCAGTGTTTGAGGATGTAAATAGCATAGGGAAGCAACCTAAGGGTTGCCAAAACCAAACAAAAGAATTTTGAACGTAACGAGCCAAGATGGGGTGCGTATGGGCTGCGGCGGGTAAGATTTGGATGGAATCCCCGGGTAGGACAGTGATCAATGCCGTATGTGCTCTACCCGAGCGTAGCTGACCAGAGGGGGGTCCTCAGGCAGGGCGGGGACCAATGCCGCTTCTCCACTGCCTAAGCAACCGACAAGAACAGGTAAGAATGTAGTCGTCGTGGGGGGCTGCCTCTCAAATTAGGAGAGCAACTATGAGTCGGGTTCTGTCGACAGACTAGTTCCTCTGAACTATTGTCTGGGACAAACTTATACCTTTAAGAAGGTTCTGTTGACAAACTAGCTCCTCTGAACTATTGTCTGGGACACACTTGTTCCAGAAACAAGTTTCTGGGGACAAACTAGTTCCTCTAACAGCCATTGGGCGTCAAAGGGGTGGTGATGTGGGGCCGTGAAAAACTTTCCGAGTTTACACACAACACTTAACGATAACACTAATCGAACAAACATTCAACAAACATGGTGCAGGTTCCATCAGAAAGGACACCGTTTCTCCCAAGCGGTTCCTTTTGAAACATCATCTGGACACCTCAGTTATCAGTTGCGAACAGGGTCGCAAAGGGGTTCTCGTTTTGGGAGTCAAACTCAATGTCATCATCTTCTCCCGGATGCCATACTCTTGAATGGATCAGGGTTGCTAAAGCTGCTTGGTGTGACTTAGAGTCCATCTCGTCGTTTCGGACGAGCCTGTACGAATTGTCACGGTGCCAAATAGTCGTGTCTAATTCTGTGGAGATGGAGTCGGGGTCGTCATCGTAGGGCGGTGGTCTTTGGTGAGGTTTGTCAAGGAATGTGATCAGGAAGGGATCACTCGAATCGTGTTTTGGGGCCTGTTGCATGGGGATAGCAGGGAGGCGTGCTGTGGCTATCGTCTGTGTCACAGTCGCTGTCGCTGCTGCTGCTGTCTATGGGCGTTCCAGAGCGGAGTCTAGAGTTCGGGGATGGAATCGAGGTCGAGTCCGTGGATGGGGTGGACGTGTTGGGGGAGGGTAGGCATACGTTGGCTGTGGGCGGGGCGTGGTCTGCTGCATCAAGCATGACGTGGTGTGCGTGGTTAGACTGCGAGCCATATGCCTTGAGCTGGTTAATATGAAACCCCGCAGTCTTCCCGTTGGGGTACTTAATCTTATAAACGGAGGTGCTTACGTTGTCCGCAACGGAGTACGGACCCGAATACGTAGGTGACATGAACGTGCTGGGGTTGTAAATAGAGAGCATAACCTGCTGTCCTACATCAAACTCAGTCGCATGCACTGTCTTGTCGAAACAGGCCTTGCTCTGTTTCTTCCTGCTGCTTAATTTTACTGCGGCTGCTAGCAGAGCCGTTTCTACATTCTCGACTAATTGTTTCACTGCGTTCTCGTGTGTGAAGGCCGTCACTTCGGGGCTGGTCAAGCCCAGTCCTAATAAATATTCTGTGCCTTTCATGGGGCATCAGTGTGTGGGGTGTATCCTGTGGATGTCGAAAAAGTGTTACGCAAAAACATTAGTGCAAAAGGGAGGACTGAATCCCAAGTGGTGCTGTTTTGTTGGACCAATTTCCTGAGGGTTGCTTTTAGGGTCCGATTCATTTGCTCCACGATACCAGTTGACTGGGGGTGGTATGCGATGTGGAATTTTTGGGTAATGCCAAATATCGTGAGGACGTTCTTCATGACACGTCCCGTAAAATGGGAACCTTGGTCGGATTCAATGCTGCGGGGGAGTTCCCATCTCGTAAAGATGTGGTGGGTTAAAATCTTAGCTGTAGTTTTTGCCGTGTTTGTTCTAGATGGGAATGCTTCTACCCATTTTGTAAACATGTCTATAACAATTAACACAGACTTGTGACCATTCCTGCAAGGGGGCAATGGTCCTATAAAATCAATCAAGAGGTTAGTCCAGGGGCCATTAACGGGACGGGTGTGGCTAAGCTGAGCTTTCTTCACATATCTGTCCGGATTGATTTGGGCACAGATAAGGCAATTTTCTACATAGTGCGTGACGTCTTCCTTTAAATTCGGCCACCAACAGAGCTGCCTGAGGTGGGCTGTAGTGGGGTTAATTCCCTGATGCCCATGGAACAAACAAATAAGCTGATTCCTGTCCTGTTCAGGAACCACATAAAGGGTGTCTTTTAGGACCACACCGTCATGTGTGGTCAGTGCATTTTTAAACCTATCGTATGGGGCTGGAAATGTTCCTTTTAAAATCTCCCTGAGATTACTATCTTGCGTCTGGGCCTGCACTAAATCTTCAATATTTGTCTGTGAGACCTGAACTGCATTCACTGGGGCGCTTTTGCGGGGGTTCCAAAATATCCATGTCTGGAACCTGCTTTAGCCAGTGAGTCGGCTTTTACATTTCCAGGTGGGGAGGAACGGTGGTGGCTTCGTACTTACCTAATACCAAATATCCTGTCCTGTGCTTTGTCCAAAATGTGCCGGAGCAAGGGGGCTGAAGGGAGGGGTTTTCTGTCCGCGGAAACAAATCCTCTTGCTTTCCACAGGGGTAGGAATTCTGTGAGGCTGTTACAGATATAGAGGCTGTCTGAGTATATGTCTGCTGGGCTGGGGAAGGAATCTGGGTGATCTACAGTGTATGCAATGGCTGCTAGTCCTGCCGCCTGCGCGCCTAAGTGTCCTGGCAGTTTTAACGAGATTTCTTCTTGGGTGCGTCCCTGCGCGTCCTCAACATAGATGCCGCATCCTGTAATACGCTTCCCATTTAATAGAGTGGAAGAACCATCCACATATATTCTCAAGGGTGCGCACGTGTCTGTGTGCTGGGGGCTCTGGGGTGAACTACCTATCTTTTTGGGGGGTGTTTTCGCGTGTTGTGGTGCGGTGAGATGATTTCACATTCTTGGGGGCTGCTTGGGTACTGAAGGTTGTCGGCTAGGAAAGTGTGGGTCTTGGTCCTTTTAACAGTGATGTCCCGTCCCTGCAGAAGAAGGGTCCATCTGGCTGCTCTGATCTGGCTTACTGTACCGTCCTTAAGTCATCCCTCTAGTAAAAGTTGGGTGGGGGTGTGTTCCGTGAGGATTGTGATGGGGTTTAGTCCGTTGATATATGAAAAGTATTGAACTGCCCAGAAAACTGTGAGCAGGTGCCTTTCACAGGCCAAAAATCCCTGCTCCACAGGATCTAAAACTCTGGAGGCGTAAGCCACGGGTCTTAACTGTTCGTGTCGTTCCTGGAGGAGCACGGCCGAAAGGATACGATCTGTGCTAGCTATCTCTATAGCATAGAGGGAAAGCGGGTCTGGAACCTGTCGTGCAGGGGCTGCAATGAGTGCGCGCTTTAAAGCATCTCCAGCATCCGTGTGCCGCGGAAGCCATTCCCAAGGGGCCCCTTTCTTTAGGAGTTCAGAGAGGGGTGCTGCTTTGGTGGTGAAACCGTCAATATGGTTTCGGCAGCAGCCAACCAGTCCTAAAAACGACCGGAAGGCGGAAACATTCTGGGGAAGGGGCAATTTGACAATCGAGTCAATTCTTTTATGCTCGATCTCGCGTTTACCATGCGTGATAATCGTTCCCAAATATACCACTTTGTTTTCCAAAATTTGGGCCTTCTTGGGGTTCACTTTACATCCAATTCGCTGTAGAAGCGCGATGTGCTCTGCCTTGGTGTCTGTCTGCAGTAATAGGTCGTCTACATACTGGACCAGACATTCGGGGCGAGATAATTTTGAAAAACCATTGGCCAGCTGTCGGTGGAAAATGGAGGGGGAGTTGTTGAATCCTTGTGGAAGGCATGTCCACATGTACTGCTGACCTTTAAAAGTGAAGGCAAATTTGTACTGGCACTCTTTTGCCAATGGAATGGACCAGAATCCGTTACTGATGTCCAAAACCGCAAAATATCGTGAGTTGAGTCCCTTTTTGAGCATGGTCTCGGGACTTGTGGCTACCGTGGGGGCTGCTGCGGGGGTGACTTTGTTGAGTTCCCGGTAATCGATGGTCAGTCGCCATGATCCATCGGGCTTTCTCACTGGCCAAATCGGGGCATTCTTCGTAGAGACTACTGATCTAAGTATGCCTTGTTCTAATAAACTATCAATAACTTTTGAGATTTCTCCCTCTGCCTCTTGGGGAAATCCATATTGCTTCCGGGGTCTAGGGTCAGGTCCTGTTATTTGAACCGAACCAGCCATCCTGCCGCAGTCAGGTTTATGACTTGCAAATGCGGTCCTGTTTTTCTGGAGAACTGCCCTAACCTGTTTGTCTGCGCTAATCGTGGTCGGGTCAAACCAAAAATCGCCGACTGCGCTAATCGTATTTGCATACTCACCTACTGTGAGCATTGTGTGGGCTCTTGCTGGCTTTGTCATTTTCCAGACACATTGATTTACTGGGTCAAATGACAGGTTGTGGGAGTTCATGAAATCGATACCCAAAATGTGTTCTGCTGTGTGGGACATATCGACCAAAACTATGGGGTGTTTTGTTGTAATGTTGCCAATTTGAATGGGTACAGGGGCTGTGATGTGTCCCTGTTGTGAGTGGCCTGTGAAGCCGCTGAGGGTGATTGTGGCTGTAGTGGGCCACGTGTCTTTTTGGAACATGGTGGAAGAATTAATTGTGGTGCACGACCCTCCTGTGTCCCAGAGATTTTGATGGGCTGTCCCCATATTTTCGCTGCAGTGACTGGTCGGCCGGACCTATCCCAAAGGGTGTCGCAGACCCAGGTGGGGGAGCCCGAACACCGTCAGTCTGTTCTGTTCATGTCTGTCTGGTCTGAACGGGTGCTTACACTATGTATGGGCTTTGTCCTGTTTCTATTCAGAGTGTCTGCCTGCTGGGCTCTCTGTGGCTTTCGTGGGGCATTGCACTCTCGTGCAAAGTGGCCTAATTGTTCTAAGTGACCTAATTGACCTAAGTTGTAACACGCCTGTGTTTTCTGTGGGAGGCTGTTCATGCCTTTGTTCACCCATGCGGGGTTCCGGTGCGCTTTAACTGCTTGAATATCTGCCTCTGCCTGCTGTTCTTCGGGTTTTCTAATCGCGTGTTTGTTGTGGACAGATTGCTCCCAGGAGCGGGACAACCTTTTTAAAACCCACTTTTCGTTGTGCGTTTCTTCCAAGGGGTCATAATTAGCACAAGCTTTTTGTCCTGCCTCTGTGGCATGGGAGATAAGGGTGCGGGTCCATTTGGCCATGTTGTCTGGGGACAAATGGGCGCGGTCTAAGTTTCCGAAAACGGCTGTAAAATGGATCCACAGGCGTCCAGCAAATGCTGTGTGGTGTTCTGTTTTCTTCTGCCTTCACTTATTCAGGCCTTCTACTGGGTCACCTCTGTTATAACCGATCGCGTCTAGGATCGCCATGTGCATCTCTGCAAGGGTGCCTCCTCCTACATTCCGCGGGTCAGGAAGGGCTGCTACAACAGAAGGGTCTAAGCTTAAAACTGTGAGCTTCACTTGCTCATGCTCATCCAGGCCGTACATGGTCGCCTGCTGCTTCAGTCTAGCAAAGAAGTGGTGGGGGTCTGAGGTGGGGAGGAACGGTGTAATCTTTTCGCACGCGTCCCGTAATTGGGTCACTGTTAAGGGGGTGGTGTAAAGGAATTCCACGTATCCGTCCGATGTGACAGTGCGGTGGGTTGTTACTAGATTCATGGGTGCCTGATCTATCTGCTCTGTTGGGGGTTGGGGTGCTTTTCTCCTTTGGGGCTTTCCTTGCGCACATGTTCCCTGTACATATCTATGCGCGGTTTCGTTTAGTTCTTGCCAATCAGGGCCGTCTTCTTCATCTAATTGGGATCCAAAGGTGCTTTGAAACCCATTTTGCACTGAAAGCAAAGACTGCAGTTCCGCAATCTGCTTCCGGCATTTTGCATGATCCACTGAGCTTTGTCTGTGCTCCGTGGTGGCAGCATGGAGTGCTCTTAACGCTACTTTTAGATCGCTGCGCTGCCTTTGCAATGCCTCTACCTGTGATAAGTTCCTTCATGGTAGAATGCATTATGAAGAAATCAACATATTTGCATCAAGGGATTAAAATATGATCTAGGAAGATTTAATTTGTACTGGTATCCTAAAAGTAATGTAATCTGAATAATAGCTTTTTATCATCGCTTCCCTCTCTCCGCCAGTTTAATAAGATGTGTATAGTATTGCTACATCAGTGGTTGTAAAAATGTGTAAACACAGTGTCTAAAAGAAAAATCACTTCACTGCCAGAATTAATGCACCTCTCCGTCCTTTGCTGCCAACTTCCTTCTCAATTCTACATTCTCTCTCTCGATCTGACCAACATCGACCTTGCTCATTCGATGTCTCTCTTCTATCTCTTTGCGGAGCGTCCGAACGACCACCTCTGTGCCTCGCGATTGTGCCAGACAGGACACGATTGCCATCGGCTTGAGAGCTTTCCCTAAGCTCTTCTTATGAATTTCGCTTAGGTTCTCTCACCAAGTATGTCCTATACTCCCGGGACCTGTTTCCTCATTTGAACAAAAGTCACTCCAAAGGGGCCATCCCTTCCCTTTGAGGTACCTTCTAATCTCAACTTCCCAAACGGGACACTGACCTACTCTGCTGCTGGTCGCTGCGACCACGAAATCTTGAGGGTTCATGAGGCGTTCCATTGCCTTCATTGCCATTTTTCCTATCTGAATGCTCTCTTTTAAAATTTGGAACGAGGGGTACTAAGGTGGTGCTGTAAACACGGGTACAGCGTTCGCTATTTTCCGGAATACAAACTCCCGACAGTTTTTCACAACAAAATCTATCAGTTTTACCTCATAGCCCTGTTAGTTACGCATGCATTAACACGCTTCCGAATTATGAGGATTGATCAGAACTGCTTGAACACTTGTGAATGTTTCTGTTCCCAATTGGATTCTCAATTCAAATTTTGTTGTCTCTCGGAGTGGTTAGGCCACTTCTAAGTCGGGTCCCGTCAGATGTCGCCAGTAAATGTTGCTCGTTGTGTCTTTACTTAATTTGCTCTGTTTTATAACCTTTGCTCTAGAGTCGGCAGGTGTTTTTATGATGCCACCATGAGGTTCAAGTTCAAGTGCTGATCAATAACTCAATACACCAGTTAGTAAGTTTCAAATCAAAACACATTTATGAGACACAGTCAATCACTACTCATGTATAAAACTCTACTTACTAGACTATCTCTAACACTAAGTGGCCTATACTTAGCTTTGGAACTGGCCCACCAGGTCAGGGGAACAAATGGCCTTTTGTTTGATTCTGAGTCTGCAGGCTTCAAAGTTGGTATAGACTGGTAGCTAGGAGCACCTATCTCGTAGCGTGCATTGTCTGGAGACTTACTTGATTGGTGCAGCTGCTAGGCAGGTCACGGTCAAGGGTTGTTTTGAGCTGCTGAGAGGCCCTGCCAAGAAGAACGAATTGAACTTGGGGACTCTATTTTATAGTCCCCAAGTGTTTCGCGCCCTTTCGGGCGGACCCCGTACCTGATTCCAAGTGATTGGGCTAAGTTCTGATCACTTGGATCGATTTCTCCAATACTGGAGCTTTTCCCTGATCGCTGGGCAGTTCCTAAGTGTCCGTTGGCCTTCCTTTGTCTTGGCTCCTGCTGGCGCCGAGGAGTCTGGCTTGGCCTTGTTTGTCTTAACTGTTTCCAATTGTTCCCGGGGGTCGCTCATCAATATGTAGATGGTTGTTAGTTTCAGTGCTGTCTGGGTTCCTGCAAGTTCTGATATACAGGAAACTTTGCACCTGCTTGTTTTTCCTGCGTTTGACTGAATTTCCCTGCATTCTTAGCAGATCTCCATTTTAAAGTCGGGAAGTGGCCAACCCAGGTGGCTAGAATATTTAAATGCATCATTTAAATATGCTGATCTTGATATCGCCCAGTGAGGGTGAGATCCAAATCGCAGCATTTCACAAGGTTCTGTTGAATCTCGTGAGGCGTCTCAAACATTGCGAATCTTACAAGTCAGGCGCAACGAGGCTGGTGACTCCTGCCCAAGTGTTTCCACTGGAACTGAATTGCATGCGGTTCACATTCCCATTCGGGGTTCTAGTAGGGAAGCGAGTCGGGACATGTAAATGGGCAGCTCTCTCCCCATGTGCATCTAGAGCAATTCCCATTCCTGCTGCCGTTGGATTTGCTGGGGCCGGAATTGGCGCTGGAGATCTTGACAAGCTGAAGCTGCTTATAAGCACTCCAATCCCCACACACTCTCATTCAAGACAAGAAGATGGCTCCACGAAGACCTGCCCCAAGATTCGTGGAGATTGAGCTGGAAAGAATGCCACACACATTGGAGGAGACGAAAGACACCTTGTGCTCCTGGGTAAGCAGGAGACTAAAGTTCGACAGGGCCTTGGAGGAGATGGCAGAGGTGGTCAAAGGGACATGATGGAGGCAGCGTAGGACAGGACCGAGAGAGTGCAGGACATGCCTCACTCACTGAGGGACTTCTCCCAGTCTCAGTGCTCCATGGCTGAGGGCATCGAGACTCTAGCTCAGACTAGAGCGTGCCTCCAGGACTGGCAGTTCAAGGTGATGATGAAACCTCCGGAGTTCAGTCTGGCCTCACCTCCCTCTCATGGATTAGCCCGGGCCATCGCGCACACTGAGTGGAACACCTCAACGCTTCCAAATCCTGGTGCATCTGATGGGCAGTGAGAAGAACAGGGTGGCACCGCATCACCTGTGACACCCGAAGATCGGCTGGGCCCATCCAGGTCCAGGCTCTCCAGAGGACGGCCGTCAAAGGCATCTCAGGTTGGAGGGCGAGAGAGGCAGGAGGCTGCTCTCACGTCTGATGTGCTGTCTGGAGAACCATCCAGAAGGAGAGTTAGAGCACAGAACATTGGAAAGTTAGACATCACTAAGTTGGCATATAGGTGATAATTAGGGGTCAGGACACAACAATGTATATAGTCACCAGTAAACACTGTTTCACCATCATTCCGACCTGCCGCTAACCTCTGTCTGAATGGTGTTAGAGATGTGCTGGGGCTGGGTGTGGAGGGTGTGCCGGGTGGGGGCTATGGGGTGTTGGCGGGAGGCAGGGCCACCATGACGCGTGAACGTCCCAGCTAGGGTCTCCATCCGCAAGAGGTGGCAGGGAATGGGTCCAGAAGTGTAAGGCCGCTTTGTATGACAGCTTATCCAGTGTGTGACCCATCGCCGCTCACCACCTCCAGAGGGGTATATGAGCCTGTGAGATGGATTGGCCAGCACATATCCGGGCGGACAGTGGAATATGATCCTAAAGCCCGGAGTCAGACTTTGTCAACTGTTGAAGAGCACCAGAGCGAGTCACCATCATCCTCCATCCCATGGACAAGACCCGCTGATACTTCCAACCAGGGCCAAAACCCTGTGGTGATGTGGTGGTACCCTCGGAAGGGGGTGAGGGAACTGGGGTTATGGGATGGAGTGGAGGGCTGTGGGGCAGGGTTGGTGCAGTGAAGGGCTGTGGGAAAAGGAGGGTGGAGTGAAGGGTTGTGGAACAGGGAAGGTGGATTGGAGGAGGAGGGACAGGAAAGGTGTGAGTGGCTGTGGGGAAAGGGGGTACCATTTGGAAGGGTGGGATGGGAAATGGAGAGGTGGGACAGGGCGGCGGAGCTGCTGGTGGCTAGGCCTCTTAGTCAGTAAATCGGGAGTTGATGAGGTTCTCCCATGTACGGCGGCCCTGGAGCCTATGTTGGGCGGCCTGTCCTGCCAGCCCGGTCTCCACGCCCGGTTCTTCCTAGACCCCCTCCTCATCCTGCGCATCAGATGAGGCTGGCCATCCAACATCCTCCAGCATGTAGCCTCGCAGCTGCACTAAGTTGTGCAGGATGCAGCAGGCCAGCATGATGCTCGAAACCCTCCCGGGACTATATTGGAGAGCACCTGTAGAGTGGTGGAGAGGGTCACCACATGTCACCAATTTGCTCCATGGTAGAGACTTGTGTGTGGGAAGGTCCTGCAGATGGGGGTGAGGCAGGGAAGTGTGCATCTGCTGGGTGTGTAACTGCAGTGTGATGTGTGTTCTGGGTGTGACACACAGGTGGTCACATCCTGACCGGGGGCAGGATGGATGGGAGAAAGGGCACAGTGGGCAGGCAGGGCTTGGAGACAGCTGGTCCTGAGGGGCATGCTGGCTGATAGTGTCACAAGAGTGGCCTCTGCCATGAGAGGGGCAGTCTGCCAGGGAGAGTGCCAAAGGCCACAGTGCATGCGTCCTTCATTTGGGATGAGCTCTGCTGTTCTCATGCTTCCCCTGCAGTGGGGCTGCACTTCTGATGAGTGCACTGAGGAGTGGCAGCAACTGGCGTGCCACTGATTGAGCTTGGCCACGCCCACCCCATTGATGATACAGCTGTGGTCTGAGGGTTTCCAGATATTTGGCCTGAGTGGGCTCCCAAATGACCAGAGGCTCTCTGAACAATTACAGAACACAGTGAGCAGTCAGCAGAGTGAACAACCAGTGGCCAGTAAATAGCACCAAAGGGGTGTATTTAAAACACATACTGCAGCAACGGCGGTCTGAGTCAGGCCACCGCGATCCCAAGGGGGGCACTCCGAATCCACAGATATGTCAACAATTCGCTTCCTGCTACTCCCCCAATGCAGATAGCCACCTCCCTGAAAGCCCGACAATTTTGGAAAGTTTTGAAAAGTTTCCTGACCTTCTTGCTCCCCCCTCAGCAGCCATGGCGTCCAGGCCCCGCTTGCAATTATTTGCACCAATCCGTGCCTGCGTGACTTCAGCCTGAGACTGTGACCAACCCACTCATGAGATTTAAATCCATGCAAATGACGGTTTTGTGTGGGACTGCCGGCGATTTTGCCGCCAGGGCGGGACCGGAGCATGGCCCTGGAATAAGCGCCGGGCACCAACCTTGATTTTTGTATTACGTGCGATTCTCTGTCTGATTGCAAACTGCTTTCAGTGTCACGAAATGGAGAATCCAGCCCAGTATTTATTGTCTATCACTAACTGCCCTTCTGAAGGTGGTAGTGATCTGCTACAATAAAAGACTGCTGCTTCTGTAAATCTGAAATAAAAACAGAAAACACACTGGAAAATCACAGCAGGTCTGGCAGCATCTGTGGAGTGTAGCCACGTAAAATGGCTGCGTCCGATTAATCTGGCCAAAACCCAGTTTAAAATGGCTAACCCGAAAGGCTGCTGGGAAAAGCAGGTAACAAGACACAAACAGGCAGCTGCAGACAGTATTGCATATTCGGCTCTGGGGAAGTTGGCCCAGATCGATACTCAGGGCTATCAACAGCCCATCAACCCAGACATTTGCAGTTACATTCAGGACTGTTAGCAGCCCATCTATCCAGATATCTGCAGTTAAATCGGCTATCCCCGGGAACAATTGCAACATATTAGCAATTGAATACCGGGCCAGACCTGTCGGCGCCTGCAGTGGCCGAAACAAAGACAGGTGAACGACCACCCCCCGATCGAGGAATCGCCTCACCATTGGACACATCGACCCCAGGGTTTGGGGACAAATCCAATCACTTGGGACTCAGGGTCAAGGGCCGCCCCGGGAGGCGGGAAGCCCCTGGGCCCTATAAAAGTGAGGGGCCAAGTTCAGATCGCTCTCTCTCTCCTCTTCGCCTGCTCGAGACCTTCGCAAGAACAGCAACCGGCAACTGTAAGTTTGAATCCAGCGATCGCTATCTGGTAGAGACACCTAGCCACCGACCTGTAGCAGCCTTTTGAATCCCGCGGGCCAGATCCGATTGGACAAGCCATTCGTTTCGCTGACCTGGTGGGCTCTTCCGAAGTTAAGTATTGGCCAGTAGTGATAGGTTTATTATATAGAAAGTAGTATTAGGGTATTAATATTGCTTGTTGTATATAATAAATGACCGTTGTTTTCATCCTTACTAAGCGGTGTGCTGTATTATTAATCATAACTTAAACTTGAACCACGTGGCGGTATCAGAAAGGTACCTGGCAACTCGTGAGCAAAGGTGACGTAATCGGAGCAAATAGACTAAGGCTAAACAGGAGAGAGAAACTTTTCTTTTATCTCTGATTGTCAAATGTATTCACAATCCTGGTTTAACGTTTCGAGTCTGTATGACTTCTTCATAGCGGTAGTGAACCATTGTTTTGAACACCTGCTGTCCATTTGGTGCCAGTACAAAAATCCAATTGGGAAGAAGTTCCAGGATTTTTACCCAGTGAGTGTGATGGAATGACGATAGAGCTCCAAGTCAGGATGGTGTGACGCTTGGATAGGAACTTAACAGAAGCGTCGAGAACCAAACCAAACCGGATTTGAGACGAATGTCAGAAGAACCAAAGATGACATGAAGAAAAACCTGTTTCACACAGTAAATGGTTCGGATCTGGAATACACTGCCTGTTGGGAGAGGCAAATTCAACCACGCCTTCAAAAATAATTGAATAATGATCCAAAGATGAAAGATTTGCAAAGCTATGGTGAAAGGGTAGGGAAGCCGGAGAAACCGAGTTGATTTTGCAGAGATCTGACATGAAAGGGATGGGCTGTAACCATTCTGTGATTCTATGATTTAGTGTCATATTTTGTTTTATAATGCCGCTTGGGACTTCTTATTACTTCAAAGTTACAGTAAAAATGAGAGTTGTTATTGTTGCCAACAGAAAGCTGGTGGAAACATTTTATCTCTTGGTAATATTAACCCATCTTCCTGGAATCTACTTATCTCAGAATGAAAAGCCTTAAATAGTCCCTTCATGAATATTTCTAAGATTTGCAAATTCTCCACCAGCAAAGGGCAATTTTGAAGCTGATAAAACTCGACAAACTAATTAGATGGTTTTAGGCATATATTATCCATTTAATTACATTTGAAGCTGAGAGAAAAGTAACATTTAGCGAAGAATATCATGAAATACTGTTACTTCAGTGCAAAAATTTTGGAATTGAAAGGAAAAAAATGAAAGAAAATTAGTGAAAGGATTTTTACCTTGAAGGGAAACAGCAATTCTAAAACTTTCGCTTATATTGCTAACAATATTATATTATGATCACAAAGACAAATGACCAAGAGGGAATTATCGGGTTCCTCAGCAACTAGCAGATAATTTAAACCAGGATTGTGAATACTTTTGACAAGCCGAGATAAAGGAAAAGTCCATTAGGCTTGGTCATAAGACGTTGTGTCGAGGGCATTCATTCTCATCTGAATGAAGGGCAATGGCCAATTCTGGGCACCATGCCTTAAGAAAGATATCAATGTCTTGGACAGGTTGCAGAGGAGATTTACTCGTGCTATCACCCATACAGGATCTTTTTACTTGAAGAGACTAGAGAAGCTGGGACAGTTCGCCTTAGAGCAGAGACAGTTAAAGGGAGATTTGTTCGAGGGATTCAAAATCATTAAGGGTTCTGATAAAATCAATAAAGGCAAATTGTCTCCACTGGCAAATGGTGGCAAATAGATGATAAGGTAATTGGCAAAATAAAGCGAGGCGACATGAAGGAAAAGAATATTTGCCTGGTAGTATAGAACTTCAATATCGCAGACCTGTTGTTGAAGCTTTTCATCTTGTACTCATCAGGACAAACAGAAGAATGCCAAATTCTAAATGATCACAACAAATTATACAACTGGAGTGCTGTTTAGGTGGCAAGAGCATTCTACTTTGCTGAGGCATTGTGATGGAGAAAGAGATGGGGAATTATAGGCTCCCCAAGTTCCTGAGCACTTCAAAAAAGGGTGCAAGGCTTCAACATGTTCTTTTTAGAGATTGTATCCCTGTGTATGAAAGTGTGAGCTTGAATAATTACCCTAAATTGGTTGTTAGTGTAGGTATTAGCACACTCAGGATTGTTCAGCAAATGCTGCCCAATCATATCTAACAGCAGACACTCTGTTTTGGGTTTTGCAAGCACGGGCTGGTTGAGTACGGTCGGCATATAACAAGCAGCCAGAGGAACATGTTGTTTTATTTGATTAGCCGAACATTGGAACGTTTGGCCTGCATACCTAATATTACGATCCCGGGCCAGACCCCAACATTCGCAAGAGAACCGGACAGGAACCCCAATATCTTTTTTAATTTGTAGAACCGTGAGGAAAGGATAATCCAGAAGTGATTCTACACAACAATAGGGCTGTGATGTATTACAACACATGTTATTATTAACCCAATATTAAACTACCTTAACATCCCAGAAATATAACTGATACCTTCTCTATTTCCAAACAAGCAAGACCCAAGATGGGTTAAAAACCACTTTTCAATATAGTTGGCAAACACTGGAATACTTGCCAATCTTTGGAAAGAGAGATCCATTGAGAGACTGCTTGAAGAGAGAGAACAGTCCTATCATATTAATGCTAAATCTTTGACAGCCTTCTGCAGAAGCTGCTTTTCAGCCAATATTAAACTCAATCTCTGCCTGCTATAGCCTTGGCTCCTCCCATTAATTACATCATCTCAATTCCCCTCAAATCCCATGACCTACATGCTTTATTTTAAACATAATGGGAGTGATTCAGCCACCGCGTTACACCCATTGTGGAGTTGGATTCAATGCCCCAAATTAGCTTTGCACCAGACTTATAGTGGGTCACCCAACTTGTTCCGCCCAGCACGATCCGGATCATGCCCTCACTTGTTTAAATATCTGGATGCCGCATGCAGCCGGTGTCCGGGAGTCAACAACGATGCCTGCAAGGCCTCAACAGGGCGTTGTTTAGCATTGGTTACACAAGGGTGGACCAGGCATGATGGCATCTCAAGGGGGGTCTCACAGACCGTTAGAACCCCTGGGTGGTTGGTGCAGGGTAATACCCTGGCACCCATGCCAGTGCCACTACCAGGGTGCCAGTGCCACCACCAGGGTGCCAGCATGGCAGTGCCAAGGTGCCCAGGTGCTAGGTTGGCACTGTCATGGGTCTGGGCCTGGGGCCCATGCCCATGAAAGGGGGTTGGGGCGGGAGGTTCATAGAATTTACAGTGCAGAAGGAGGCCATTCGGCCCATCGAGTCTGCACCGGCTCTTGGAAAGAGCACCCTACCCAAGGTCCACACCTCCACCCTATCCCCATAACCCAGTAACCCCTCCCAACACTAAGGGCAATTTTGGACTTTATGGGCAATTTAGCATTGCCAATCCACCTAACCCGCACATCTTTGGACTGTGGGAGGAAACCGGAGCACCCGGAGGAAACCCACGCACACACTGGGAGGATGTGCAGATTCCGCACAGACAGTGACCCAAGCCGGAATCGAACCTGGGACCCTGGAGCTGTGAAGCATTTGTGCTATCCACAATGCTACCGTGCTGCCCCCAACAAGGTTGAGGGGGGCCAAAGAAAGGTTGGCCGGGTGAACGGGGTCAAATGTTGCCCTGACCTGTGAGGAGCTGATCTGTTGGCGAGCTCACCATGGCAGGAAAACTGCTTACGTATGGCCTCAATGGGGAGAAACTCACCAAGGCCTAAAAAAAATGGCTAAGTGTCATTGAACAGCGATGTCAACCATGGCATTGCAGCCGCCGAGAAACACCCTGTAAAATGTGCCCGAAACCAGACTTCTTAATTTTCCGGTTGAATCGCGCCCAATTTCCCTTGGGATTGTGTGAATGTATGGTAAAGTAAATGCTCATCCAAATTTGTGAAATATTGGATTCTGGAATATAATTTCACAAGTAAAAACATTCATTGCCTTCCTATTCTCAGAGGTTTACATTCCTGTTAAGAACATGCCTTTCAGTTATATTTGCATTAATTCTGGCAGTGAAGTGATTTTTCTTTTAGCCACTGTGTTTACACATTTTTACAACCACTGATGTAGCAATACTATACACATCTTATTAAACTGGCGGAGAGAGGGAAGCGATGATAAAAAGCTATTATTCAGATTACATTACTTTTAGGATACCAGTACAAATTAAGTCTTCCTAGATCATATTTTAATCCCTTGATGCAAATATGTTGATTTCTTCATAATGCATTCTAGCATGAAGGAACTTATCACATGGGGATGTACTGGGAAATAAGCTTAGAGAAGTGTAGCGTAATCATTACCAGGCAGTGTAATCTTCCCCAAGGTCAACTTTGCGTTACCGCATAGGGGTTGTCTGACTTAGATGTAAGGCAGGTAGTATGCATACAGCATAGCAGTCTACATCAGCACTAAAGAATTAAACAGCTGAATAGAAATAAAGGAAGTCCGCAGAGATCTCACAACACAAGTATGTTAATTTGACAGCAATTAGAGTTAATAACAGGACAGGAGTAGGTCATTCAGCCCCTCCAACCCGTTCTGTCATTCAATTAGGTCATGGCTGATCTGTATCTACACTCTGTCTAACCCCCTTGGTTCTGTAAACTTTAATAGTTGTGCGTAACAACAATATCTTGTGAGATAACAAAGCACAGAGATCCATTTTAATAAATTCCGATGCAGCTCAATGTTTGAAACAGCTACTTGTGATTTTCAAAGGGATTCAACCAAATTGCAGGGTTGTTGCCTATCTCCTACTGAAGCTATAGTGGGATTTGGGGACCTATACCCACCCCCCAAACCTGCACTGCATCCTATAAAAATTCCAGCTGACTGTATTTAAACTTTTGTGCACACACAGCCTGAGTGAATGGAATAATGTTGCATTCATGTGCTATTACAAGCACTGAAAGCCATTATTGATTGCTCAAAGCCAGTCTCTACAGTATAAGTAAAAGATCAATGATATTTCTTAAACTGCAGATAAACTTAATTACTCAATGTTCATTAGGTTTGTTATCCCTCTGTTGAATAGCTTGATCCAAATTGTAATGGAACTATTCGCTGAGAGGGGTAAAGTTATTTCCCTGATAGGGTGAATATTACCACCCCCCCCCCCCCCCCCCCCCCCCCCACGACCCCACCATGGCTAATTCATAATAATTACCAAAGACTCAAAAGAAATATCCCTGGATATCTTTTTTAAAATAAATTTAAAGTACTCAATTCATTTTTTTTCCTGTTAAAGGGCAATTTAGCATGGCCAATCCACCTATGCGGCACATTTTTGGGTTTTGGAGGTGAGACACACACAGACACGGGTGCAAACTCCACAGAACAGTGACCCAGGGCCGGGATTGAACCTGGGTCCTCGGCGCCGTGAGCTAGCAGTGCTAACCACTGCACCACCGTGCCATCCTAGCCCTGTATATCGACAGTTGACAGAAGATATTGGAGAAAATATGTGTGACCCTCAAATGTATTTTTTTTAGGAGAGTTTAATACATTCTAGACCGCAATGTTGTTTATTACTTTTGTTGCATGCGGGATGATGGAGATGCCCCAGTTCGATATGAGACTACTGAGATTTTTCAATATGCATTAACAGCTAGCAACCTCTGTTGTCACAGGGGCATATTGGAAAATAATCAGGTACTGCCTGTGATTTTTCAGTATATGCTGGTGACAGTCTGCTGCCACCACATACTGAGAAAATCACCCCCATCTGACCCAGAAATGATTGTTTATGGTATTGGCAGGTGAGTATTATGTACATTCATATGACATTCTTCAGTCCGCTATTTTAAAGAGATTGTTCGACGATTTCTGTTGAATAGGTTAGTGTCACTGTTAAAATGCAGAGTGCTATGACACACACACACACACACACACACACACACACACACACACACACGTTAAATACTAGCACAATCCAGATTTAGAGATTATTCACAGGAACATTTTGTTTAAAAAATGTGGTTTGAATTCGGTGAGTGGTTTATTATTTTATTCCATGTAATTCCCAATAGCACAATATGTTCTAAATTATAGCTTGGATTTATTCAATAATTCCAATATGGTTCTAATTTAGGTGTGTTTGAGAATATGATATGATTTTCCAGATTGTATTTTCCCTGTGATTATGTAAGGAGTGACCATATGTAAGTTGTGTAAATATTCAACTCAATGATCTTGGGCGTGGTGGAACGTTGGCGCAGTGGTTGGTACTGCTACCTCATGGCACCGAAGACCTGGTTTGATCCTAGCCCCGGGTCACTGTTGTGGGGAGTTCGCACATTCTCCCTGTGTCTATGTGGGTCTTGTCCCCACACCCCAAAAGGTGTGCAGAGTAGGTGCATTGGCCATGCTAAATTGCCTCTTAATTTAAAAACAAATAATTGGGTACTCTAAATGTTTTTTTTAAATGATCGTGAGCGTGTTTCAGCCACCACGTTGTGGCTAGCGTAGAGTCAGGAATCCCGGCAGAGCCACAAATTGGGCTTTGCTCCGAGCCGGTGGCGAATCGCTCCGACTTACGACACCCGGGGCGATTTGGTCACGCACAGATAAAGCTCATTTAAATATTCCACCTTCTTCACCCGGTTTTCAGGAATCAACAGTCACACTGAGTCCTCAGCCGACAACATTTTGCACTGGTTTCCACAAACATGGATCAGGCACGATGCAATGTGGGGGTCTTGCAGGCCATTAGAGCCTGTCAGGTGGTTGGGAACAGGGCACTCAGGCACCTTGGCACTGCCATCCTGGCATCCTGGCTGTGCCAACATGGCATTGCCAGGACCCAGGTTGGCAGGGCCAAGGGTAGGGTTTGGGATGCCATGCCCATGAAAGGGGGAGGGTGAAGGGGAGGTTTGAGGAAGCCAAAGAAAGATTGGGGGGTTGCTGCTGAAAGTGGGGATCCTGAATGGGAGGGTTGTAGTGATCGGTGCAGCCTTTCCAAATAATGCCTGAATCTGTCAGGCGGCTCCTTGCTGGCGAACTGCAGAAAAACGTATTAAGTATGGCCTTAATGGGGAGAAACTCCCCAAGCCCCCCAAAAATGGCTAAGTGCCGCTGAATAGTGGTGTCAATCTCAGCACTGAGGCGCAGTGTAACACTCCGCCAAATGCATCCAAAACTGCACTTGGAAATATTTCAGGTGAATCACACCTTATTTCTCTGTGTTAGGCGAGTCCCTCAGCATGACTATCTTTAACTGACTGGAAGGCACATCTTATCTGTTCATATCCAACTTTCTTTTACAATTTCCTAAATTAACATTGGCATAGATCCTTTGTTAACACGGCTGGGATTTTATATGACCAAGTGGGGAAAAGGCAGTGGGAAGGAAATAGGTGGCAAAGGCCCTCTCACTTCAGCTTGCATTTCTGGAACTATCTTGGACCAGTCGATCAATTAACAATCAGCAGTCGGAGTGCCCATCCACACTGGCTGGAGATATGGGTTGAGGCGGCAGCGGCCATATTGTCAGTTGCCACGGGTGGATGTGCTGGTGACATGTTCAGAAGGTCAGTTACTCTCCACTGAATATCTCAACCACTGACCTGCTCTTGTAGCCACAGCAGTTATATGGCTGTCCCAATTCAGTTTATGGTTTATTGGTTCGTTGTTTGCCGAACCCAGACTCGGTGTAGGAAAACACCTAGTAGGACTTAATGTCGGATCTTCTGCACTCTGCCAGTGTGAGTATTGATTCCAGTTCGAACCTTAGATAGATGTCTTTGTGGATGGCAACACTTGTTGATACACATGTGTGAAATGCGGAGCATAAATGTGTTATGTAATCCTGAGCGTTGATAGCGCATTGCTGGCATATATGCCCGAAAAAGATACGACTATGTGACGAACAATTGAATCTGCATTTTGGTGAGGGAGCATGACATGTAGAAGGGGACAAATGAAAGTACTTTTGTCCTGACAGGAGAAGATAAGTCAATGCGCAGGAGCAAGGGCAGAAAGGTGGTGGGATGACAGGCCTTCTTCTCCTAACTCAGGCAGAGGAGCAAGCCCCAGAGATACCTGAAACGTAGAGCCAGGTCCACAGGTTGCAGACAAGCAATGACCTCAGAGGTGGGTAAGCATCAAGTGGACAGAGAAGAGATTGATGGAGGGATTGAGAAATGTATGGCAGCAGTTGTAAGGCTAGCATGTGAAAGCCATTGATCCCCGCTGCTCGTCCATTCAGAAATCTTTGCTTATTCTGAGAAGTTAGCAGATTGCACACACACTGACCTTGCTCTGCTGCCGTAAGGATCCTGCCAAAATCCTTTGTCTGTTCTGTGTTTCTCTTTCGAGCTGAAACCCACCCCCTGACCTCCCCACCACGCCAATGTAAGCCATTTGAAGTAGCCCAGGACTTCCCCTTGATGCCCTGTGGCAGAGCCTGTGATGCCAGTTTGATGGATTTAGCAAGCAGCCAAACAGTGTGTCTGGAATTCTGAGGCATCACTTGTTCTCGCATGAGATTGGTGGAGCCATTCAGAACCTTCTGGAGGAAAGGCAGGTCATGTGAAGAGCTCCATTCTTTCCTGAATTCTGTGGAGAGATTCAAGCATGAGGTAGTTTTAAAACTCTCTCTCTCTCTCTCTCTCTCTCTCTCTCTCTCTCTGTCTGGTGCGTTAGAGAGCATTCTACTGCCTGCAGGTCTGATTTGAAGACATCATTCGGAGATCGCTGGCTCCAAAGTCCGCTACACCGTCAGCAACGAACCATCTCATACCTCTTAATCCCTGTTATTTTTTTAACCTTTCCCTCCCCTTTGCACAGTGTGTCTGTCCTGTGTGTGTGCCTGGGTGGGAGGTGGGGCGTGGTTATGGGAATGGTTAGATTAGCAGACCATTGTTCCTTTTTTATCATTATATATTAATAATTTTTCTTGTTGTAAATAAACAGTTTAAAAAAATGTTTTTCTTATAAATCTAGTGCGTGTAACTCATTGGAGCAGTCTAGGGCTGAAATCACAACAAGATTACAAGAATTATTTAATTCACTTGTGTTGCCACCCCAGGTAGAAAGGGGCTGGAAATGACCATGCGCTCACCCAGGATGTTGTAACATGGTTCCATTCTTCCTCACTCAGCAGGAACATCATTATGAAACCATCAGAAGCCTAAGTACCCCCTTGCCCTCTGAGGATGAGGAGCTGCCAGGTTGCACCCATATCACATCCACCCTCCTCACCAACCGTCACGACAGATGTAGACACATTGATGGGCAGATGTGTATCGCATCAGATGGTATTGCACAGAGGTGAAGCTGTGTCACACTCACCTGAAGAGCTAACAGAGGTAGATAGTCTTAAAGCTGCCGGCAGTCAGAGGATTGTTGGAGGCCAGGACAATGCTGAGCCCGAGGCAGGCGTTGAGCCTCTGGAGCAGTCCATCAGGCAGCAGAGCACATCCTGCGGGATGCACGGGACGATCTGGTCAAGATCCCTTAGGGTCTGCATGCCATGGTCTCAGTGTTGGAGGAATCCATGTGGAGCATGAGCATTATATTAGCCCAGAGCTCAGAACAACTTCCTCCACAGTGAACGTGGCAACTCTCATGGAAAGGCAGCTCCAGAATCTTAATCAGGGATTTCTGGGGTGACGCTCTGACCTGCAAGCCCACAGACTGTCAGTGACTTCAGCATGCCACTGCCAATGTGAGAGATGGATGAGGCACCTGGTGACTCTGCTAGCTGCCCATTCATCAATGGTGTGTAGGGAGGTTTAAACCAACCTCGTGTTGGCAGCTGACATGCAGCTCACATCTGGGGGCTCCTCGCAGGGTGCTCTTGAGGATGGCAGCAACTCCTCTGCCACTCTGACATTGACAGTGGTACTTGTGGAGGCTGCGATGACTGAGGCATGCCCAACCATTGCACTGGAAACTTCTACCCAGATGAGGCCTATGCCAGAGCATATCCGCCAAGATTATTAAGGTCAACAGGCACCAAGGTCAACAGGCTATCTCCAGTCCAACTGCCAGGGGAGCACCTACACATGGCGCGCGCAAGGAGAAAATGAAGTCACAAGGATCACATGGAGTGATTAGTTTGTCTTAAGCACACTTTGTAATAGGGCATATATATACCTTTGCTTCAATTATTAAAATATCAGAAAATGTGCAATGACCAGAGTGTGCTTCATGCAATTGTTGGGGAAGAGGTCTAGGAACCATGGGCTATGGTTGCACAGTGTTTAGCACTGCTAGCTCACAGCTTCAGGGCCCCTGGTTCAATTTTGGCCTTAAGTGGCTGAGTGTGTGGAGTTTGCACATTCTCCGTCTGTCTTTGTGGGTTTCCTTTGGGTGGTCTGGTTTCCTCCCACAGTCCACAGATGCTAACTTGCCCCTCAGTGTCCAAAGGTGTACAGGTTAGGTGGATTGGCCATAATCAATGTGTGGAATCACAGGAATATGGCAAGGGAATCGGCCCAGGTAGAGTGCTCTTTGCGAGGGCTGATGCCGACGTAATGGGCTGAATGGCTTCCTTTTGCACTGTAGGGATTTTCTGGATATCAAAGGCTGCAAAGGTTATTTCAAAGGTCAGGATTTGAGTTAAGTGGGACAGGAGAGCCTCATCGGGACCAATCAGTTGGGTGTTGTCTCCCTTGCCAGAACCTTGCCTCCTTGCTTTGGAGTCCTAACTGAAAGTCTTCTGAATCAAGGATCCCTGCTCTCCTTGCCTCCCACCAGCATCCTCACATTGGAATATTGCCCCTCGCCCTGGGATCCTTCTGACTGCTCCTCAGACTCAGCACTTGAATCATTCTCTCCTGCCTCTGCAATAGCATGGCTGTCATCATCAGTTAACGTGTTGATTTGTTATGTTCTAGGTGTAAAATAAGCGGCTTCCTTGTGGTGCACTTGACAAAGGAAGGTTCAGACGTGGAGATTTACACTTCTATTACTCAGGTTCGACACTACTCCTAATACTACTATAGCAACCCAGGCTGACTAACCAGTTGCTGCAACCACGTGGTGGGAGTGATATTGAATCAACCCTGTGTCTCTACTCACTGACTGTCTCCACTGGAAAGAGGCAGATCATGTGTGTGGTGTCCTTTATATATGGGTTGATGTAATGCCCTCCTGTGGTCGTGATGTCTCTGGTGCTCCCTCTAGTGTCTAGCTAGCCTACATGCATTTACATTGATGCACATCACCACACGTGTCTCCCCCTTGAATGTGCAAGATTCTGCAATGCAAATGAAATAATAACAATAAGGGAAATGAGTTCTGGAGAATATTCCAGTGATCCCCTGAGCAGTCAAGGCAGTGAAACCTCATCTTAATTTGGCCTATGGACCTTTCAATTGTAACTCTTGTGGTGGCTTTACTGTGGTTATAGCAGTCCTTGGCTGCAGTCCTTGGGTGTCTCAACAGCATCACCCGGTAGAATGAACAGCCTCGGTACCTTAGGAGTGATGCACGATGGTGGCAGCTTTCGGAATATCTGGCACAAACCTGCCTTATCTTACTCTGTGGTCACAAGTATTCTGGACATTTACGGAGTAGAATCCCTTTGTATTGACAAATGCACCCGGCTCCACACCCAGTGCCTTTATGGGCGCATGCTTACAGTCAATGTTGTCCTGAATTCGGGGAAATCCTGAAATTGCAGTGAATTCTCTGGCTTCCTCCAGCTGGCTGGCACCATCGATCCTGAAGTGAATGGAGATGTTGACCCTTTGGCACAGAGCAGCTGTGACCGATTTGGATGCAACTGTGGGCAGTCAATTGACTGCAGAAATAAAATGGAGGCATAAAAAATCAGGGCCACTATCACGTTCAGAATCATTGGCATTGGGTGGTCACCCACACAGTTGGTAGCAATTTTGAGGCCAATCATTTTGCATATTGAGGAGACAGTATCCCCGGAGTGGTTGAGCCTTCTTCGGCCCTGAACCTCAAATAAGTCCAGGTAGCAGGATCGCTGCGTGTCCATCTACCCACTGGGTAATGACACCTCTGGACTCTTCTGCGTTGCTATTCCTGCTTGCCCTCCATTCCTACTGGCTATGCTTCTCAGTCTACAGGGCAGTCTCTGGGACAGTGCCTGTGGGCAACTGACCTCCTTCCCATTCTGGCCCTGTCCACCTCTTCTGAGGAGGTCCCTCCAACACAGTACACAATCCCCATTTGTCTAGATGGTTGCATAGGTTTCTGCATTGAAGGGGCACATCTGTAGAAAACCTCTGCAAATGCCTGTAAATCATAGTCATCCAAAACAGCAAACAAAATGCCAGAAATTATTTCCACACCAACTCCTAACAGCTCACAGCTAAACTTGTAACTCCTCCCCTTCCCAACATCCTGTGGACCTTTTATCCCACCCTGGATGTAGAATGAATGAAAACCCTGATGGTTGTCTGGACGATTGGCCCACGCACTGAGTGTAAAAGAGCACAGGGCAGTAAAACTCGTGAATTGCTTGATAAATGGCCTTAGTTGGATCTTTAATTGTCGTCAGGCAAGATTCAAAATTCCGCATGTGCCCGCCAACCGAAATATCATGAGGTGACGCAATGGCATTGGGGCACCCTCCCGGCGTTATACCGTAGCATTTCATGACCGTTTGTGTCTACCGCCAGTGCAAAATTCTGGCCAGTATTTTGTTCCTGAAATATACGAATACTTGTTTGTTCTTGAAATAAAGGATTGTTATCCTCAATTTGTTGTCATCTTTGAATCTCTGTTTATCAACCAAGGTAGGATGCAAAATGACCATTTCTGAAAACACATTGCTTCTTTTTCTTTGTTGCCATTATTTGTTCCTGGTGATTTTTTTTTTTATCGTTCATTTCATCCAGTATAAGCTTCTTTTGCACGTTATACAGATCCATTCGGATGATGGGCAGAGCCTTACAACCTTCACTTTTGTGCGAATGACAGCATGATTCCTGGATCGTGCAAGCAGTGAGACTGCCTGTTGAATTTTGAACAAAAGGCATCCAATTATGAACCTGTCTCTGGGTTTGCTGTCCAATTAAGGATGGCGGGCAGGATGACGAGTTGGTAATCACAATTGTGAGGGTAGGATTAATGGGACCACTGGCAGCCTTCACTGTGGCTGCACAGAGATTTGTTCTGTGGTGATTTGGAGTAACTGCTACTGCAGAATGTGGAGGGGAGACAAGAAAGATTGTTCCCCATTGAGTTGTGAAAGTCTCCTACAGGAACTGCCAGTGATTCCCTTACCACAAACCCCGCCATTAATAAAATTAGAAAATGCTGCATAAACTCAAAAGGCATGGCAGCGTTTGTGGAGAGGGAACAGAGTTACTGGGCTCGATTCTCCGCAGCTGCACGGCAAAATCGCGTTGGGCGAGGGGGCGGAGAATCGATGCTCCCGACCGAATCGGGCCCGGCACCACTCTGGCGATTTAATCGCTCGTCCGTGAAATACGCCGCGTGGCTGTGGGGCCATTACCAGAGGCCTTCCCAGCGATAGTCCGCTCCCGATCGGCCGAGTTCCCGACGACGTGGAACTAATGTGGTATGGCCGGTCGGGACACTCGCTCGGCGGCTGCGGACTCAGTCCGCGGCCGCCCTGGTGGGGGGGCAGAGGGGGATCAAGCACCGGGGGGGGGGGGGGGGGGGGGGCGGCGGCCGGGGCAGCGATCGGGCCAGTCCGATGCAGTGGCGTGCGGCCAATCGGAGGGCCTTGTTTCGTTGTCCTGGTCCGCGGTCCGACTCCGCCATGGCGCTCAGCGTGGCCGCTGGAGGCCGTCGCCGTATGCATGCGCAGAATCAGAACCGGAAGTGCGGGGGCCCGTATCCGCGGCCAAAGCTGCGTGAATCATTCCGGGTCCCTGCTAGCCCCCTGCAGATAGGTGAATAGCCATTTATTTTTTGCAGGAAACTGGGGAGTGAAATTCCAGCGTTTCTATGCCGGTGTGGGGACATAGCCCCATTTTCTGAGAATCCAGACCATTATTTTGAGTTCAATCTGAATCTTCTTCAGTACTGTCATTAATATTACACTCAATGAATTGCAACTGTCATCATAAAACTCTGCCTATAGCTGACTTCCAGCTTGCCATTTTCTTCCTTGATAATGCTGCATAAATGTCAGTTTCAGGTGTCAATGGCAGTGTGAACCCGCTGATGTGTTGGGTAGGCTGGGTCGATGTGGACTGCACATGATGCAGTGTAGTGAGAGACAGAACTCCAACACTTGATAAAATGCAACACGATTTTATTTAACATCTAAACTATTATACATGTTCAACTGTGGGTTGACACTATGCTGACTTGACTGGAGACCTGATACTAGCCTAACCAGACTTACTAGCTACAACATGGTGTTTGCACGGGCCAGCTCACTAACTCTGACTGTCCCAGAGGCTGGGTCCCGAGAGAGCGGGAAAACTGGCTTTATAGTGGTCGTGTCCTGTCTGGTGATTGGCTGATCTGTTCTATGTGCTTACTGGTTATCCTGTGTGTCAATCACTGCCTGTCTGCACTCCATTATATACATAGATGTATATTATGACATCTCCCGCCCCTTTTTTTTCTGTATTGTGTGTGTTGAGATAATAAATATTAAGGTGCATGTGTGTGTGGATGTGCATTTGTGCGTGACTATATACAGAATGTGCTAAAATGATCTTATGTACACAGGAAAGTGTTGCTAGTGCAGATATAAGGACAGATGAAACGGTAAAAAAACGATATTTACAGAGTTCAAAAAGATAAGGTAACACAGTTGTGCAAAAGTTCAGTCTATAAGTTTAGTCTCTGCGGCGGGCGACGAATTCTGGTTGACCGCCTCAAGGGTGGATCAGGGGCCGCCTGCACTTGGATAGGCGGGACCGCCGCCAATGCAGTTGTCGCAGAGTTTGGCAGGATTGCTGGTAGATCGGTGGCCTCGTGGTAGGGCAGGTCCGGAGGAAGCATTGTGTGAGGCGGGACATCATGGTTAGGTGGCGGGCATGGAACTCGGCGCAGTGCCCGTCTGTTGCGTCGTAGGAAGAAGCTGTCAGCCATGCGGATGAGGAATGATCTCAGGGCCACTTGCTTGACCACCAAAGCTGTGGCGGACCAGCCGCCGTCAGGCAACTGCACACAAACACGATCAGTTGGGACCAGCTCGGGGAGATCCGTGGCATGAGCGTCTTATGCTGGTTTCTGTTGGACCCGAGACTGCTGCATCTTTTGTATGACCATGAGGTGGTCAAGGTCTGGAACATGGATGGCTGGAACCGTGGTTCGCAGAGTGCGGTTCATGAGCATCTGCGCGGGAGACAACCCGGTGGACAGCGGGGATGCTCTGCATGCCAGCAGCGCCAGGTTGAAGTCGGAGCCTGAGTCTGCAGCCTTGCATAGTAATCTCTTGACGATATGGACTACTTTTTCGGTCTTCCCGTTTGACTGCGGGTAGTGGGGGCTGGAGGTTACGTGACGAAAGTTGTATAGGCGGGCAAAATCAGACCATTCCTGGCTGTAAAAACAGGGACCGTTGTCACTCATCACCGTGAGCGGTATCCCATGCCTGGCAAACGTTTCTTTACATGCTTTAATCAACGCCTTCGACGTGAGGTCGGACAGTTTCGCCACTTCTGGGTAATTGGAGAAGTGGTCAACCAGGAGGACATAGTCACGCCCCTTGGCGTGGAAAAGGTCGACACCGACTTTGGACCATGGAGAGGTCACTATCTCATGTTGCTGCAGAGTTTCTTTGGGTTGAGCTGGCTGACATGTGGGGCAGTTGAGGACCGTGTTGGCACCGTCCTGGCTGATGCCCGGCCAATAGACTGCCTCTTGAGCTCTGCGTCGACATTTCTCGACCCCCAGGTGACCCTCATGGAGTTGGCCGAGCACCATAGCTCGCATGCTCTGCGGAATCACAATCCTATCGAGCTTCATGAGGATGCCGTCCACCACCGTCAGGTCGTCCTTGACATTGTAAAACTGGGGTCACTGTCCCTTCTGCCAGCCATTCGTGAGGTGCTGCATCACACGCTGTAGCAGAGGATCCTTGGCCGTTTCCTCACAAATTTGGATGACCCTCTCATCAGTGGCCGGAAGGTTTAAGGCACACAATTGCACCTGCGCATCGATTTGGCAGACAAAGTCAGTTTGTTCACACGGTGTGGTGATAAACTTGGAAAGGGCATCTGCAACAATGAGTTCTTTGCCTGGCGTGTAGATAAGTTCAAAGTCATAGCGGCGTAGCTTGAGAAGGATTCGTTGTAACTGAGTGGTCAGGTCATTCAAATCCTTCTGGATTATGTGGACAAGTGGCCTGTGGTACGTCTCAACCGTGAATTTTGGGAGGCCATACACATAGTCGTGAAATTTGTCGATTCCCGTTAGGAGGCCCAGGCATTCCTTCTCAATCTGAGCGTACTGTTGCTCAGTGGAAGTCATGGCTCTGGAGGCATACACAACTGGGGCCGATGAGGAGGAATCATCCCGTTGGAGGAGCACCGCCCAATATGGTCCTGGCTCGCGTCTGTCGTTATTTTGGTCTCTTTGGTAGGGTCGAAGAACGCCAGAACCGGGGCTGTGGTGAGTTTTGCCCTCAGCTCACGCCATTCGTTCTCATGAGCGGGCAGCCACTGGAATTCCGTTGACTTTTTGACGAGATGGCGGAGGGCTGTGGTGTGTGCCGCCATGTTGGGAATGAACTTCCCGAGGAAGTTGACCATCCCTAGAAAGCGGAGGACCGCCTTCTTGTCCTCTGGGGTCTTCATGGCGTTGATCGTCGAGACCTTGTCAGCATCTGGCCGCACGCCTTGCTGCGAGATGTGGTCACCAAGGAATTTGATTTCTGATTGACCGAACGAGCACTTGGCTCTGTTGAGTCGGAGGCCATGCTCATGGATTCTGTGGAATACCTGCTTGAGGCGATCGATGTGTTCTTGAGGAGTTGTGGACCAGATTATGACATCGTCAACATACACATGCACCCCCTTGATACCCTCCATCATCTGTTCCATGCGGTGAAATACCTCTGAGGCAGAGATGATGCCAAAAGGCATCCGGTTGTAGCAGTAGCAACCGAACGGGGTATTGAATGTGGACAGCTTGCGACTGGATGCACCCAGTTGTATTTGCCAGAACCCCTTGGAGGCGTCCAGCTTCGTAAAGAGTTTGGCATGAGCCATCTCGCTGGTCAACTCTTCGTGTTTTGGTATCGGGTAATGTTCCCTCATGATGTTGCGGTTTAAATCCTTGGGGTTGATGCAGATTCAAAGCTCCCCTGACGACTTCTTCACGCAGACCATGGAGCTGACCCAGTCCGTGGGTTCTGTGACCTTTGATATGATGCCCTGGTGGTTCTGTAACTGCTGCTTGAGACGGTCCTTGAGGGGTGCCGGCACCCGACGTGGTGCGTGGATCACAGGGGTGGCGTTTGGTTTGAGCAGGATTTTGTATCGGCATGGGAGTGTGCCCATTCCGTCGAACACGCTGTGGTACTGCGTGATGATGTCATCAATTTCACCCTGGAAGTTCCCATCAGGTGAGGCCGTCGCCTGTGAGGGTGACATGGTGTGGACTCGCTGGACCAAGTTCAGGAGTTTGCAGCCCTGAGCACCGAGCAGGGATGCTCTGTCAGGTCCCACAATCTCAAATCGCAGTGTTGATTTAAATGACTTATTGGAAACTCCGAGTTGGCATGAGCCACTGGCAGCTATGGCATTGCCATTGTAGTCAAGGAGCTGGCAGGCCGGTGGAAGAATGCTTGGCCTGACACGGATGGTGTCGAGATTGGATTTGGAGATCGGATTTGCCGATGCGCCGGTGTCCAGTTTGAACCGGATGTGAGCCTTGTTGACTGTGAGGGCAGCACACCACTCGTCGTCGGGATCCACGCTGAGGATCGGGAGGTGCTTTGCTTTCTTGGAGAAAGGCAGCGCATGCTTCGTAATGATGCCCACCCGGTATGGAGATTTGAGGCTCGCAGCATCAGGATCTGTTGGGCCGTCGGGGTCAGAGTCTGGCATGGCCTGCTGTATTGAAGGGATGCTTCTGCGCCATGGCTGGGATTGCTGGATGCTGGGCAGTGGAGCAGATCTGCAAAGGGCTGCGTAGTGGCCAAGCTTGTCACACTGTAGACACCGTCGTGATTTTGCCGGACATTGCCACTTCAAATGGGCGGAGCCACAATTCGGACATGTCATGACGCAACGTCAGCGAGTTCCGTGCGCCATCGGACATGCGCAGTGCGATCGAACGACGGACGCACCTGCGCACTCTGGTCGTCGGTCTCGCCGTCCCCTCGGTCGTGGCGCACATGCACAGGGGCCGGGAAAAGTGCACGGAATGGCCACTCTCGTCGATACTTGGGCCCTGCATTTGTGCGATGGCCTGTACGCGTTCCGCCTCGTGGGAGGTTTGCTTTGCCGTTTCTGCCGCCCTGATGTGGGAGTACCGATTATTAGCATGTTCGTGGAGAATGCACGTTTCAATGGCGATGGCGAGGGTGAGCTGCTTGACTTTCAGGAGCTGCTGGCGAAGGGAATCGGAGTGGATCACAAAAACCATCTGATCCCGGATCATGGAATCAGCCGTCGAGTCATAGTTACATGACTGCGCGAGGATGCGGAGATGGGTCAGAAAGGATTGAAAAGGTTCATCCTTACCCTGAAGCCTCTGCTGGAAAATGTACCGTTCAAAGCTCTCATTCACCTCAATGTCGCAGTGGCTGTCGAACTTCAGCAGGACTGTTTTAAATTTCGTCTTGTCTTCACCTTCAGCGAATGTAAGGGAGTTGTAGATGTGGATGGTGTGGTCCCCGGCTGTGTAGAGGAATAGTGCGATCTTCCTGCCGTCCGATGCGGCCTCGAGATCGGTGGCTTCTATATAGAGTTGGAACTTTTGTTTGAAGATCTTCTAATTTGCACCGAGGTTGCCGGCGATGCGGAGGAGGGTGGACGTTTTCCATGTCACCGGATGGCTGTTTGCTGGTCAACACTGATTCACCCAAGATAGGTCCGTCAATTTTCAGCATCAGTCACTGGTACCATGATGTGTTGGGTAGGCTGGGTTGATGTGGACTGCACTTGAGACAGTGTAGCGAGAGACAGACCTCCAACACTTGATAAGATGCAACACGATTTTATTTAACATCTAAACTATTATACATGTTCAACTGTGGGTTGACACTACGCTGACTTGACTGGAGACCTGATACTAGCCTAACCAGACTTACTAGCTACCACATGGTGTTTACACTGGCCAGCTCACTAACTTGGACTGTCCCAAAGGCTGGGTCCCGAGAGAGTGGGAAAACTGGTGCCCTCTGGCTTTATAGTGGTCGTGTCCTGTCTGGTGATTGGCTGCTCTGTTCTGTGTGCTTACTGGTCATCCTGTGTGTCAATCAATGCCTGTCTGCACTCCATTATATACATAGATGTATATTATGACATCCGCCTTCTCTAAGCTGCCGTAGTCCAGATGTTTTGTCTGACTTATCCACGGTTGGAAAATAGACATTGGAAACATAAAGGGTAGGATTCTTGGCTGGTGAGATTCTCCGTTCCGCCGGTGGCGCACCCATACCCGTAGGTTTCCCAGAGCGTGGGATGCTCACAATGCCAAATCCATTGGCAGGTGGCGGGAACGGAGAATCCTGCTGCCAACGAGGGTATGCCGCCGAGGAACACGTGACTGGTGGACTGGAGAATAACCCCACCCAAACTTTCTCTCAATTGCCTCCTTTACTTTAATTGTCTTCCAGGCACTGGCAACAAGACTCCAATGTGCAGCTGGAAAAAAATGGAAGAAGGGGAGAAAACGTTAGGGCCCAACAGCTTTATTCCCAATTTTCCCCCCTTCGAAGCGTCCAGGTGCTCAGAACAAAGGGACTGCCCCTTAAAAGAAAACTGCAGTTAGAAAAACAGCTACTCCTGTTAATGGATCCCTGTACACCTATATAAATAAACAATCTTAATCCTCCATTTGAAGCTGCCTGGAATAGTCAAGCAAATCGCTTTTAATGGGCCATAATGTGCAAAATTGAATGCAAACAAGGCAGTTCAAAGCTTTTGAACTCCTAGGCATACAGACTTCAATGCTTTTAAAGGGTAATAACATTTTCTGTGAAATAAAACACTTCCAAGTTTTCCACCACAATAGATGGAATACTTATACCTTCATCTCACAGATCTTTGAACCTGACATACTGGGGAGAGTTTGAAGGGTTTAAGGTTGCAGATGGAACACTTTCACTTTATTATCAGATCATTGTAGTTTTGAGATACTGACAAACTGCTGAAAGGTTTAAAAGCTGCAGATGGGAAGTGCAATCAATTTACCTCCATCGCAGAAATGACCTTCAACTGAGCCCCTCCAGCCAAGCACAAAAGCCCCTGACCCCTACCTCCCATGAAGGATCCCCCTCGGCACCCTGGAGGCAATTGCCACCCCATGGACTGCAAGTCGACAGGTCCCCGTTTCTGAGGACTTGCACCAATTCACATCAGCAGGTCACCCGGCATGGGGTACTGGAGTATCATAGGAGGAAGGTGAATTGGGCACCCTGCCTGTAAATTACATTCAAATTAGCACTAATGACCTATTTGCATGTTCCACTCGGGCCTGGACGGAAAGCTCATTAGGAAGCCCGTCAGGACCGGTGAGGAGGGCTGGGTAATTCGCAACATGTTTCGTGAAACCCGTTTTTAAAACTTTATCAGAGTTACAAAGCCAGAGCTCAGAGTGTGGACAGGCCAGACCCCTAATCCAGCTCCTTGCCTGCTCCAAAAACCAATTCAAATTGAATCCAATTCATGGTCCCCACAAGAGAGACATACCAGATCCATGCATTACACCTGACCTCACGCTCATCTTAGCCAAAAGGCCGAGAAGCGATGTGAAATCCGTTTTTGGCCCAACACCTGATTTGCCAGGCCATTGGGATACTCTCTGCATACGGGCAGCCCCAGAGAATCCCGTCCCCCTCTCCCCCAGACACTTAATTTTTTTATGATTTGAGTGTGTAAGAGTCGTATTGAGCAGCTTAATTCGAAAGATTAGCTAAGCATAGTTTGACCTCAAGATGGCACTTTAATCTTTCATCAAAGATACATTGATTAATTTATCAACCATATTTGTAGGGCAGGCGATCTGTATTAGAAGGAAACCTCTACTATTTTATATTATGATAGGAAGTGCTCTTAATCTTGTTCTTAAATATTTTAGGATTGATGGGCTTGGGTTAAAATATGTTGACAATAAATTGTGGCCTTACTTATGGCTGTCCTGTATCTATAGAAAGAATTTCATTTGTTTGCAACGGATTGTAAATTCTGAGGGGCCAATGAGTTAAAAGAAAGAACTGTGTCTCACTTTACGACCCATAAAGCTCAAGGTGTACAGGTGGAGTGACATGAGACCACTTGCATCCTCAGCCAAGCAATACTGAGGACTCTTGTGTTAGAAATTAAGAATTTGGTCCGTAGAGATTTTAATGAGAAGAGTTTTATACATCAAAAGCCTGAAAACCTGCACGGGATTCTCCATCCAGTGACGCCGAAATCGCAAAACGCGATTGGGCGATGAATCACAAGTGAGGTGAAAATTATGGCCGGCGATGGCCGCCCAACGCAATGCCATGCTCCGGTGCCTCATCAGCGGCGTCAATGTATTCTACTCACTGTGTACAGTAAACACAGTTGACATATCATTAACAGGCCTGCCCATTATTCTCTGGGGCCCCCGCGATGCTCCACCTCCACCAGGAGGAATTACCAACGCCGGGTTTCACTTGTGGTTTTAAAAATAGTGAAACAGGCGCCGTGGCTACCGAGGGAGAGGGAGAAGGTAGGACTTAGTCCCAGAGGTGCGACCTTGGTCTGCCACGCCTGCCGCTGGCAGGGCTGACTGGGGAGGGGGGGGTCTGCTCGGGCTGGGGGGAGTAGCGGTTGGTGAGGAGGGGTGACCAAGGGCTGGGTCGTGTGCTCAGAGTAACCACCCCACCCCTCACCCCCCGGGACTGGGTGTCCATGCACAGCCCGCTACTGATGTAGCCTGCAAGGCAGCCATCTTGTTGTGCACCCAACTGATCACCCACCTTGGCCCGCAATTGCGCAGAGTGTCTCTGGTTGCATGGGTCCCATCACCATACCATCCCCGCATGCCAACCCCGCCCCCTTCCACACTAGCAAGTCCCCTCCCCCTCCTAGAACTGGGCGCCACCTGCCGGCAGGGCATCATGTGGCGCACCCAAGGGTGACGCCCACAGTAGCCCCTACAGGAGGGCGCAGGACATGGATCACAGAGTGTACCGTTGGCATGGGTAGGGCCAGCCACTGGTATCCCCGCTGGCAGGAATGGGTGCTGGGCACCAATGGCATCAAGGGTGCGGAAGGCAGAGTGCTGAGGGAACAGCCGGCGGTTGGCATGGGAGTGAGGTCAGAGGGAGAGGGGTGGAAGGGGGCATGTGGGGTCAGGGGCTGCAGTACAAATCGGGACCACCGTGTAGCCCATTGGACCCAGTTGGGCACGGGGTCCGCACCATGCTAACATGTCTGCATTTCACCCCCTGCAGACAATAGACTTCAGACCCCAACCAGGAATGTGGCATTCATCCTGGTCATCGCAGCCCTGGGGGAGGCACTGAAGTTGTACGAGCAGAAGTTGCTCACGGAGCACCCTACAGTGTTGGAACCTGCCCCAGAGAAACAGGAGGCAGCCGGTTAGGATGGATAACCAACCCCCAACAGGCCAAGGAGGAGGTGGGAAAAAACTGTTGCATCAGGCGTCGTGTGTACCGGCAGCACCTGTCATTCGAGGACCTGCCAGACCTGGCATGTCGCTGGATAATTCGGCTGAGCAGGACTTATTTGCTGGATCATGGCACATCTGGAAGCATTGTTGGGGCATATGGGAGGTTGCCCACTCCCGGTGGCCGTCAAGGTCACTGTCGTCGTGGAATTTCGTGTTTCCCGCCCGACATCTCTGTAATGACTGTAGAATCATGCCAATTAACCTCAATTTGTGCCATTAATTCATTTATTTTGTGTTGGATACTCTGTGGATTTAAGTAAAGAGCCGCTAAATTTGTTTTTTTTGTCACACTTTTTTCCCCCTTTTACCCTATTTGCTGCTTTTAAAAAAATGTCTGTACACTCTGGGTATCATTACCTAAATCGCTGTCTTGCACTGCTGTCATATATCCTTTTGCATTGTAAGCCTACGTATCCCCCCTCAGAAACATCCGCCAACCACCTCCCCCCGCCCCACCCCTCCCACCCCCCACTTTATTAATGCAAAGTGCTTGTGGGTTCTTTTACTTTTGATAATTTGGCAATGTTTATTGAACATTTTCTCGTAATGCTTCCAGGTTCACAATCTTGCACAGGAAGCACCAACACCAGTATTCACATCTTCCTATTCACATGGGATGCTGCTTTTAACTGTCTGCAGTGTTCAGTGTCAACTCATTCCTTGCATCACCTCCTCTGAATAATCTTGATCATCCATCAGAGAACCTATCCACTCTGGGGCGTCATTCTCCGACCCCCCGCCGGGTCGGAGAATGGCCGTTGGCCGTCGTGAATCCCGCCCCCGCCCCCGCCGAAGTCTCCGCTCCCGGAGATTGGGCAGGGGCGGGAATCCGGCCGCGCCGGTTGGCGGGACCCCCCGCTGGATTCTCCGGCCCGGATGGGCCGAAGTCCCGCCCAGGAATTGCCTGTCCCGCCGACGGAAATCAAACCTGGTATTTACTGGCGGGACCAGGCGGCGTGGGCGGGCTCCGGGGTCCTGGGGGGGGCGCGGGGCGATCTGACCCCGGGGGGGTGCCCCCACGGTGGCCTGGCCCGCGATCGGGGCCCACCGATCCGCGGGCGGGCCTGTGCCGTGGGGGCACTCTTTCCCTTCCGCCTCCGCCACGGCCTCCACCATGGCGGAGGCGGAAGAGACTCTCCCCACTGCGCATGCGCGGGAAACTGACAGCAGCCGCTGACGCTCCCGCGCATGCGCTGGGAAACTGACAGCGGCCGCGGACGCTCCCGCGCATGCGCCGCATTTCCGCGCCAGCTGGCGGGGAAACAAACGCCATTTCCGCCAGCTGGCGGGGCGGAAATCCCTCCGCCGTCGGCCTAGCCCCTCAATGTTGGGGCTAGGCCGCCAAAGATGCGGAGCCTTCCGCACCTTTGGGCCGGCGCGATGCCCGTCTGATTGGCGCCGGCTTTGGCGCCAGTCGGCGGGCATCCCGCCGTTGGGGGAGAATTTCGCCCCTGATATCTATTCCTCTCCTTGCAACGTTGGTTTTCTTCAAACATCTGCTACTCTCCGAACTAAAGTAAATAATGGGCTGGAATTGTCCAGCCCCAGCTGGCAAGCCATTGAAATTCACACATTACGGTCGGGTTTCTCCCTTCCCTAAGTCCCCACGCCGGCGGGAAAGCCGGCATCAACCACTCCGGCGTCAACAGCCCCCGAAAGTAAGGAATTTGCTGAACTTTCAGGGGCTAGGTAGACGACGGAGGGGTTGGCGCCGCTCCAGCCAGCGCCGAAGGGATGGCGCTAGTTCGCGCACGTGCGGAATGGCCGGTGTGACCTTGCGCATGCGCGGACTGGCCGTGTATTTCTGCGCATGCGCAGACCAGCCGGTGTATTTCTGCGCATGCGCATGGGTTCTCTTCGCGCCGGCACCTGAGCAATGTGGTGGAGCCTTAAAGGGGCCCGGCGCGGAGGAAAGAAGTCCCCCCAGGGAACAAGCCTGCCCGCAGATCGGTGGGTCCGATCACGGGCCAGCCACCATGGGCCCCCCCCCCCCCCCAGGGTCGGATCCTCCCACGCCCCCCCCGAGGACCGCCCCCGCATACTCACCGGCTAGGTCCCGCCGTGCATGAGGTGAGTAATTCACGCCGGCGGGACTGGCCAAAAATGGACGGCCACTCGGCCCATCGGGGCCTGGAAAATCGCCGGGGGGGGGGGGGGCGTTGTCAATGGCCCCCGACTGGCGTGGCGGGAATCCTGCCGCTGCCCAAAAAATGGCGCCGTGGAATAGGGCACCGGCACGGGGCGGCGGGGCAGGATTCGTGCCTCCCCCCGGGGATTCTCTGACCCGGCGGGGGGTCGGAGAATCCCAGCCTAGATTCCCTACGGTGAAGATGGAGGCCATTTGGCCCATTGAGTCTGCACCTTCCCTCTGAAAGAACATCCAACCTAGGCCCACGCCCCCACCCTATCCCTGTAACCCAGTAACCTCACCTAACCTTTTGTACACTAAGGAGCAATTTAGCATGGCCAATCCACTAACCTGCTCATCTTTGGACTAGGAAACTGGAGCACCCGGAGGATACACAAAACTCATGCAGACAAGGGGAGAACGTTCAAACTCCATATAGACAGCCACCCAAGGCAGAATTGAATCCGGGTCCCTGGCGCTGTGAGTTAACAGTGCTGATCTCTATGTCACCATGCCACCCACAATAAGGGAATGGTCTATTTTATTAAGCATCACCTCACACACACAGTGGAAGGATTCCGAACTGATTATTAATCCACATTAAAACCAACAAGTGCTAATGCTGATCTCAAACCTGGGCCTCCTGAAACAGAGGTAGGCACACTACCTACTGTGTCACAAAACCTCCTTAAATGTCTGTTCCAGAAGATCCTGCCAGTGCAAAGATCTGGGACACTCCAGCCATGATGTCTGCCCCTTTAAGGTGTTATAACACTTCAAACTCTAACCAGTGTGCAATTGCCTCATCACTAACCGGTATATCTCCAATTGCAGACATTTTCTGCACTTCGAGCTCACCAAAAATATACAAATTCGCTTGCGATCAGTATTGTGCACAGAGTGAGCACAATTTGAGTGGAGTGGAACCAAAGAGAAAATGCTGGAAAATCTCAGCAGGTCTGGCAGCATATGTAGGGAGGGAAAAGAGCGAACGTTTCGAGTCCAGATGATCCTTTGTCAAAGCTTAAAGACCGTGGGAAATATGTATACTGTGAGATGAGAGAATGAAATATGAGTCATAGCCATGTGAAACCCAGGGAAACCGGGTGCTAATGGCCACAGAAACCAAGGGGAAGGAGGGCTAATGGCAGTGCCCAGAGAGAACAAAAGATGTGAAAGGCCAAACAGCAGAGAAACTAAAATCAGAGGGTAAACTGTGACAAATGTAGATGTGGGGAGAGGGGAAGGGGAAGCAAAGTGCAGAAAAGGTAAGGAAAGGGTAGATAAGATGGGGGTGGGTGGGGGGGGGGGGGAATATATATAATGAAAGACAAGAAAGAAATAAACGGCAAAAGACTGTTAAAATAAAATGGGATGAAAACAAAAGGGTCGAGGTGGGGTAGAGCTAATCATTTGAAGTTGTTGAATCCGTTGTTAGGCTGTAGCGTGCCTAACCGGAAGACGAGATGTTGTTCCTCCAGTTTGCGTTGAGCTTCACTGGAACATTGCAGCAGGCTAAGGACAGACATGTGGGCATGGGAGCAGGGTCTTGTGTTAAAATGGCAAGCAACGGGAAGGTCAGGGTCCTGAATGCGCGCAGTGAGTGGAGTAGATGCGATTTATCCACTACCCTGCCTTTAGTTAGACTTAGGCACCAAACTCAGTCAGGTATTTCCTTCTTCAGTAATTAACCTGCCTCCCTTTATAGTTGGTGCTTCCAAAGATTGGAATTTTGGAAGCTGCAAAATTGATATTTAACATCAATGACCCAAGATATATGAGAAGTGTTGAAATAAGAAACGGAAAAAAACATTGAATTTTATTGAAATTATTTTTGATGTCACTGTAATTTCACAGTTGATATCTCCCTTCCCATTTCAGGGGGGATATGAAGAGAATGATGTGCATGTGGCAAAATGTTATGACTTGGAATGCACTGCCTGAAAGGATGGTGGAAACACATTCAACAGTCACGTTCAAAATGGAATTAGATAAATAATTGAAAAGTAAAAGATTTACAGGGTTTCAGGCAAAACCCAGCCCAGGCACTAATTGAATAGTTCTTTCAAATATCTGGCACCAGCATGAGGGACTGAATGGCATCCTTCTGTTCTATATGATTCTATGCTTCATTTGAGAGGCTGGTTGAATTGTTGAATATTATAATGCTTGCATATATCTGTGAAGCTTGGAGAAATCATAATGGAAAATGTGGAAAATGGAAAGCAAGCAGGCCTATAGGAATACTGCAGAAAACATTATTGCTAAATGTTCCTACAGTCTTTGGCGGATTTGAAGAAAGAATTGATTTGCATGTATGAGTATAGCTACTGTTATTTTTTGTGTATGCTTAGTGTTACAAAATATCCCTGCTTTTCCACTAGCCCATTCTCCTAAACCTGGGGACCTACAGAGTGATGATCCCCTGTGTTTTTCGGAGCCACCATAACATCTCTCCCACCTTAAGTCCGTTACTTCCCCAGTATCCTGCTGCGAAAAGAGCCCTTCAGCCACTTGCCAATCGCTCTGAGGTCAGTCGAGGGTGGGACCGGGTCTGGTGGTGTGAACGAATTGGGGAACCTTCATTTCCGGAGGGAGCACCAAAGAGTTAGTGCCGCGGATTCCTCTTTGGGGTCCACTTCAGTTGGGTCACCAGCTTCTTCTGCTTCCACCTCAGAGTCCGTGTGCCCATTAAGGGACGGGCGCAGGATGAGCTTCGAGCTGTGGCCCGGTTCTGGCAGTGGCTCCTCCATGGCCAGTAATGAGGCCTGCTCAGGAGCGGATGCCCTGCTCCTCAGGTGGTCCAGGTGTTTCCTTACGACCATACCCTGGGCCTTCACTTGGTATGACACTTTCCCGGTTTTCTCCATTGTGTACCTAGGGACCCAGCAGGGATCACATCAGAAGTTCCTCACGTAAACCTGATTGCCTGTTCCGAATGTTCTTTCTGTTCTTGCAGAGTCATAATTTATTTTCAGGTTCTTTTGCTTGGACTCCACCCTACCCACGAGATTTGGGAATAGTAGACTTAGTCTCGTACAAAGCCGCCGTCCTGTTAACAGTTCTGCTGGGGCAATTCCTGTTGTTGTCTGAGGAGTAGTCCAATAGCCAAATAAAAATCAATAATTTTTATTTGACTATAGGACTCTATGAATGCCACAGGTTGTATCTTGATGCTGCATCACATACAGGAACAGCAAGTATTTAGGAAAGCTAATGGAATTTATTTGCTTATTATAGGTTTATTCAAAAGGGAATTGATGACAAAGGGAAGGAGGTTATACTTCAGTTCCAGAGGGCATTGGTGAGATCAAATCTGGATTATCGTGTTCAGTCCTGGTTTCCTTATTTAAGGAAAGATGCAAATGCATTAGAAGCAGTTCAGAAACTTTTGGTAAACTGAATGATTGTCTTTTGAGGAAAAGTTGGAGAAGTTAGTTTTGTACCCACTAGAGTTTTAAAAAACTCAAGCTTTAAAATCCTGAAGGGTATTGACAGGGTCGATGTGGATTAGATGTTTTCTTTTGTCAGAGAATCTTGAATCAGGGGTCACTGTTTAAAAATAAGGGATCACTCATTTAAGACAGAGATGAGGAGAATTTATTTCTCTCAGAGAGCCATGTGTTTCTGGAACTCTTTTCCTCTAAAGGCAGTGGGAACAGAGTCTTTGAATCACCCGCAGCCACATTAGGAAACCGCAAGACTTCAAGGAAGGGGCCTCCAGTGAGATGATTGCGAGATCAGATCCTCAGGTTAAGGTTAGCTCTTTTTTAAAGACAATTTCACCTGGAATGGGAGCAGGCAGATGAGCATAAAAGGGAAGACTGAGGAGAAGTAGGAGGCTAAAAGAGGTTGGGCGTTACAAATCGGCCTGCAATGCTACAAAATACAAGCTGAATTGTTGAAGGACTTTTGTGTGTAAAGGAAAAATGAGAGTACCTGGTAAAAAGTCAGAAATCTGGTGTAATCATATCCTGTTCTAATTGCTGTCTTGTGAGTCGCCATCTACCTCTATAACCTTGCCAGTTTACATACATTGCTTCAGGAATCTGAGGCTAAATACTCACCGAGAAATGAACAAATTCATGAATGAATTCATTTGCAAAAATGGTCCTTTCAGGCTGCTATTTGTCCAAGTGAGATTGGGACATTCACCATCAGTCAGCTAAATGTGGGAAATACTTGCAACTCCATGTACCTCACATCGCTCCTTTGTCAATTATTAATTGCTTATGAACAATAGGGCAGATTTTCCTCTGAATGTTCAAGGGCATAACAGATTTCCTGAGCAGGGAAACTATATGGGAGGATCCCAAATGCAACCAGGCTGGCCTGATTGTGCCTCCATTAAAATTAACGATTGGAAAATTGGGCAGGGTCCATTGTTATTGTGCGATCCTCTCCGCCTGAACGTCCATTAACTGCTGCACTTGAGCAATCCTTTTGGGCACGCAAATTTAGTCGACTGCTCATATAGATGATTCAGCCCAACAGGGACTGCTTTGGAGGAATGGAGGAATAATTTCTGTATAATTCTATTCAGGAATACCTGCTCAAAATGCTCAGGAACAGTTAAATCAGTGTAAGTTAGAGATACAAATGGTTTGGAAATCTAATTGCATCTGTCAGAGAGAAATATCCTTAATCACTTGTATCTGCAGGATATATTGGAAAATTCTGTTGTTGAAAGGGTTGTAGAATCGCATTAGTCCTTTTATTTCAATCAAAGTGCAATTTCTTTTTGTCACGGTACACTCTGTGCATGAAAATGCAGCAGGAATGGAAATATGGCTTGTTTTACTTCGTAGCTTATGAAGGGGTATGATGTTCTCGTAATCTACTAATGTGTTGGGAAACTGGTGGGATTTCTGATAAAGTGATTCTAATCATTGACAGTCTAATAATATAAGTATTTATTTATCCAGTTGCATCCTGAAAAATCCTGATAAGAAGCATTTAAACAGTTTGCCCACTCAGATGGATGTAAAATATCCCAAATCCACTATTTTGAAGAAGAGCAGTGAGGGTTTTCTCCGTGTCCAGGCGAGTATTTATGTCTCAATCAACATCACTGTAATAATGCACTTTGAGAGACTTCATTAGTGAACACAAAGAGATTTATTAATGATCTTTAAGAGCAGCAGTGTTTTTGCAGCTAATTCGAAAATACCTCTGCCTGGGCGAACCCCTCCCACTGGGGTAATTCCCCACTCTGAGTCCCGGTTGGTCACCTGGGCCAGGTGGCCCTCAATCTGCTGTGCTGCCCTTAAAGGGACAATCACCATAATCGCACAAAAATATAACTTATCTGGTTATTATTAGATTGCTGTCTCAACGGGTTTACTGTGTCCCACCTTTCTGCCATGTTTCCTGTAGGGTTGACATTTTAAAATCAACAAAGTTCCTTCACACAAATAAGCTGGTGTGTCATCTCTGCATTGATCTGAGATAACAAATATATGACAAAGTGACAACGAGGATGATATGGAGAAAAGCTTACATCTACTGACTCTGGAAAATGTCCTTGCTTTGCTGGGCGACCCATCCATGCTGTGGGACCAATTGATTTTGGGGTTTAAGATCTACTTGCTGGCTGTAGGGACAGGCAGTCAAGATGACCATAAAACCATTGTCGATTGTCATTTTAAAACCACCATATGAGATGGTTCACTGATGTCCTTTAGGAAAGGAAATCTGCCATCCTTACCTGGTCTGACCTACATGTGACTCCAGATCCACAGCAATGTGGTTGACTCTCAGATGACCTCTGAAATGGCCCAGCAAGTCACTCAGTTGTAGCAAACCGCTTAGAAGACAATAAAAGGGAAATCAACTGGACAGACCGCCGAGGCACTAGAAATTGCAACAGCAAACCCAGCCCTGTCGACCCTCAAGGTCTTCCTTACTAACATCTGGGGACTTGTGCCAAAATTGGGAGAGCTGGCTCACAGACTAGTCACACAACAACCTGACATATGCATACTGACAGAATCATACTTTGCAGATAATGACCCAGACAGCACTGTCACCATCTGTCCTGTCCCAACGGCAGGACAACCCAGCAGAAGTGGCGGTACAATGGTATATAGTCGAGAAGGAGATGCCCTGGGAGTCCTCAACATCGACTTCGGACATCATGAAGTCTTATGGCTTCATGGGCATAGGAAACCTCCTGCTGACTACCATGTACTGTCCACCCTCAGCTGATGAATCAGTACTCCTCCATGTTGAACACCATTTGCAGGAAGCACTGAGGGTGTTACAACACTAGCATCAGTCCATCAATGTGGAAAATTGCCCAGGTATGTCCTGTACACAAAATGCAGGACAAATCCAACCGGGCCAATTACCACCCTATCAGTCTACTCTCAATCATCAATAATGTGATGGAAAGGGGTCATCAACAGGGTAAAAGAGCTGGGATGGGATTCTCCAATAATGTGCCTATGTCCCTACTCCAGCTTCAAAATGCGGGCGAATCACTCTTTCCTCAAGCAAGTACAGAGTGATTCTTCTACCTGAAGAGGGCTAGCAGGGCCCCGGAGTTGTCCTCGCAGCTCCGGCTGCTGATACTGGACCCTGCACTTCTGGCCAGGGGTCCGCGCATGCGCACGGCGGCGGCCGCCCCGCACGACAGGCGGAACCACACCGCGGATCGGCACCAAAAAGATAGGCACCCCCCCCCCCCCCCCCGGAGATCGCGTGGGCCCACTGATCAGTGGCCCCTGATCGATAGCCTGACCATCTGTGAGGGTCCCCGGGTGAAGATTCCCCCCGCCCCCCCACCAGGGCGGCCGCGGACTGTGTCCGCAGCTGCCACGCCAAGTTCCCGACGTGTGAGAAGATGAGGGACCCACGCCATCGGAACTCGGCCAGTTACACTTGGAGAATCGCCGCAGGGGCCTCTGTCAATGGCTCCCTACCCGCATAGACCGAGCACGATTCAATCGCCATGAAGCGCGTGCGGTCTATGAGGGGACCAAAGAATCGCGGGAGCGGCGTTGCGCCGGATTTTGGCGTCGATGCCCATTCTTCACCTCCGCGCCGATCGCGATTTTGGCGTGGAGGCTCGGAGAGTCCCACCCCTGAACTCCAGAGGTGAGGTGAGAGTGGCTGCACTTGACATCAAGGCAGCAATTGATCATCAACGAGCCCTAGCAAAACTGAAGTCGATGGGAATCAGGGAGAAAACTCACCACGAGTTGGAGTCATACCTAGCATAAAGAAAGATGGTTGTGGTGGTTGGAGGTCAGTCATCTCAGTCCCGGGACATCACTGCAGGAGGTCCTTAGAGTAGGATTATCGGCCAAACCACAGAGTCACAGGATAAAAGGATGATGAAGGAAAGAGTAGGGTACATTCCGGGCCACAGTGGTAATTTGTGTGTGGAGCTGGAGGACGTAGGTAAGGTTCTAAATGAATACTTCATGTCAGTGTTCACTCATAAGAGGGACAGTGTGGATTTAGAATTCAGGGGGAAGGACTGTAATAAAATTAAAGAGATGAACATAGGCAGAAAGGAGGTTCTGAATGGTCTGGCAGTCTTTGAAGTCAACAAATCTCCAGGGACAGATTAAATGTTTCCCAGGCTGTTGAGTGAGGAAAGGGGGGAAATAGCAGGCGCGTTGGTAATAATTTTCAATTCCTCTCTGGCCACAGGAGAGGTGCCGGAAGACTGGAGGATAGCCAATGTGATACCATTATTCAAGAACGGGGGAAGGGATAAACCAGGAAACTACACATCGGTCAGCCTTACCTCAGTGGTGGGGAAACTATTGGAAGCAATTCTGAAAGACAAAATTAATCTGCATTTGGAGAGGCAGGGATTAATCAAGAACAGTCAGCATGGTTTTGTTAAGGGGAGGTCATGTTTAACCAACTTGATTGAATTTTTTGAAGAGATGATCAGGTGTGTAGATGAGGGAAATATATTTTACTTGGACTTCAGCAAGGCTTTTGGAAAAGTCCCTCTCGGGAGACTGATAATGAAGAATATTTGTGTGGTTGTTTCTGATAGACGCAGACACGAAGGGCCGAAGGGCCTTTTCTGTGCTGACTCTAGGAGCAGGTCATAAACTAGGAATTCTGCATTGAGGAACTCACTTCCTGACTCCCCAAAACCTCTCCACCGCCTGCAAGGCACGAGTCAGGAGTGTGATGGAATACTCCCCACTTGCCTAGATGTGCAGCTCCAAGGACACTCAAGAAACTTGACACCATCCAGGACAAAGTAGCCACATTATTCGCACCCCTTCCACAAACATTCACTCCCTCCACCACCGACACATAGTAGCAGCAGTGTGCACCATCTACAAGATGCACTGAAGGAACTCACCAAGACACCTTTGGCAGCACCTTCCAAACCCACGACCATTACCATTTAGATGGACAAGGGCAGCAGATACACCACCACCTGTAAGTTCCCCACCAAGTCACCCACCATCACCTTTCCTTCACTGTCATTGAGTCAAAATCCTGGAACTCCCTCCTTAAGAGCACAGTAGGTGCACCTATACCACATGGACTACGGTGTTTCCAGAAGTCAGCTCACCACCACCTTCTCAAGGGCAATTAGGGATGGGAAAAAATGCTGGCCTAGCCAGCGAAGCCCACATCCTGTAAAAAATGAAATTTAGAAAAAATGTCAGCGATTCACAAGAAAGTGATACACATTCGTAGTCTCGGAGCAGAAAGCCAGTGAGTAATCGAACGGCTCACACATATACATGTGATGTGCTGGTAAGTGCTCTTGGAAAATACCTTCTGCATAAGAAAAATGTGATGATGGAACAATATGTGCTCCACCAGAGCTGACAGGGAAATGGTGAACCCATAAAATAATACATGGCAGCATTGCGACAACTGGCTTCAGCATATAAATTTGGCATACTAACCAACAAGCTAATTTGTGACTAATTCATTGAAAAGATTTCAAATTCCTGGAGTTAGGGAATGTGATCTCATGGAGGATGATGGTTTATCCTTGGAAAAGCTGAGGCCTTCATATCTAGATCTGCCATGTTTGATTGGATGAGGTTCCTGAAAAATGCACCCTCATAGAACATAGAACATTACAGCGCAGTACAGGCCCTTCGGCCCTCGATGTTGCGCCGACCTGTGAAACTACCCTAAAGCCCATCTACACTATTCCCTTATCGTCCATATGTCTATCCAATGACCATTTGAATGCCCTTAGTGTTGACGAGTCCACTACAGTTGCAGGCAGGGCACTCCATGCCCTTACTACTCTCTGAGTAAAGAACCTACCTCTGACATCTGTCTTATATCTATCTCCCCTCAATTTAAAGGTATGTCCCCTCATGCTAGACATCACCATCCGAGGAAAAAGGCTCTCACTGTCCACCCTATCCAATCCTCTGATCATATTTTTTGCCTCAATTAAGTCACCTCTTAACCTTCTTCTCTCTAACGAAAACAGCCTCAAGTCCCTCAGCCTTTCCTCATAAGATCTTCCCTCCATACCAGGCAACATTCTGATAAATCTACTCTGCACCCTTTCCAATGCTTCCACATCCTTCCTATAATGCGGCGACCAGAATTGCACGCAATACTCCAAATGCGGCCGCACTAGAGTTTTGTACAGCTGCAACATGACCTCATGGCTCTGAAACTCAATCCCTCTACCAATAAAAGCTAACACACCGTACGCCTTCTTAACAACCCTCAACCTGGGTGGCAACTTTCAGGGATCTATGTACATGGACACCGAGATCTCTCTGCTCATCCACACTGCCAAGAATCTTACCATTAGCCCATTACTCTGTGTTCCTGTTATTCCTTCCAAAATGAATCACCTCACACTTTTCTGCATTAAACTCCATTTGCCACCTTTCAGCCCAGCGCTGCAGCTTATCTATGTCCCTCTGTAACTTGTAACATCCTTCTGCACTGTCCACAACTCCACCGACTTTAGTGTCATCTGCAAATTTACTCACCTATCCTTCTACGCCCTCCTCCAGGTCATTTATAAAAATGACAAACAGCAGTGGCCCCAAAACAGATCCTTGTGGTACACCACTAGTAACAAGACTCCAGTCTGAACATTTCCCATCAACCACCAGCCTTTGTCTTATTCCAGCTAGCCAATTTCTGATCCAAACTGTTGAATCACCCTGAATCCCATGCCTCCGTATTTTCTGCAGTAGCCTACCGTGGGGAACCTTATCAAACGGACTCAGAGTTGCGGACACAGCTTGCCCTTCCAGGTCAAGTGCAAGGGTTACGGACAAAGTGACCTCAGCAGCCTCATCAACACATGCTCCAAATGTTGGATGTCTTCAAAACTGTGTGAAAAATGTGGAGGTACTCATCGATTCACAACACCATGTTCAGTTCGAGGGAAAATGTGTGCTCTACGCTTTAAATGGAACCACTTCACAATGGGTCATTTGAAGGAATGCTCAGTTGAGATCGCAGGCATCTCAGACCATAAGACCATAAGACATAGGAGCAGAATTAGGCCACTCGGCCCATCAAGTTTGCTCCGCCATTCAATCATGGCTGATATTTTTCTCATCCCCATTCGCCTGCCTTCTCCCCATAACTCCTGATCCCCTTATTGACCAAGAACCTATCCATCTCTGTCTTAAAGACACTCAGTGATTTGGCCTCTCTCGTCTTCTGCAGCAAAGAGTTCCACAGATTCACCACCTTCTGGCTGAAGGAATTCCTCCTCATCACTGTTTTAAAGGATTGTCCCTTAAGTCTAAGATTGTGTCCTCTGGTTCCAGTTTTTCCTACAAGTGGAAACATCCTCTCCACGTCCACTCTATCCAGGCCTCACAGTGTCCAATAAGTTTCAATAAGATCCCCCCTCATCCTTCTAAACTCCAACGAGTACAGACCCGGAGTCCTCAACTGTTCGTCATATGACAAGCTCTTCATTCCAGGGATCATTCTTGTGAACCTCCTCTGGACCCTTTCCAAGGCTAGAACATCCTTCCTTAGATACAGGGTTCAAAACTGCTCACAATACTCCAAATGAGGTCTGACCAGAGCCTTTTCCAGCCTCAGAACATGAATGATAACATTGCATTTGGCTTCCTAACTGCCGACTGAATCTGCACGTTAACCTTAAGAGAATCTTGAACACATCTCCCAAGTCCCTTCTGATTTCCTAAGCACTACCCCATTTAGAAAATAGTCTATGCCTCCATTCCTCCTTCCAAAGTGCATAACCTCACACTTTTCCACATTGTATTCCATCTGCTACTTCTTTGAAATAGAAGGATCTATTTTAAGGAACAAACTTTACTATTGGTGTTTATTTTACAACTTTCTCACACTGTTGCCATCAACACTCTTCAGGCTTATGATGACTCAGTTGTTCCAGTTATTACTTCCCTGTTTGATGACCACACTTAAGTGGAATGCAAGATGCTTGATAACAAGCAAATGTGGATATTTCAAGGACAGTGATTATCATGATGTGGATATATTTATTTTTCCATTGAGCGACTGTTATGTTGATCATCTGCCTCATCGTTCAGATCATGTAGAACCACAACCTCAGATTCATAGATCACAGCATAGACGTCAGAGACGAGACATTTATATCTCAATTAACTATTTTTGTGCTTGGAGTTCAGCTTATCCGCTTTCTTTTAGAAATAACTTGTTGAGCATGTGTTGTTTGTGATGGTTTAATTTAAAGTAAGGGGTTTTAGTTTTACAAGGGGGGGGTGGAAGTGCCCGGTTCTCTGTTTGTGTTTGATTAAGGGCGTGATTTTCCCAAGAGAAAACAAAGTCCCCGAGTGAGCGCATTTAGCCGCATGTTTCCCGGCGCTCACAATGCCGAAAAACACATGGCTATTCAAAACGACTCACGTTGAATAAGGGCCTGAACAAGGAACGCACGGCCGAAGCCACACATCGCCCCATTTTGTACAGTGGGGAGCTCCACTCGCCAGAACTCCCCATTGGAGCCAGAGATCGGGACACCATTTAAAAATGGCATCCCGATCTCCGAGGCCCACAAAACAATCCCCGACCTGTTCCCAAGCCCAAATGCATTATGGGAGTTCTGGGAGGGTCACCCCACCCCCATGCCGGGCAACCTCAGCCCAATCACACGTGTGTAAAAAATGCCAACCTGCCACTGCCCATGCCAACTGGTAGTGCCACCTGGGCACCTTGGCAGTGCCAGGGTGCCAAGCTGGAACTGACAGAGTATCCAGGTTGCACCAGCTGTGCCAGGGCACCACCCTGCCCAAAGGGCATGCAGCTGGGGGCCTCAAATCACCTTGGAGACCCTCACGAATGCCATTCCATCTCGTCCCCATTTGTGGGGACCAGTACCAAACAGCGCTCACCCAAGGTCTGTGAGGTGAAGGGGTTGAATCCCAAAGCCGCAGGTACCTCGGGAATCTGCACATTAGAATTAGACTAGCTGCCTCGCTTTAATATGCAGATTTGCTAAAATGTAATCCCACCCATTGTGGGCAGGATTCACATTGCAAAATCTCGCAGGAGCGCATTGAATCTCTGGAGCGGCCTAGATCCTGAGAGCGGGTGTCCCAGCGTTCAACGACCATGCTGCACGCAGCGAGCTGCTTTTCTGGCACAGCATGACCGTAGGATCGCGCCCTAAGTGAGTCTCTATACTATTAATGTTTGCAGTGTTTGATTAGTCAAGCCTGGAAGTGGATTAATTCAGAGAAAAATAAACAAGGCTGTAGAAAGAGCTTGAAGTCGGAGCTAGGAGAGTGGAGTAGACATTTTAAGCTTTGTTTCTATGCACATATAAGCTGATTTGTCAGCTCTGCATAGATCTGAAGTAAAAAAAAAAAATGTAGTGGATAGCACATAAGGATCCCTTTCTTTTTCTCTTCTCAGCATATGAAATTCTTGAATTCACCAACAATGCCAAAAAACAGAGCAAGGTGATTTTTTGCAGTTTATTTGCATCAAAATGAATCCTCAAGGAAACATATGTCCATACAATGCAAGATAATAATGGTTCGGGCACAAAAATGTCTTTGCGAAATGCAATTCAAAAATACACATAGAAATCATAACAAACAATATGCATACTGGGCACGCAAACACATTTCACAGGATGGACTAGCTCCTCCCACCTGGGACAGGTTCAGCTGGACAGCTGGTTTGTGATGCAGAACAAAGCCAGCAGCCTTGTTTAACTCCCATACTGGTTGAGGTTATTCATGAAGACTTGCCTTCTCAACCTTGCCCCTCGCTTGAGGTGTGGTGATCCTCAGGTTAAACCACCACCAGTCAGCTCTTCCCCTCAAAGGGGAAAGCAGCCTATGGCCATCTGGGACTCTGGCGACTTTATCTTACCTACCTTACTGTAGTTTATTCTGCTCCCAAAATAATTCTGAAACATAAAATCTGTGGGATGTTTCTGGAGGCATCTCCTATGAGTATGGTGCCCTAATGCAGGCACTGAGCGGACAGGCTGGTGGTACGTCTAAACATCTGGCTAAGTGTGTTCAAAATTGGTGTTATGTCGGGGCAGTGCAGTAGCACAGTGGTTAGCACAGTTGCTTGGGTCACTGTCTGTGTGGAGTTTGCACATTCTCCCCGTGTCTACGTGGGCTTCCTCCAGGTGCTCCGGTTTCCTCCCACAATCCAAAGATGTGCAGGTTAGGTGGATTGGCTATGCTAAATTGCCCTTAGTGTGCAAAAAAGGTTAGGTTGGGTTACGGGGATAGGATGGAGGTGTGGGGATAGGGTGGAGGTGTGGGTATAGGTAGGGTGCTCTTCCGAAGGGCCGGTGCAGACTCGAAGGGCCGAATGGTGTCCTTCTGCACTATAAATCCTATGATTCTATATGATCAGGAACCTGGACTAAAGGCTGCAAGACTGCATCAGATGGCTGCATCAGAACAGAAGCATGCACTGAGGGCTGCAAGACTGGAATAAATGATAAACACCATGGGCTGGATTCTCCATTTGGGAGACTATGTGCTGACGCCACTGAAGAAATGGCGCAAAACCTCCATCTATTCTCCGTATAGTGGGGGGTGGGGGGTGCAGCAGGCACGCAGCGTGGAACCCCCGGCTCTAGCTATGCACATGGCCGGAGATACCGGCCGCGCAAGGATGCTGCGTGCCAAATAGTGTCCCCTTCTGGCCAGGCTCGCCACCCTGGACCAGCCCCCACCAGTGCCACCAGCCTCCACCAAAGCCACCCGTGCCCGCGGATCGGCTCCCTCCAACTGTGGCGGCACTGGACTTAGTCCACAGCCGCCACACCAGGTTCATGAAAATAAATAGCACACGCGCCCCACGCCATCAGGAACTCGGCCCATCGGGAGCGGAGCATCGGGGGAGGGCTGCAGGTAATGTCCTGAGGCGGTCCCGACAGGGTGGAGTATCCCGTTTTGGAAGGGGCGGTGTATCGCATAAGCAGTGTTGCCCCCGATTTCGGCGCCAACAGGGATTCTCCGGCCAATCGCCGAACGCGATTTCAGCATCGGAGACCTGAGAATCCCGCCCCATGACTCTGGATCAGATACTAGCATCTCATTACTAGGAACAGTTCAGGGAACTGTCCCATAGTCAGTGATTAGGACAGGATCACCAAAAGCTTTGGTTGACTGCAAGGTTGACAGGATTGGAGCTATGGTGGGTACAGGCAGGACAGAAGGACAGGGACCTTGTAGCTTCAAACCTCTCAACTTGATAAATTGTGCCACATTGCTAGGAACTGATGAACTTGTGAACTTTTCTCCAGCAGTCGGCAACAGAGATAACCAAGTATGTTATGCTTTGCTGCAATAAGCATAAACGCAGACCAGATCACAAACATCATCTGAGGTGCATGTTGGCTGCCCTCCAAGGAGGCCTTTGGATTTCTGGCTATATGGTTGAGTGACCTGGTGGAGCTGATGTTGAGTCTCAATAACTCTGTCAACGGACAGGGAAATCATTGGTGTACTGGTCTTTCTGCACTGGCTCCGTGATCTGCTTCACTTGTGCCTGTGAGTCTACCAACCTTGGTGAATGAGCCCCACAAGCCCAGTTCATTCCTGCAAACCTTAACATACTGGCTGAGTGGTCTACATCTTCTCCTGCTCCAGTGCTGTCAACTGAGGGGCCAACCACGCAACATCCACAGTGATGGTCCTGTCCCAATCACCGACTTTGGGACAGATCTCTGAGATGCCCCTCTCGTGAGATACAATTACCTGATGCAGAGAATGAAGATGTGAGTTGAGTCATGCAGTGATTATAGGTGGACTCAAATGTGTATAGGGCCTCCATGTGGCTTGTGGTGAAGAAGTACATTCTCCAGCTCCCAAACTGCTTTCTCTGCAATGTTCTTATTGGGATTCTTTAATCGTTTGAGCTCAATTGCAATGCAGTGTGACTGAAGCAACTGGTCTCTTAACAGGACAGAAAGTCCAGGGGAATAGCTGTCCACAAGCCAACTCAGGTCTGTCATGGGAGTGTCCCTTTAAGAAATGTTTTTGTCTTATCACATGGCTTCAGTGATGTCATTGTGTGGATGGAGCCGGGCTGTGGCTCTCTGAGTATTACTTTCACTTTGAGTTTGGGGCTGCTTTGTGGCTCTGGGATGTGTTACTTTCGCTTTGCGTTTTGGACGGATTTTGAACTGCACAGGTTGAAAAAAGTGTCTCTGTATCTTCATTTTTAAAAGCTGTTTACAGACTACTTGATAACTTAAAAGAGATAATTGCTTTCTGGAAGGAATTCAAACCTGCTGTTTGAGAAGAGTAATAGAGTATCACTAACAAGTCTTATACCAAAAAGAGTGCCATGTGCTGGGCCACACCTTTGAAAAGGGTTTCTGGTTTCACTTGGATTTTGTTACTGAATTGGAACAGTTAAAGGGGGAATTCATTAAGGGTTATACATAGATTACTGTAGCTGTGTAGGGTCTTTGGCCGCGATTCTCTGGTCTGGCGCCGGCTCCAAAACGGGAGCACTTTACTCCGGCGCCGGTTCCGAGACCCGATTCTCGGGTACTGTGGGGGGCCAGCATGGCGCTGGAGTGGCCCATGTTGCTCCAGCTGCCAGTCCCTGGCGTCGACCCGGCGCCGCGGGGTCCACGCATGCGCAGTTGGGCCAGCACCAACTAGCGCATGCGCACTGGCCGTTATCCCCGCGCCAGCCCTGAAGCCAAATGGCGCAGGGATCCAGGAGGCGACGCGGAAGAAACGTGGTCCTCAGCCAGAGAGGCCATCCCACCGATCGGTGGGCCCTGATCGCGGGCCAGGGCATTACGGAGGCCCAACCTGGGGTTGGACCCCCTCCACAGGCCGCCCTGGACCCTTCAACCCCGAGGTCCGCCGGCACAGAGCATATTAGAACGGCGCCGGTGGGACTTGGATTTTTTCGGACGGCTGTTCGGCCCATACGGGCCGGAAAATCACGCCGGCGGAGGATCGCCGCTACGGCCGTTTGCGGCGATTCTCTGTGCGGCCCGGTGCCATGTGCGCCCGCCCGTTTTTTCAAGGGAATTCATCAGGGGCCACAGAAGGAGATGAAGAGGCAGTCAATGCTACCCCTGTTTTGGGCTCTACAGATTTGCCTACCATTGCAGTAAACTCAAATGCTTCTAATCTGGAAGAGCCAATGGCCAAGTTGAGACGTTTGGCAAGAGTTAGGAAGTCACCTGATAGACTTCCCTTCTTAACTTTGTTTCTGATTGTAACTATCTTTGTCTCTATTTAACTGTGAGTAAGAGTTCTTCAGTTTTTGTATTTCTGGGATTTGTAAGGGAACCTAAGGTGGGGGTGATGTGGTTGCGTGGCCCCTTTAATGGGTGATACTTTGTGGACTACATGATGGGCCTGAGCCTTTGGGGATGGGGTGCACGAATGTTAAAATATCTGGCTGTTGGGGTTTGGTTAGAGTTAGCTCGGGAGCCATGGGAACAAGACCTAGGTAGTTGTGCTATCCTGGATATATAGTTTCTCTTAGTTCAATAAACTCCTGTTGTGTTTTTATACTGCCTCGTCGATTGACTCGCAATATAACATAAACCATTTCACATGCTTTCTTGACCACACTGTCCACCTCTCGTGTCACCTTTGTAAAGGAAATACATAAATAAATAATTAGAATTCATATGTATTTAGGATATTATACTCTAGAATGAAGAAAGTGATTACATGTTCATGTATAGCTATTTTTACCCAGAAAGCATATACATGGGCAGCACTGGCTGACAGCTTTGGTGCTAAACAGACATTGTCTGTGCCATGCACAAAGTAACGAAAGGGCCTTTCAAGTTCTCTTCACTCTAAGGAAAATAAAACAAAGCTCTAAAGTCATTTCCAAAGGAACTTTCAAAGTTTTTAAGATGCTATTGTGTCTCCTTATTTATTCAGGAGACATACTTAGAACTTACCCCAGTAAATAAAAACAATTAGAGGCTAACAAGAAAGATATTACGGCATTTTTAAGAACATGATGACCATATTTCAGGCTCACAGTATGGAAAATAAAACTATTTTAACAATTAAATCATAGTGAATAACAAGGACACATCTAAGAGGAGGAGTGAATGAAAGTGGTAACACCTATTTCTGCTGAAAAATGATGTAATTCAGTTTAGATGGGCATAACTGTTCCAGTTTCCTTTCAGAAAATCAGAAATATTGTAGTTGGGTTCTGGGAGAACACCCTCAATGTTTCTCTGGTTGTTGAGAGGTTGCATATTGTAAAGTAGACAGCATTTGTATCCACTGCCCAACAACTGATTCCACTCAGGGATTCAGGTAAAACATTATTTTGAATACTGATGGCTATCCTTGAATTTATATTAGCCATGGGGCGTGCTTCTCCAGCCTCGCTGCGCTCTCATTCAAGTGTAACGAGGCCGGTAAATAGCGGGAGAGGCCCAGAATTAGATTTAACAGTTTGAAAGGCCCGCTCCCACAGGCGAAATCGTGATCTTGCCACAGCGTGAAGAGAAACCAATCATCGCCACTTAACCCCCATTGCCATACAATTCACGAGAGCAACCCCATATTCAACTACTCCCGTCATTCAGCGGCCTCCCCAGCAAGTGTTCACACTGGCGCTGATTAGTACTCCTTTTGAAAACCTGAACCTGGCAGAAGGGCTTCTGTGGGCAGCCGAGGAGGTGAGTAGCCATCTTTGCCCACAGACAAAGAGCTCAGGGCTGCTGGGATTGCCACCCCAGTGCTCGGTGGGGGGTGGGGGACACTCGGCTGGGGGTGGGGGACCCTTGGAAGGGTGAACTGCCATGGGGGTTGGGGGGGAGGCTATGCTGCGGGAGCTACCAGGGGGCTATCGCTTATGGCACCACCATGCCAACCCTGAATCGTGTTTACCCATTCCGTGGGCAACACCTGTCCCTGCCCGTCTGCCCCATCGACCACCCAGACTCCCCAGAGACTGCTGAGGACTCTGGCTGCGTGGCTGAAGGCTATTGGCAATCTTGATTAAGTGACCACTTTACACATATCAAGTGGATTCCTGTGGGTGGGTGGGCCATGTAGCATGTGGGAGTCAATGCCTCGCATCCCAATCACACTGATACCTGGTCACGGTGCCTGAACACTGCGGGAGGCAACACCACACATGCAGCAGCCAACACCCAGGGGATGGAACACAGCTCCGGTGACATGTCCACGGCTGGAAGGTGAATGAGTGCCACGGGAGGGGGGGGGGGGGGGGGGGGGGGGAGGGATGCCTAGAGAGACAGGCAAAGTGTCTGGGGGTCAGCCCACATTGTGGAAGAAAGTGACTGAGGCATCATATTAGTTGTGCAAAAAGGGGTTTCATGTGCTGTACAAACCCCACTCTCGGTGGACTGTGGGAGGAAACTGGGGCACCCGAAGGAAACCCATGCATGCACGGGGAGAACGTGCAGACTCCGCACAGACTGTGACCCAAGTCGGTCTCCAATCTGGGACCCTCGAGCTGTGAAGCAACTGTGCTAACCACTGTGCGACCATGCAGCCCCCACTGTGCTACCATGCTTCACAAAAATGATGAGTTACAGTGATCTATAATGAGCTCCACATTAGCCTCTGGATTATTAGTACAGTGATATTACCACTATGCCACCATGTCCAATAGTGTCAGCAGCACCAGTCAAAATATTGGATGGAGGCCAACTATTAGGTGGCGAGGTACATTTTGGGCCTGGAAAGAGAGAGGGTGTTTCAAATATAAATGTTGTGAGATCTGCAAGCTCATCCGGGCAGTTCATCTCGATGAAATTCCGTGGCCAGATAGTCATTGACCTTGAGAGAACATGAAATATATGGGCTCATCTCACTCTGCAAGGGCTCGTGGAAACATGAGATTCATAGGCAAAGGTGGCAGAGTCAACTAACACTAGGCATTGGGCCAGTCAAATTGACACATTATTAGCATGCAAGTCCTTCAACATCAATGTCCTCGACAAGTAGGCATTCAAAGGCAGGGTTATGATGTGTCTGGATAGAGGGAAGTGTATTTTACCTACAACATGTAAAAGTAATTAACCATTAGTTTGGTGAGCAGATTGGAATGAA